>NC_133370.1:9349531-9382009 GCF_049309525.1 Garra rufa
TCTGCCTGACTGGCTGACGTTCACTCTACGTAAGAAAAATAAATATAATGGAAAAACTATTTTCTGCATGCAAACGTTCATTTTGTTTGGCCTGTGTGCATGCACAGACACTTTAATTTAAATCTTTTGCTTTGTGTCAATAAAATTAGTACAACCTATACTGTATGTTAACGGGTATGTCAACCCTATTTTATACTGTACCTATAGAGCATTAATTGGCAGAGCAGGTTTATTAGAGTTAACTAAAACAAATTAAAACTTTTTGTGACGCTTAAACAATGTATATACAGTTTTGTTATAAATTAACTTTAACAGAAATAAATTATTCATACCTATTATTCCACTCCATTATGTCATAAAAACAGTTGTTTCCCTTTATAACAAGATGTATCTTTAAATCAACATATTTTGTATGTATTATTTTCATTGGATGGTCGCTAATTTTGACAAGAAAATTAAACTTAGTTGAACTATAATACAAGACTACACACTACAATATTGGAATCATCTTTTATTCAATCAAAATCATCAAATGGTGATGTTGTTGTTTTTTTGTGTGTTTGCAGCTTAACAAGATTTACTTCCAAGACGGTTATTGATGTTCGTTGGATGTCACTGGATACTGTAGGGAGAGAAAAGTTTATAGTAGTTTGTAGCAATGGAGGTCCAAATTTGTAAGACTTTTTACAACAGCTACACGTCTAAAGTGGAAACATTTCATCCTTACTTTCAATATGTGAATTAAAGAAGTGTTTACTTGTGTAAAACCAGAATAACAATGGACTCACATGGACTTATGTTGGTTTCTCCCTTTGTCTCCCCCTGTTCTTCTGTGTGTTTTGGTTTGTTCTTGCCCAAATTTGGACTTCCCCCTGTTAGCTTTGATCTGTTACACCTGTCTTGTTAATTTAAGGTTAATACACCTATTTAAGTCGTTTGTTCCCTCAGTTTCATTGTCCGTTCCAAACGTTTGTTTGACTCCCTGGATTTTGTTTTGTTCTAAAGTTTCAATGTGTTTGTTTGTTCCCCGGTTTTCTGTTTATTTGTTTAATAAATTCGTTTTGTTTGTATTCCTGATTCCCCGTGTTTTCCTCTGGCTCCTCATTCCCCGCACGGCGTGACACAGTGGAGGTGTTTTTTGTGCTTTTGCATTTTGCTTTTTGCATTAAGGCCCAGTTGCTTGCTGAGGTGAATATTTGTACCACAGTTTCCTTAATATAATTATATATTCTATATCATTTAGAATATGTATTATGAAGTGATAGTCTATATGTTTAAACAACACTATACTGACTTTCTTCTTCACTTGTGAGCTCTATGCAGAGGTGTTGCAAAGCTATCTCACGACCAATTCATATGTATTTTATGAGGTGGCTAATTCGTACAAATTTGTCTGACCTCACTGTTACTTTTTTATGATTTGGCTAGCCCACAGTGATGGGTAGGTTTAGGGGCGGGATTAGAGGGTCACTTGTATGAATTCATAAAAATTGGGGAACTCGTAAAATATGTACGATTTAGTCAAAAACTTATGAAATCTTACAAGTGAGATAAAATACATATGAACCCTAATTTAGTGTACCTGATCCAGCTAATCAGGCTTATTTTAAAAACTACATGGTATGTGTGTTGAAGCAGGGCTGGAACTAGGGCTGCGGCCCAATTTGTGTTGTGTTGTGACACCTCTTCTCTATGTGATGATGAACTCATCTGTTTAAGTTTGACTTCCTGTTTTGTGGTGGTCTTTTTCTCCTCTGCTTCTTTTCTTGCTTTAAAATTATTTACTATATACTAAGTGACATCAAACACTGTCAGTGTTTTTAGAAAATGCATAATTTGTTGAGTTACATTGGTAATATCAATCTGATGTCATATTACTCTGTAAATCTGACTACTTGTACACAATTTTACAAACTGGGATCATTTCCACTCCGGAATCGAATTTAAAGGTTCCAAAAAAGGAGTTTTCGCATTGGTGTCACAGAAGAACCATTTTTGGTTCCCCAAAGATGATTTATTGTACAGTTCTGAAAATTTCTGGCTTTTTACATGATAACTAAGGTCTAGGGGCTATGTAACTACCATATAAGTTTCAAAACAGTCAATCCACAGTAAAATGCACACAGCCTGCATAAAGTAGCTGTGCCTTTTCACAAACCACTGTGACTTCCGCGCAATGTGAAAGAGGCTTTACTAAAGCAACAGTTATGTAGCTTACTGCATTCGGTATTTGAAAAAGAAAATAACATTAATTATCATTCTGAAACATCTTGTAGAGCAGGGGTCACCACACTCAGACCTGGAGGGCCGGTGTCCTACAGAGTTTAGCTCCAACCCTAATCAAACACACCTGAACCAGCTTATCAAGGGCTTAATAGGTATACTTGATACTTCTAGGCAGGTGTGTTGAGGCAAGTTGGAGCTAAACTCTGCAGGACACCGGCCCTCCAGGATCAAGTTTGATGACACCTGCTGTCGACCTGTTCTTGACAGAGCTCTTAAAAAAGGAGCTGTAAAAATATATTGAGATTGATTTTGGCACTTATACCTCAAATATATATTCTTAAGGACATTAACAACTAAAATAAACCTCCAGAAATGTGTACAATATGAGACCTTTAAAATAGCCAGTTCTCAGCCAGTGACAAATATTTTACAAAACCCAAAAAAACCTTTTTCACTGTGAAAAAACTTTTGTGTAATATAAAGATGCTAAACAATCTTTATTCAAGAGTGTACTGGTCAGAAATCACTAATGCATTTTTCAGGGTTCCCATGCATCCTGGAAAACCTGTAAAATTGATGACTAATTTTCCAGTCCTGGAAAACACATAGAAAATGAGAGAAAATGGAAAATGTCTTGGAAAATCATGTAGTTGTCCGGGAAGATTATTATATAAAAAAAAGCCATTGTGTTATCCTTTAGCCAAGCCGGAAACAAATAATGCCAGTAGCAGAAAATGTTTGAACTGCCATACATCGTAACTGGCCAGTTTCTGCTCCAAACACGTGATTAGCAATCAGACGAAGACGAACGCAAAGAGGAGGAAATACTGGCAAAGCAAGCTCACTGTTCACGATGCGTGAAATATTGGAAGAAAATCCATAAAATTTAATTGGGGGGTGTTTATATGAATGTATCTCTGAGGGGAACTCAGAAAAGCTTAGGTGGTATTTTCTTTTCATTTTGCCACTGTATATTATTATACCATCCATATTAAAGTATTTATGTGCAGTGCTGCTTTGTTTACAGCGCCAACCAGGGAAACACTGTATTGCTGCTGTTCCATAAGCACCACCTGCTGTCAGAGAGAGAATTTGTGCTCTCAATCTGTCACGTTTGAAGGAGATGAGAGATGGGTCCAAATGCAGGTGAAAAGGGTTTTTAATTAAACAAATAAACAAACCAAGACAAAAGGCCAACACGGCACAAAACTAATAACTAGAACACAAAATAACAAAACCGAGAACAAGATCAAAGGCCAGGGATATCATGAACACAAAAGTACATCAAAGACACAAGACAATGCAAACCTGAAAACGGAATGAAGAGTGAGTGTTCTTATACAGAGTCCAGATAGTGAACAGCTGTGAGTGAATCAGTGTTAATGACAAAGACAGGTGAATGCAATCAGGAAGTGCAGTGTAGGGAAGGGAAAACAGCGACCCCAAGTGGCTGAGGGAGGCCCCACAGCCCAGATCATGACACAATCAACCAGTGTGCTGTTTTTGTTTCCTGTAGATATTTTAATGTAGCATCATTTCACAAACATAAAGTTAGACCATATTGTTTTTGCTACAGATTTTAAAATTAGATCAGAAACTGCTTATATATGTAGAATCTTTCTTTGGATCGTAGGGCTGGACGATATGGCCAAAATCATGATATATTTCTTAATTTTGGTCGATACAATATAATTCCGATAACGATATGAACAATATTTTAAAAATAATTACTGCCAAGAATGCCCACAACAGATGTCTTTACAAACTTCTAAAAAAATTATTTGCCAAATCTATGAAACCTCCTTCTATAACACTATATAATATTTTAGAAAAAAAAAATGGTAGTAATAAATTAATGGTTACCTTTTATTTGTATTTAGCCTTTATACAAACAAGAAATGTAAAATCACCATCAAATAACACAATACTCACCTTATTAATACTAATATATTAACTAAACTACAGTATAACAGGCTGTTTATTCGTATAGTTTATAAAGTGCTTCAGCCAGGATAAAGAATATGAAAAGTGCTCAGAAAACAAGCAAAAACAGAAGAGCAACAACAAAAACATGCTGCAGGACATGGGGTTATTGAAAATACCAAATTCATTATCTGCCAGTAGGAGGCACTTTTAGAGCGGCAGAAATATCAGTTTCCCCCGGTAACAGCTGTACACAAAGCAGCACTGCGCTCATGAATGACACTTTATCAGATAAAAGGAAAATGCCATCAAAACTTTTCTGAAGACAGTCGGTTTCCTTCAAAGATGCATTTAAAACACTGCGCCGTGTTTTGATTTTGAAATGTGCAGTGCTATTGTTTATTTAAAGAAGTCAACCACCACAAATAAATCAGTGAATGCTGGTAATGTATATTGAAATATCGTACAGTAAATCATATCACTGTCATTGAAAAACATTATATTGTGAAATATATTGATATTGAGTTATTGTCCAGCCCTATTGGATTGTGATTAAAATGCAGTGGTTACGTCTCATTTTAAATGGCTACAGAAAGTTTGCCCTGTAATAGAGCAAAAAACATATTGTTCATGTAGTCATATTTTAATTCTATCTCATTTCCTGCTTAATAAAATGTAACGATACCGGCCTTTTTGTATTGTAGTACCAAGTACAGACTCGATTCAAACACTTCTGTGAATATTTATGTAACTTTCTATTAACAGTGATATGCGATGGCCAATCAGTGGTGTTAGTCAGAATCTACTAATTTTTCACTTGACCCCTTTGAAGCAACATTTAATTGAAAATATTTGAGAAAAAAAAATCTGTTGATATTATTGTTAGCATAAATAATAAATAAATTATCTTATTTATAAATAGGTAAATAAAATATTACTTCCAATATATTTAGTTTATTTTGCTATGGTACTAAAATCTGTATTAAAGAGTTGATTTTATAATTAAGTCATGGCCACAAATGGTATGTTTTTAAAGACTTCTTGAGAAAGGAATATATTACTATAGGGCATTCTCCTTGTCTTTTATTTCTGGCATAATTAAAATATAAATAACCTGGAAATGTCCTGAAAATGTCCTGGAAAAGTCCTGGAAAATGATCACCGAAAAAGAGTGGGAACCCTGATTTATAAACCTATCATATGTTGCCTGGCTTGAGAAGCAGACATGATGTCCCCACCTAGTGTTCACATGAATATTTTCAGCCATTTCAAAGGACATTACTGTCTCAGGATATGTCACTTACAGTATTTTCACATCCTTGTAACAATTCAACACCATCAGCAACTTAAAATTCCCTAAACCACTAATAGAAAACTTTACTCTTTTGGCAGAAAGAATGAATCATGTTTCATAGGACTGAAAGTAAAAGAAGAACTATTTGAACAGTTTTTCCAAGTGGTGTCACTTATTGTAAGTGACTTTAGGCTTGTTATTGAATAATTCACTGCATCATGTATATATACTGCCTGGTCAAAAACATTAAATAAATATGCAAATACTTAAGAGTCTAGAATTGGATCATTATAGCAGTTGTTAATATGTTTCTGGCACGTTATAATTTATGAAATTATTCGTTTAACTCTAACTGATGCAGTGTGCAGCTTTTTTATTTCTTAAACAACCATGTCAGAAGACGTAACCAAAGCCAAGATTCATTGGACCCAGATTGTGTAATAGTGGTTCAGTGAGAATGAGGAATCTTTTTTTTTTTTTTTTGTATAACTTAGCCACCACAGAGTCCTGACTTTAAAACCCAAAGTGTACATTACTTTTTATGTGTACTCGAGGGTCAGTGCACAGTGCGCCTGACACAAATTCCTCTTTTCAAATGAGAGCAAGAATTACTTCAGTCTGTATATGTATGTATATATATATATATGTGTGTGTGTGTGTGTGTGTGTGTGTGTGTGTGTGTGACCCTGGACCACAAAACCAGTCTTAAGTCGCTGGGGTATATTTGTAGCAATAGCCAAAAATACATTGTATGGGTCAAAATTATTGATTTTTCTTTTATGCCAAAAAACATTAGGAAATTAAGTAAAGATCATGAAGAACATGAAGATTTTTTGTAAAATTCATACTATAAATATATCAAAATGTAATTTTTGATTAGTAATATGCATTGTTAAGAACTTAATTTGGACAACTTTAAAGGTGATTTTCTCAGTATTTTGAGAGAGAGAGAGGGTGAGCATTGTAGGATTTCAGCGCGAATCAGACAATTTAAGAGAGTCGATTAGAAGTTAGAACACTTCTACAGACGTACATTCCACAAGAGGCCCGTCATAAATCTGACGTTTGATAGCCTGGCGCCAGACCGCCAGCCTGAAGCAAACCTAACTTACTAAGAACTCGCAAAATTAACACAAAGACACTTCTTAATCAAATCCTTCGAATAAGGAGATTGTCAAATTTGGAGCAAGTAACCAAGATTAATTGTCAAAGAGATGCACATTTTGAACATCACATGATTAAAGTCATTAGCGATATGGTTGGTTTTCCCCCACACACAGGACACAACGGAAATTCCTTCCCTAAACTTTTGACCTCCCAGCTTAGAGAACAGACCCTCACAGAAGGGCACAGAAAACTGTCTATTGATGTACATATGCGCCTAAAATGTGCTAAAGAACTAAGGAGCAACTCCTCATTTCTATGTATAACTTCCTATCATATATGTAACCCACACATTTGTCTATTATGTTTTAATCACTCATTGTGTATGTCCCTTTTGATAACTATTGAATAGTTTAATGGTTTATATTGATGTTTGATATGTCTGAGTTGGAAATCGCATTCTCAAAATGTTCCTGTAATTCAATTCTTTGCGAAATGTATTATAGTCTTGTTATAGAAATCATGTCCAAATTTATCTCTGCAAAGAGCGGGAATTTGGGATCACGGGACTAATAAGATAACATTGTGATTTATGGTTTGGAAGGTGGAACCAGCAGCCCACCGGAGTTCAGCCAATGTTCTAATTGGTCAAGACACCATTTGGGGATGTGTCCAAAGGCTGAGTTTAAAAACTCAAGGACACCCTCAAATCTCTCTCTTATCTCTTCACTATAAGCTCTCTTACGTCTCTCACGCCGCGTCTTGACGCTGCCTGGCCTGTGTGCCAGACGCTCCTCTAAAGGAAACATGAGGAGACCATTCCACTGCTGTCTTTTACTTTAAAACTTTTATTTCTTTCCGTTGAGAGTTTCGTGTCTAGTTAAGTTTATGCAAGCCGCGACCGACTTAAACGTCTTCGCGGACCTGAACTTTAACAGCGCACGCACAACTCTCGTATCCAGCCAACGCCCAAGAAGACATCACATTGACCGACCACCAACCAATCATATTGCTATAACTTGGGACTTCATATTTTCATTCCTTTAAACTCATTCTTTCCTCACTTTCTCTTTCTGCAACCTGTGTGAATGCGTGTGTTTATGTTAGTTTAGTTTGTATGTGTTAGGTTTATCCATTAAAATCATATTTTTATTAGAGAAGATAAGTATCTTGTGTTTTGTGCTTACAAGTTAATGTCTTAAACTGCTGATTTTGCTACTGTGCTAATATATAGTGTTTTCACTATATTCTGGATAGTAATATCCATCGCAGAGTTTCTGTTACGGCTTGTGAATGAATCGCAGGTCGACTCTTGACCAGCCGTAAAACAGCGATTCTGTAGAAATTCCCTATTGAATCATATTCGATTTCCCTTTGAGCTAAATTATAAATTATATGTGTAATTAATCCCTTTACAATCTTACATATATTGGTGGAGAATGCGGGCAGTTTAATCTAAATTGTAAGCACAACCAAGTTATTTAATATTTTCTATTTCTGTGGATGAGAGCGTCTGAGTCTAGACTGAATGTGCGTGTGTGTGTGACGTAAGCAGCGCGCGGGCGCTGAATGAATGAAAGCTAGCGAATGCAGAGGACGGTAACTCGAGAACGTCTCTCTACTTTTTAAACTGTAGTAAGTGAGTTTAAAGTTAAGGTCTGAGATCGTACAATAAGGTAGAAATTGAGCGTGTCCCTCATTTTCTGTAATACCTTATCTATAGTTTAATTAATGTCATTGCGTGTTCCAGTGCCATTCAAATGCTATATTCCCGGCAGGGAATCTCAGTCACCGTTAGCTGAACGGAGCTAAACTGCAGTATAAAAGTTAAAATAAATCGACGGATAAAGAATAGTTTGAGCGTGTCCCTCAATCTATTTTAAAGGCCTTATTATTCATAGTTTAATTGTCAATGCGTGTTCCATTGTCAAAGCAACTATGTAATGTGACTCCCCTGGTTAAACATTAGAAATAATGCTTGCCTGTTTGTGTCTGTTCACTAAGTGAAACAGTGCGATTTAAACGGGAGTGTTTTAAATCTTGATCAAGTAAAGTTTAACTCTAAACAACAGCGAATAAAATCTGTTGTATCTACGTGCTCAGAGAAACTGGCACGGAGATTTATGATCCGCCGAGATCATTTATTATTTTGTTTCCTCATTTGCAGCGCCAAGCTGCCACTTAAATAAAGTTTAAATCCAACTCTGAACGAACTAAGAGTTTAAAGCGCCACATCGCAAAACCAACTAGAAGTGGTCTTGTTATGTGTACAGTGTTGAAATGCGCTGCCATTTCATGTAACATGCTTAACTGAACTTGCAATGTAAGGTTCCATGTGCGTAGCCCACTATTGTTTGTTTTGGTTGCCGTAGCTACGATGGTGACTCGGAAGTCTTAACCTACTTCCGGAGCAACTCTGAACTGCACGCGCAGCACATTGACGTCATACCATAAACAAACTCCACGGTGTTGCTAAGCTAACGAAACTGTTGCTTTTACATTGAAGTCTATGCTAAAGATTAGCCTCAAAGGTTAGCAGTTAGCATTAACATCCAGTGGTTGAATACAGTGTGTGTGTGGGCAAAGCTAAAGTTATTTAACCCTTTAAACCCCTGAACTAATACACCTGTTGGTCTATTTTTCTGTCCTATTTCTCAATTTTCTAACTTTACCACTTTATATGCATTTTACTAGAAAGGGGAATATTACTTCACAATTATTAATGGTGACAAATTCAAATTTAATTCAAACATTAAATTTATTTGGACTCATTTGAATTTCCTCAGCTGGTCATTTCATATGATCATTAGATCTAGTATTCTCTCTTTTAGGTCAATCATTTTAGGTACTAATAAGCCTTGAACTTTGAAAGTTAAGGGTAACTTATTTTACCTAATTAATTGATTTACCCCTATCAACAGATTCTATTCAGAATCACACCTACTCATTACTTAATTGCGTTTTTACCCCTATTGCTTCCTTTCTTGGTTATACAATTAACCTCCATTTTTATTTTATTTTATTTGTTTATTTATTTTGTGTTTTTCCTCATGCACTTAATTTCATTTTGATTATTTTGCCATTTATTACTTTTAATTTCATTCTACTTTACCTTTCTCCTTTACCTCCTTGTATCCTAGCTTGGGAACGACACACCTGAGCTTTAATAGGAGACATTGTTATCCCTCGCTACGAGTTCAAATAAATTAGAAAGACAACTCTCTTTCACTAAAATTTTATCGGTGTTTCATTAGTTGTGCAGCAACTATAAACAACACGCTACTCGTAGTCGGGTATAACAGCCACGCAGCCTGTGAGTGGACCCAATCCACTCAATTTGCTAAGTCTCCTTCTCTTCCTTTCTACCCAAGTCTCTCCTGCTTTCTCTCTTCTTTACTCCTCACATTTGCAGGGACCTGTAAGAACCATCAATCGATTCTAAGTGAATGAAATGCAAAATCTTGTCAAAGAACAGTAATCATCCTTATGAATTTGATTGTAATCAAACCCTCCTTCGTTCTTCCTAACCTCCCTGAATTTGAAAACGCATTCCAAATTTTTGCATCTCATCCCATATTGAGATCAATTTTTAGAGTTAAGTGTTGAACACCAGTCGCTTTCGAAGCCTCCTTGGTAAGCGGTCCAACTGTAAGGTGTTCGGTGTCAATCCTGTCAGACTAAGAAAAGAGATACCAGCATTATTATTATATTCTCACGTCTCGAACAGAGATATAACAATATTGTTTACCTTTTTACAAAATCTAAGTAACATTCCTCCCATTGGAAAAGGGAATTGTTTTATTTCACTGAAGTGTTTTCACCTTTTTCTCTTGTTTTCTTTCCTCTTCCTCATTAGAGTGACGAAGTCTTCACATCCCTAGTCTACCTAGACACCCTGAGACCAACACTATCATCGCCACACTTCATTAGGGGTTCACAATCACTGACACAACACTTAGTTGTCCCATCACACATAGGCTTCTACCTCACACAGATCTGTGTCAGTCTCCCTTCTCCTCAGCGTGCAAACATGCCACAGACTGCAGACCCCCTTGCCCACGGGGAAGATGTGAACACTTGGCTGAGAGGCATGACGGACAGCCTCACCCCCAAGACCTTTGAACTGTTATTATTCTTAATGAGAAGGTTCCTGACACAAGATTCAAGCCAGAACAACAACCACGAGGAGCTAGTCAAAATCACCAGCTCCCTAAGCGATGCCTTCACAACCCAGCTGAAACTGAGCGACAAGCACATCACCCATCTTCAAGAGGAGCTGTCCTGGTAAACAGACTCCAGTATGCCGAACAGCTACTAGAGAAAGCCAAGAACGACATCAGCGACAAGAATGCTGAAATCAGTGCCTTAGGAAACCACCTTGAAAGGTACAGCACTGAAATAGACAATCTGACCCAACATCTACATGATGTCAACGATGAGCTCTACATGGTCAGAAAAGAACTCAAAGATGCTTGTGAGCTGAAACAAGAGCCAAGAAGAGCGAAGCATCTCTCAGCCTCACCACTGCTGAGCAGAGCTAAGTCTCACATCCAAGAACTGGCATCCAATGAAAGAAGCGAAGGGCCACCACCCGAAACCTCACTGGCCTTCGCCACACAACTCATTCCCATCACTGAAAGCAGAGACCCCATCCAAGCAGACCTTGGAGCTGCACATGGGTTGACCATCAAAGACCTCAACAAGCTGTCTAAAAGCATCAGCCAGTTTGACCCGAACTCCAAAGAGGGCCACGACATCCAGGCCCACCTGCAAGATATTAATTTTCATTTAGAAATGAGACCTCATGTGACTGACAGAGACAGGTTGTACCTCCTAAGAGCAACGTCAAGTGTTGAAGTACGAAACTTCATAGATCGACAACTCAGTCACACAAAGTCAAACTACCAGCTACTTTGTGAGGTCCTGATCAAAGAGTTTACAGACCCTGAGTCTGAATATGGACTGTTAACTGCCTTGGAGACCAAACAAGGTCGATAAGAGACGCCACAAGCCTACTATAACCGGCTCCGAAAAGCCTACTTCGGTGCACACAACAAACCTGACCTTGAAGAAGAGGTGAGCTTCAAAAGCCTTTTCCTGAAAAATCTGCACCCTGGAGTCAGTCGTCATCTCGGTGTCATGGCCTGTCCGCGCTCCATGACCATCCAACAGTTGCGTGACCTAACACAGAAGGCCTACACCAAGCAAAAGTTGACCTCAAAGAAAGGTAACAAAACCTCCACACTCTTGAACTCTGTAACCGAAGACTCAAGCCTTGCACTGGACGACACCCAGTGGCATCACAACACCCGAGTCTTCCATCAAGAGCAAAGAGGACGTGAGCCCCATGTCCACAACAGCTACCAGCCCAACCGCTGGGAAAAGCCATGGGACCAGCCACACTTCTCAAGAAACCCAAAAGAAAGGATCAGCTGGAAACCTAACTGGACGTGCAAAGCCAAACGACCGGCTTGTCCAACAGCAACTAGAGTGGGTAAGCAAAGACAGAACCCACATCAGCACCACTTAGACATCCACAGTGCTAAGTCTACACAAGAACAAGACTGTTCACCCTCAGAAGACATGGAACAAGTCATGAAACAACTGAAAGAGTTCCTTGAAAACCAGCTAGACACGAATGACTAGAAACAGAAGTCATGCTCGCTGTGACCAGCGACAGAACGGAAGGCCGACGATCACCTGGTACACCACCGCATAAGAGATGACAAGCACCTGTTCAACAACCACCCAGAACAAACAAGTCTCTCACGGCCAACCGCTGATAAAACTCTGAGGTACCAAAGAACATCACCTCGGTCACCCATCACTTACAAAGAAACTGTCAAATGAACTTCGACTCTACGAACCACATTCATGTCTGTGCAACAGCAACCACTAAAGCACAGAAGGTCAGAAAGTCTGCCACAACCAGAAGGCATCACAAGTGAAATGCAACATAGGAGACAAAGTTTTGCACCCCAGCTTCACACAGCCATGCCCAAGTACCTCCGACTGTCTGCTAAAGAACTTCCTGCCTTGCTGGACTGACCCCCATCTGAACACACCCTCATCCAAGCCAAGGATGCAGAGAGCATCTTCACCGACCTACAAGAAAAGGGGGAACCAAAACAGACTGAAACAGATCTGACCATACATACACTACACAATTAACATTCACAACCCAGAGGTAACCACACCTACTGATAACACCTTTGACAAACTTATTCTTTCCACGAGTAGAATATTCAAATCTCAGCTTAACATAGTTTTACATCCACCAGGAAGAAACATGCAACTATCCACACCCCAGGTAGAACACCTGACACTGTTAAGGTACATGACACATCAGCTGCACCTGCCATCCTAGCTCAATAGTACTCGCAACCCTGACTAGGCAAACCCGCAGCTAATTTTCTTTGTTTTGTTTTTGTTTTTTTCCTCTTGCCTATCGCTTTCCTTCCCCTCTTGCTTTAGCAGGTGAAACTCCTAGCCACCCTACAAGGGTCAAAGGTCTGATATTAGGATTGACTTGCCACACCTAATATCCGCAAACCATTCTAAACTGAATGGGAGCCAGAGAGCTCCATGCAAGATAGGTCAAATCATTTTACCACAGATGATGTCACCAGAACGTCTCTAAATTTAAAACCTTAAACAAACAAACAAATTTAATCACAAAATTTGATCAAAGCATCATTATACGAGAACAAATTTGAACAACAATTTCTATGTGAATTCGACCATTTTCCAGGTACTACATGTACCCGAATAACGTAATGCCATGCACCGGTACAGTAACTGCCCTGGAAGTGTTGTCTTGTTGTTTGCTGTGTTTCTGTCTGCTTCTTCTGCCTGTGTTTCTCCAGCGCTCGTCGATGTCTTCTGCCAACAACACATCACCGATCGAAAGGGGGATGTGTAGGATTTCAGCGCGAATCAGACAATTTAAGAGAGTCGATTAGAAGTTAGAACACTTCTACAGACGTACATTCCACAAGAGGCCCGTCATAAATCTGACGTTTGATAGCCTGGCGCCAGACCGCCAGCCTGAAGCAAACCTAACTTACTAAGAACTCGCAAAATTAACACAAAGACACTTCTTCATAATCAAATCCTTCGAATAAGGAGATTGTCAAATTTGGAGCAAGTAACCAAGATTAATTGTCAAAGAGATGCACATTTTGAACATCACATGATTAAAGTCATTAGCGATATGGTTGGTTTTCCCCCACACACAGGACACAACGGAAATTCCTTCCCTAAACTTTTGACCTCCCAGCTTAGAGAACAGACCCTCACAGAAGGGCACAGAAAACTGTCTATTGATGTACATATGCGCCTAAAATGTGCTAAAGAACTAAGGAGCAACTCCTAATTTCTATGTATAACTTCCTATCATATATGTAACCCACACATTTGTCTATTATGTTTTAATCACTCATTGTGTATGTCCCTTTTGATAACTATTGAATAGTTTAATGGTTTATATTGATGTTTGATATGTCTGAGTTGGAAATCGCATTCTCAAAATGTTCCTGTAATTCAATTCTTTGCGAAATGTATTATAGTCTTGTTATAGAAATCATGTCCAAATTTATCTCTGCAAAGAGCGGGAATTTGGGATCACGGGACTAATAAGATAACATTGTGATTTATGGTTTGGAAGGTGGAACCAGCAGCCCACCGGAGTTCAGCCAATGTTCTGATTGGTCAAGACACCATTTGGGGATGTGTCCAAAGGCTGAGTTTAAAAACTCAAGGACACCCTCAAATCTCTCTCTTATCTCTTCACTATAAGCTCTCTTACGTCTCTCACGCCGCGTCTTGACGCTGCCTGGCCTGTGTGCCAGACGCTCCTCTAAAGGAAACATGAGGAGACCATTCCACTGCTGTCTTTTACTTTAATACTTTTATTTCTTTCCGTTGAGAGTTTCGTGTCTAGTTAAGTTTGTGCAAGCCGCGACCGACTTAAACGTCTTCGCGGACCTGAACTTTAACAGCGCACGCACAACTCTCGTATCCAGCCAACGCCCAAGAAGACATCACATTGACCGACCACCAACCAATCAGCAACCTCGGGAAAACCCTTTCTGGAACGAGCGACGAAAGGAAGTCCCTTCACAGACAAAGGCAACGCAAGTAACTTCCAGGTTCTAACTGAACTGGTGCATTTGATAAAGTTTAATAACCTCTTTGAGAGACTCAATACGAAGGTTAATTAAGTGATTGATGGTTGTTCAGGTCTAAGCAAGTGCACATATTGCTATAACTTGGGACTTCATATTTTCATTCCTTTAAACTCATTCTTTCCTCACTTTCTCTTTCTGCAACCTGTGTGAATGCGTGTGTTTATGTTAGTTTAGTTTGTATGTGTTAGGTTTATCCATTAAAATCATATTTTTATTAGAGAAGATAAGTATCTTGTGTTTTGTGCTTACAAGTTAATGTCTTAAACTGCTGATTTTGCTACTGTGCTAATATATAGTGTTTTCACTATATTCTGGATAGTAATATCCATCGCAGAGTTTCTGTTACGGCTTGTGAATGAATCGCAGGTCGACTCTTGACCAGCCGTAAAACAGCGATTCTGTATCATAATGAATCATATTCGATTTCCCTTTGAGCTAAATTATAAATTATATGTGTAATTAATCCCTTTACAATCTTACAGCATATATTAGAATAGTAATATTGAATTTGTAGTGATTCACAGGAAGTTTTGCTGATCTTATAATGGATGTTTATGTAATGTGATAATAGCAGTAACTATTTTGGCGAAAAAAGTGACCAGTAACTGTGTAGTAATGTGATACCGTGTGCAAAAATCCCAAGTGGAAATGAGCTATTTGAATATGAAAAGTATGCTTCGTATTAAAATATGATTTGATCCTTTGCTGCAGTATGCTTAAAAAGCTCTCAAAAAGCTGAACACAGCTTTTGAGTGTGGCAATGCAGAGTCATTACAGTGGTGTGTTTTTCCCACTGTAGAGATTTTTCTAGAGTGCCTAAGAAATATTTAAGACACTGTTCTTTTTAACAGAGTAGTGAGGCTTCCTCATGAAATTGGTAGTCATCTTCATGCCTTATTGTTAGAGTTGGGGTACTCGAACTCGGACTCGGACTCGAGTCCGGACTCGAGTGCAATTATGAATGAACTCGGACTTGTCACGCACTCGGGTGAATTTGCACTCGGACTTGTCACGGACTCAGACATTTTGGACTCGGAAATTTTGCCGAGTACAGTCGAGTCCGTGTCATGTGTAACATGAAACTTACAAAAAAAATTAAAATAAAATAATAATAAGTAGAAGAAGATAAAGAACGTTTCCTGCCTTCTTGGCACCACACCAGCAGGCAGCAGTAGCGTTAGATTTATCAGCAAAACGTAAATCCCCGAATTTAGTGCCGCACATCTGCACTGCACTGTGACCATGTCATCTAAGTCAGCAATAATTTGTTTTGCTTATGAAAATCACAAGGAATTTATTTGCAAGACATCCAGTAAAAAGAAACACTCCGCAGACTGCAGGTTTTGCAAAACAACAATTACTGAAGTTTCAGGGACAACTTCAAACTTCTACCGACATGTTGAAAGAAAGCATAAAGAAAGGTAAGTTGCTTATGGTAACCTTCAAATAGGCTACCAACTAACCCAACAACCCAATAACATCACTTAATGCTGGGCGACATGACAATACAATGTGAACAGAATAGATAAAATACATAAATTTTTATATCGCGACATGCAGTGCTTGGCATAATGCCCGTCAAATGCGGGTCAAGTTCAGCAGCAGCATAGCTCGTGCAGCCCGTGTGTGTGAGAGAAACTCTGGTGGAGAGCTCAAAGCAAATGAGCACAACAGCACACAACTAACAGATGTACGTTTATACTGCTGTAAAATTAGGTTTTTATACATTTTGTTAACATTATATTGACAACATAACACAATCCGAATCACCACGATTGCAAATTTTACACTGAATGGGACTTACATTTTATACTTTTTTGCTGACTTTTTGTTCATTCATTCAAGAGTGTCAGAAAAAATAAGAACAGTCGTGCATATCTGAGCAACATTTCGTTATTGAATGATTCAGCATTTTTGAATGAATCGGGTCAATGAACCATTCATAATTGAACGAATCATGCCGCTAAATGAATTAGATGAACGATCGACTTAATAACTGGCTCATTTCATGCATTTGCTGCCATCTACTGGCAGTTGTATATTTTGAAATATCATTGCATTTTTCAATCAAATTTTGTTGTAGAAAAAAAAATTGTGATCATTGTGAAATAAGAATTTGCTCATATCGCCCATCTTTAAATGTGACATCACAGTAATACACTGATTATAAATATATTCCTTTTAAATTAAAAATGTGACGTGTTCTAATGTAATTATTTTCATTCACTGTGCTCTGAAATGCAGTGACTAGTTATGTAGCTTATACAAAATTGTTAAAAAGTTTTAGGCAAATACCTGTTTTACATTTATCTTCTATTTTAGTAGGAATAATAAAATGTTCATTTTTGTTCCAGGATAAAAGAGTACAAAAGACAGCAGCAACCAGTAGATGTTGCACAGCCCAGCATAACAGAATTCACAAGACCCAATTCTGCAAAAAAACTGTCCAACTTTATGATGCAAATGCTCCCCGACAGCAGGAAATTCATGATGCCATCCTTAAAGATTTGCTCATTGGCTGCGCTTTACCTCTGTCAATTGTTGAAAATCAGCATTTCAGGCATTTCCTGAAAGTAATGGACAACAAATACACTCCCATTGGAAGGAAGACAATCACGGAGAAACACATTCCTCTGTTGGTTGGTCAGGTTAAGGACTCAATTAAAAGAAAGCTCCAAGCCCAATCATCTGTGTCTATAACTGCTGACATATGGTCTGATCGAACCATGCAGTCTTTCCTTGGTGTAACAGCCCATGGATTTAACCAGAAAGAAACTCGGCTGGAGTCATTTCTTTTAGACTGTAGGCGCTTCTGTGGCAAACACAGTGGAGAGAATATAGCCATGGCATTTGACGAGATTGTTGATGAATATAACATAGCAAGTAAAGTCGAGTACATCATAACTGATAACGCAGCAAATATGAAATGTGCATTCAAAGTCAAGCTACCACAGGACGAGCAGCACAGTGATGAAAGTGATGTGGAGCATGGAGACTTGGATGATGAGAGTCTTTGGGAAGATGTGACCTGGGAAGACGAGATGG
The DNA here is from genome assembly GCF_049309525.1 of Garra rufa. NCBI lineage: Eukaryota > Metazoa > Chordata > Actinopteri > Cypriniformes > Cyprinidae > Garra > Garra rufa. The sequence continues at coordinate 9,367,313 of NC_133370.1, forward strand.
TCTTGACAAGAAGAAGGCAAAGGCTGTCATGTTTTGCACATTCTCTGCAATTAGTTGTGCATGATGGTATGAAAGAAGCTAAGGCCTTTTCTTCAGCACTTGCCAAAATGTCAAAATTCACCTCCTTACTTCACACAAGTACTCAGTTTAAGGAGAGATTTGAGGCTTCGTTTGGGACTCAGAGGTCCATTCCTGCAGCTACGTCCACACGCTGGAATAGCACATTCAGGCAACTACAAGCCTTTACATCACTTGACCATAGGGCTCTTGCCCAAATTTGCAGTGCAGACTTTCAGCATGTTCTTTTTTCAGTTCGTGAATGGAATCAGCTTAAGGATTTAGGTGCTGTTCTCTCTCCTTTTGCTGAAGCAACAGACCTTACAGAGGGTGAGAAAATGGTGACTATTAGTATGGTGGTCCCCACAGTACTGGATTTAAACACTCATCTGCTCCAAACAGTGGAATTAAGAACTCATTGCCGGCAATTAGCCATAGCCCTTCGACAGTCCCTTTTAAAGAGATTCTCTGGGATCTTTGCAAGAACCAAAATGCTTGAGGAAAATGGGAAGAAGGACCAGTTTGACCATGATGTGTATTTCTTGGCTGCAATGCTTGATCCTCAATTTGGCCTTAACCGGGTTGATCTAGACGTAACCAACAATGAGAATCCAGTTTTGGTGAAGAAATTCAGAGAGGATCTGAAAAGATCTCTTATCGGTAATGCATTTCTTTGCCTAAATAACATTACAATGATTTGTCTGCATCTTTTAATGAAGAAAACTTTTTGTCTACCATATATGTATTTTTCAGAGCATAAAATACACTGTGGACATACAGCAGTGGTCCTTGGGTACCTAAATCCTGATAATACATTTTAATGTGCATGATTTTTTACGTTTCTTCCTTTTCAGATACTTTGACTGAAGAGGTTGAGGCCACTGCAGGTGGAGACATGCTAAATTCTGATGTTGGCGGTGATGCAACCACAGACTCTCCTCCTGCCAAATGTCCACGACTTCTAGCCCGCTATCGAGCCCATAAGCACCAGAGCTACTCAGCTAAGGATTCAAACATTTCAACTCAGATACAGAAGTACTTTGATGCCATTCAAGAAACAGACACAAATGCTGCACTTTAATTTTGGGCTACAAACAGGGAGAAATTCCCACTGCTCCATTCTCTGGCAGTGAAAGTGTTGTCTATACCAGCATCCTCTGCACCAGTAGAGCGTGTCTTTAGTAAAGGGGGCATCATCATGAGACCACATCGTGCACGCTTGACCCACAAAATGGTCACAGCACTTGTATTTCTGAAAAGCAATATGACCCTGATTTAGTTCCCTGTCTGTGTGATACAGTACACTGTATTTTCAATGTTCATTGCAGCTCACGTTAAAAGGTTACCATAACAGAGCCTAATTCAGAAACAAGTTTCTTGTCATTGTTAGACAGATAAGAAAATTAATGAAGCATTGAGCTTGTTGTTATGACTACTAAGTCTTTTTCTTTTTTCTGCATCCTCTGTAAACATGGGACAGGGGCATCAAATAATTGAAGTGTCATTTGTTAAACTGGAAGACACAATAGCGATACAATATTTTCAATTTGTATTTTCAATTTGTAATTTAATAAAAATTCTATATATATTGTACCTTCATATGATGTTTTTGCTTTTTTTTTACACAGTTTTATTACACAAGAAACTAGTTGAGGTCATGATTACATGATCAAAATGTGGTAGTGTTTTGTTAAATTTATATTTACATTGGTTTGTAAATGTTAAAATATTAATTTAATGCCAAAGTTTTGAGTTTAAATTCAATAATTTAAAAAAAGTAATTTGCATTTTTAGTTATTTTTTTCCAATATAAGTCTTTCTGGACTCGACCGGACTCGACTCGGACTCGAACGTTAAGGACTCGGACTTGAGTCCAACTCGCCTTCTTCTGGACTCGGACTCGGACTCGGACTCGACAGGTCACGGACTTGGTCTTGACTCGGACTCGACAAAGGTGGACTCGAACCCAACACTACTTATTGTTCCCACACCTTGTGACCCCCCTCCAACTCGTTTACATGTATGCTTTGAATTTGATGTAAAATATATTTTAAAAAACAAGCTACGTCTTCAATGAAAATGGGCCATTTGAATATGAAAATTACTTGTCGTTTCATCACCGCAATCTGCATATAATTTTAATGTGCTTGACATGTCTGGGCAAATGCATTTAATTCTACAGTGTTCTTGAGGGTAACAAGTAAACATTTTACACTTTTACATGTTATGGTGCAGACTGAAAAATGCATATATTTAATTGAAATTTTAATAGTGTTTAAAAGTGTAACATTTAAAAGTGTAATTTGAGGTTTTCAGGTAGGTCAGACCTCAGGTCAATAAGAGGTTTTTATTATAATTTGCTTTAAGTTCTAGGCTAAAATAAATCATTAACATATTAGCCAAAATGTTATGTGCTAAAAATATTATGACTTGTTAAACTAAACGGTTAAAAGTCTGGTCCACATTGCAGCTTATTCTGTTTTGGCCAAGAACCGCCCACTTCAGCAAAGACATATCGGCACGTAGTCACCGACTAAATTTGTTTTTACTTGCATTTAGGGGTGGATTCATCTATGCAGTTCATGTAAGAGCAAGTAGTGTTTCATTTGAACTAATTTTGAATAATCTACAGTAGAAGTGTCTATGTAAAAATATAGAGGATTTGCAGGAAATATTAAGGTAAGGAATTGTATGTCTGTCCATCCTTTGATATTTAATCATATTAATGAATGTTAAATGACATTTTTAATTTATAACATACACAAGCAAAAAACTAGAACAGTGTAAAGACTGCATGTGCCATATTAACACTGTCTGTTATGTTTATAGAGTTGCTAGCCTTTAGTGTATTTCCATACTTGTTTTCATATATTTGCTTTTGTTAATTAAAATATGTCTTATTTTATATCATTCTGAATTCAAAGGTTTAAAATGAAAGGACAGTTGTAACAAATTTGGAATTGAAATTGAGGTTATGTGTTGGTGTTTTTTTTTTAGTGTGTAAATTTGATTATCACCAATCATTTGAATACTACTAATGTATTTGTTCACACAATGTAAAATGTCCATGGCTTGATTTTCAAGTGAGATCTGGCAACAATGTAGTAGGTTAATGTTAGTTAAGTTTTGAAGGCAGGGAGTAATTCCAGATGTGGAGTAACAAAAAAACAGCACACAATCAGTATATTGATTATATAATGGAACGGCCTGGTCTCATTGCTTTTACGTAATGTTTACAGACACAAAACGTTAATATTTGTATGCTTTGATGCTGAGACGTACATTTGGACATTTTACAAAGCTTAAAATGTGGAATTACAATAAATTAATTAATAAATTAAGTAATTGATTAATAATTACAATAAAAATGTAAAATATTTACAAATCTTTTCAATCATTAAGATATGCGTATCAATGCATTTATCTAGACCCCTTTACCTACCCCCAAACCACATACTCATTCCATAGTAAATATATAATAAATAAAATTAAATGTCAAAGGTCAAGGTCAAGTTTATTTATATAGCACCTTAAAAGCAACGAGTGCTGAAAAAACAACTGTCAACAAAAGCATTAAGACAAATAAAATATAAAATCATTTAAAACAAAAGTAATGCAGACATCGAAATACAACAGAAAAACACCATAATAAATTCAAATTAAGCAAAAGCCTGAGAAAAGAGATGTTTTAAGAGACTATTTAAAAGAGGATAATGTAGGGGATGATCTGATGGATAAGGGCAGAGAGTTCCAGAGCGTAGGACTATGAACTGAAAAAGCCATGTTCCCTTTAGATTTTAACTGAGATTTAGGAACACTCAATAACATCTGAGAAGATGATCTAAGCCTTCTCACAGGAGAATAGAAATGGAGGAGATCTGAAATGTACATGGGGGCAAGACCATGAAGTGCTTTAAATACTAAAACTAAAACCTTAAAAATCAATTCTAAACCAATGGAGTGAAGCTAACACAGGGGTAATATGCTCCCTCTTTTTTGCCCCTGTCAGAAAACGAGCAGCAGCATTCTGTACTAACTGTAGGCGCGTTAATGAAAGCTGGTTGATTCCAGCATAAAGAGCATTGCAATAGTCTAACCTAATTGAAATGAATGCATGAATAACAACCTCTAGGTGCTTAAAACTGAGAAAACTTTTAAGTTTGGGAAGCTGCAGGAAACTGACTCTGATTACAGAGTTGATTTTGTCAAAAATGAGTTCAGGATCAAAAATGACTCCCAGATTTTTGACCTTATCACGGATGTTTTCTTTTAAAAGGGCCCAGTGTAGATCTGAAATTATGTAAAAGGTGAGGAGGGACAAACAAGATAGCTTCAGTCTTTTTTTGATTCAAGTCTAGGAAGTTATTTGCAATCCAAAACTTGATGTCCTCTAAGCAAGCCAGCAAGGAGGACAGTGAGTCAGAACCTGATTTTAGAGGGAAATAAAGCTGAGTATCATCTGCATAAATGTGGTATGAAACTTGATGAAACTCAAATGTAAGACGAAGCGGGAGCAAATACAGGGAGAATAAAAGTGGACCCAGGATAGGGCCCTGAGGTACCCCACAAGTGATGGGAACTAAGTTTGATGAAAATTCACCAATTTCCACCGAGAAACTCCTATTTGTGAGATATGATATAAGCCAGACTGAAAGGGATCCAAAATATTATTTAAAGTTAGGTAAGAGGAAATCTGGTTTAATACAACCTTTTCCAAAACTTTGTGCAGAAAAGGCAGTTTTGAAATTGACCTATAATTATTTAAATCAGTGGGATCAAGATTTGTTTTTTTTTTTTTGAGAAAAGGCTGGACCATAGCATGTTTAAGGCAAGAAGGAACAGTAGCTGTCTGAACAGAGCTGTTAATAATAGAAAGTAAGCTGGGCAAAACAGCGGGCAGGACATCCTTCAACAGCTTTGTAGGAATAAAATCACAAGAGTAGTTGATTTCATATTTAAAATAGTGTCTGACAACTCAGAAAGTGAGATAGTTTGAAAATTTGGAAACACTGAGGAGCTAGTATTTTCATAGTGAAATTTCTGGGATTCATTACAAGTCTGCACCCTGATAGAAGCAATCTTGTTAATGAAAAAGTTGCAAAACTTCTCACATAACCCCAAGCTAGGATCTGAGCCTGTTGATCTAGAGGAGTTTAACACAGAATTTAACATAGAAAACTAAATCTTTGGACAAAATTATGTCAGAAAGGTACTTTGCCCATTCTGAAGAAACAGCTTCCCTAAGTTTAGACAAGCTGCTCTGCAATAGTTGATATGAAATTTGTAATGTATCCTTTTTCCATCTTCTTTCTGCCCTTCTGCAATCCTTTCTTAAAGCGTTAATGCTGTTATTGAACCATGGCTGATTTTTTGATTTAGTCTTTTTGGGTTTAAGAGGGGCAACTATATTTAAGATATCTGAAGAATTGAAACTATTAGCCAACTTCTCAACATTTGTATCCTGTACTGCCAGGACACTGCTAAGAGCAGGCAGAGCTGCAAAGGCTTCAGTAAACTGCAAAGCAGTGAAGGAATTAACAGATCGAGAGAAAGCAATCACACTGTCAAACAAAACCGGCCAGTGGTCAGACAGCCCAGCCTCACTAACAGTTACATAAGGCTACTAACAGAGAAACCTGATAATAAAACAAGGTCAAGAGTATGACCCAGCTTATGTGTGGGACCTGAGACATGTTGAAAAAGATTGAAAGAGTCCAAAAGTTGTACAAAATTTTTTGAAATAGGTCTCGAAGGACAACACAGATGAATGTTAAAATCACCAAGAATCAAAAGATTATCAGCACTTGGGACCACATCTGATAGACAATCTGAAAACTCCTTTATAAAAACAATGTTGACTTTTGGAGGTCTGTATATCAGAACACAAAGCGTGAGTAGAAAGTTCCACTGTGCACATTAAAACTTCAAAGCTAGAGTAAGCCTCAACAGGCAGAGGTTTGCATTTAAACACATCCTTAAAAATGACAGCAACTCCTCCACCCCGACTAGAAGTTCTTGGACAACTAAGATAGTTACAGTACACAGGGGAAAATTCAGATAGAGGGCTTAGGTCGTCTGGTGTAAGACATGTTTCAGTAATGAATAAGAAGTCCAAGTTTTTGGTTAAAAAGAAGTCATTCAATAAAAATATTTTGTTCAATACTGATCTTGCATTTATCAAAGCCATTTTAATCTCAAGATGATTTGACTCTTGCAATGACAAGTCATGCTGGGACGCCTGTGGTAGCAAGCGAAGGAGGTTCAAATTCACCCCGCGTGGAGATAAACAGCATCGCAAACGAACACAATATTACAGGAATATTGCCCGTTATTGCAGTCGGCTGTATTCAACCGTGTAGAACGAGCGCCGCGGTGAAGATATCGTGGTCGACAAAGAATCCCCAAGCCGGAGCATCGTAGATAGATGTCTGATGGCAGCATGACTGACCAATCGTTCAGTCAGATTAGTTCAGAGGATGTGTATGTAAATGCCATAGTCTTAATTGCCATGAGAGATGAGAAGAAAGCAAATTGACTATTCCAAGTGACGATAATTCGGAGAACAGTCAGAAGTAGACAGCAGACATAGTGGAAGTCCCATGGAGTAGACACTCACCAGACAAATCCAAGGGAGATTGTTGGAAAATCAACAGCGTAATGTTACCTCTGACAAAATATTATACTATGCTCAAAAGCCCAGACCAGTAATCCTCAATGCAGCCAGAATACAGCCCAGATGTAACAGGAATCTGAGCAAAAATTCAGCAGCAGAGAGTCCAATGAATCTCAATCAGAATCTCACTGAATCTTGTTCGCTCAATCAGAAGCCACTCAATTTTTAAACAGACCAAATATGCAGAAAAATGACAATTTTAGTAACAATATAGCATTAAAAAGATATTTTGATATTTTCAAGTGTGGTATTGTTTAACATCATGTAATCCTAGGCAGGTTTGCAGCAGAACTCACATAAAACAGAATGTAATATTATCATTTATTGATGAAATAAGTACATTTCATTTAATAAATGCAGTTGAAAACATATTGTTATTGGTGTGATGAATACAATATAATAAAATGTTAATGTCACAATTCCAATATTTGTAAGTCTGTAAAGTTCATAAGTAAATGACTTATGTTTTAGGTGTTGTCATTGGTTCAGTATTTTATGTTTCAGAGTCTGTATGCAAATCTAAGTAAATATACGTTTCGTAGAACCACATTAACATAAAACCTATACAAATTCTCATGATTTGGATATAGAGATTTATGTAAGGAGTGAAATTATCTCCTCATGGAATTAAAATACAGGACGAACAGGTGGCATGCAACAAAACAATAAAACTAATCTGAAGAAGAGATCTTCAAAGAGAGCAAACAACCCCACCCTGACCTACCCCCTTCTCTTCTTTAAATTCCCCGCCTCTCACACCTTTCTCCCTAAAAAAAAAGCTTTTGCTGAAAGTCACTAAGAAGATCCACATGTTATATCTTGTGAATATTTTGTTTTTCCCCTTCATGTTTGGTATCATTCTAAAGGTCTCTATGTGATTGGTAAAATGGTCTCAATTTCATAGCAGTCACATGCTGTGAGAAAGATTGAAAACTTCCACAGATTTGGGTTTGCTGCTAAGGGGTGCGTTTTCCCCTTAGGGGCAGATGAGAACCTCCAACCAGGTGCGACCCTGGGCCGTGAGATCTCCTGACAAACCAAAAGGTTTTTGTGTTTTGTGTACAACTGATTGGTACAACTGATTGTACAAATGGCTGGAAGATTTATTTGTTTTGGTCTGGAGTATTTAAGGCAAGTGATGAAACACTTTGAGGATACATCCTTGAGTCATTGAGGTTATGTATTTATCTAAATCGAAACTGAATTGGATTCTCATTGTTTAATTGTGTAATTGGCAAGATAGATTTTTGTCTGACAAAATAAAATGTTATATTTGATTTATTCTGGAAATCTCCTGCAATCATTATAACTAGTAAATTATGTGGAGGCTGATGTTACCACAAATCTAAGGCCAGGATATGACAAACTGAAGGCTTGGGAATGGATGGAGCAGTAGGCACGTCCTCTGAAGACCTCCTGATTTCTGCTTATCACTGATATTAACAAGTTGTGTATAGGTAAGAATAAGTAAACTACAGTCTTTGTAAAAGCAAGCAGTAGGCAGCTGGCAAAGAGGGTATTAGTCCTCTACAACCTCTGATTAATAATCAGGCTGGCGAGTTTGTGTCGTATGATCCACGTAAAGGCCAACGTGAGACATAAAAGTGACACTGGGTCCCTGATGAACGGATAATTTAAAATATGGAATGTCTAGAACGATCGAATATTTAAATTAATTCATAATCGATATTTGTGATCACCTTTTGATTGGAAATACAGTCTAAATTTAATGATCATTTGAAATTGGAGCCAGACCAAAATTGAAACTAAATCTTGATAAATCAAATGAACTTTGCAGAAGCGCTGTGAAAAGACCGAACATGCATTAAACCTTCAACTAGATCACTGTACTTTGTTTTCGGGCCAGCGAGTGGATCCTTACATTTGAGTTTATTTATTTTATAATTTTTTTTTTTTTTTTGAGTAACTGTCAAGAAATCTTTAAGAAGAGCCTTTTGGTGCATTAAGTTGTGACCACTGTTTATCTCTTATTAGAATACAGCAGAGACGATCTGTGTGAGCAGTCATGGATGGGAGTCTGTTTGTGCTGCTTCTGCTGTCAGGTTGGTGAGGTCAATTGCAATGTTTTTACAAGTACATGTGACCACATATTTTATACATATATAAATTATTTCTGCAGGGGTTTTGAGGACCACTTCTGGTGTTTATAGACAGTACTACTATATTAATGCAAGAATGTCGTGGCCAGAGGCTCAGGGTTACTGCAGAGCGAAGCACACTGACCTGGCTTTTGTAGAGACAATAGGTGATGCGAACAGCCTGATAAATATAGTGGAAGCTGGATACAGTGGATCAGTGTGGATTGGACTGAAGAGGGCGCCACAGAAACGCTGGGGTTGGTCTCACGGAGAAGATACACTTGCACAGTACAGTGTCTGGAATGGAGGAGAACCGAACAGTCAAAATGGTTGTGGCTTTCTTGCTTATGGAGTTTGGAGTACTTATCAATGCTCGGCTGCTTTTTACTTTGTGTGCTACAGTGGTGAGTTATGAGTTAAAAATTATTTGATCCCCTGCTGATTTAGTACGTTTTAGTAAAACGCATTTCAAAAAAGTTATTAATTGATTTGAATTTTAATGAGTAAAGTAAGTATTTAATCCTCTATCAATCAGCAAGATTTGCAGCTCCCTGGTGTCTTCTATACAGGTCACAAACTGGGATTAGGAGTACTCTCTTAAAGGGAATGCATCTAATCTCAGTTTGTTACCTGTATAAAAGACACCTGTCCACAGAAGCAATCAGTCAATCAGATTCCAAACTCTCCATCATGGCCAAGACCAAAGAGCTGTCCAAGGATGTCAGGGACAAGACTGTAGACCTACAGAAGGCTGGAATGGTCTACAAGACCATCAGCAAGGTTGTGAAGGTGACAACAGCTAGTGTGATTATTCGCAAATTGAAGTAACGCAAAATAATTGTCAATCTCCCTTGGTCTGGGGCTCCATGTAAGATCTCACCTTGTGGTATTTCAGTGATCATGAGAAGGGTGAGGAATCAGCCCAGAACTACACGGGAGGATTTTGTCAATGATCTCAAGGCAGCTGGGACCATAGTCACCAAGACATCAATTGGTAACACACTACGCCGTGAAGGACTGAAATCCTGCAGCACCCACAAGGTCCCCCTGCTCAAGAAAGCACATATATATATATAGGCCTGTCTGAAGTTTGCCAACCAACATCTGAATGATTCAGAGGAGAACTGGGTGAAAGTGTTGTGGTCAGATGAGACCAAAAAAATCAAGCTCTTTGGCATCAACTCAACTCACCGTGTTTAGAGGAGAAGGAATGCTTCCTATGACCCCAAGAACACCATGTCCACCGTCAAACATGGAGGTGGAAACATTATGCTTTGGGGGTGTCTTTTCTGCTAAGGACAAGGACAGGACAACTGCACAGGGACGACTGACAGGGCCATGTACTGTCAGGGCTAGGGTATTGAAGCGAGCCAGGGCATTGGAAATGGGATGTGGATGGGTATGACCCAAACACACAGCCAACGCAACAAAGAACTGGCTCAAGAAGAAGCACATTAAGGTTCTGGAGTGGCCTAGCTAGTCTCCAGACCTTAATCCCGTAGAAAATCTGTGGAGGGAGCAGAAGGTTTGAGTTGCCAAAAATCAGCCTCAAACCTTAATGACTTGGAGAGGATCTACAAAGAGGAGTGGGACAAAATCCCTCCTGGGATGTGTGCAAACCTGGTGGCCAACTATAAGAAACATCTGACCTTTGTGACTGCCAACAAGGGTTTTGCCAAAAGTGTTTTGTTTTTTTTTGTCTCTTACTGTTCAAATAAACCTACAATTGAAATTATAGACTGATCATTTCTCTGTCAGTGGGCAAATGTACAAAAACAGCAGGGGATCAAATTTTTTTTTTTCCTCACTGTATTAGGTTTAGCTGAGATGAAGAGTTGTGACCTTCTTATTTCGCCTCTTTTCTTTTGATAGAAAGCACTGGATACATAAAGGTGGATTTGTGGAAGAATTGGAGAGATGCTCAGAGCTACTGCAGAGAGTATTTTACAGATCTGGCCACCATCCACAACACTGAGGAACATAATCAGCTCAAGAGTATTGTTCCATTTGCATCGTGGGTCTGGATTGGTCTGTTCCAGGACTCTTGGGAATGGTCTGAAAAATGGAGCAACTTCTTCAGACACTGGGCAGCAGGTCAACCATCCCAGAGTTCAGGATCTGGTGACTGTGTTGGCATGTCAACAACCAATTCTGGGAAATGGATTCATGAAAGCTGTGACCTACAGCGTCCTTTTATCTGCCATGGAGGTGAGAGCTTTTTTTTTAAACAAATGAAATGAGATGTTGTTTCATGTTCTGTAAAAGTATTTATGATTCTTATTGTCCTTTCAATTTGTAACAGGGCCCAAGGCTCTTTACCGCACATACCAGTATATGAATGAAAGCATGACCTGGGTAGATGCTCAGAGTTATTGTAGAGCGAGATTCACTGATCTGGCCACTGTTGACAGCATGAATGATGTCAACAGGCTGGTGAATACAGTGGATTCTGTATACAGTGGTTCAGTATGGATAGGTCTCCACGCTGGGACAGAGTATCACTGGGTCTGGTCTTTGGGGGAAGGCACAATCTCCAACTACAGCATGTGGAGTCCAGGAGAACCAAGTGGTGATGGGGAGTGTGTGAGAAACTTTAATGGAAGCTGGTATGATGAGAGCTGCAGCACCGTTCTCCCATTTGTGTGTTTCAATGGTGAGTCCTCTAAGTCTGAGTTTGCTTTTTCAACTTTAGCTGATTCTTGACTAAGGACTGGTCCTTATCTTGTGTTTCTGAACAGACAGCATTGGTTTTATTATTATGGAGACTGCTATGATATGGAGAGATGCTCAGAGTTACTGCAGACAACACCACACTGATTTGGCGAGTATCAGCAGCCCAGAGCAGCAGAATCTATTCAGGAATGAATCATCGCTCTGGATTGGTCTGTTTCTGGACTCTTGGCAGTGGTCTGATCAGAGGAATCTAAGTTTTAGACACTGGGCAGGAGATCAACCATTACTGAGTTCAGGACTTGGTGACTGTGTTGGCATGTCAAGAAGCAATTCTGGGAAATGGGCTCAATACAGCTGTGATCTACAGCAGCCTTTTATTTGCTATGGAGGTGGGTTTTGTAGGTCACTCTTGAACCAGTGATTAAAAACAACTGTGACATATGTTTTTATTCATTTATGTATCTAATGTGTTAGTTTTCTTTAACCTTTTATTTCTCTAGATGACAAGTTAATTAAAAAGCAGATTGTTCGGTTTAAGTTGTCCTGTAATGGAAAATGCACATTGAATGATCCTTCACTACAGACTGCCTTTCTAAATGTGGTATGTATCTTTATTAAGGTTGGGCATCTAAGGTATAATGCCGATCCGATACGCATCTCGATACAAAGTATCCGATCCGATATATTAACGATACATTTGTGACATATTGCGATGCAATACGATACGATTCACACCCATATCACGATACGATGCGATAATTCAGCACTAACTAATTAGATCAAGTTTATGTGATGATGTGAAAGAGGATGCGGTGCCATTGAATGAGATTATTTATTAACCAAGTAAAACCAAGACTTTTTGATTTTATATATATATATATATATATATATATATATATATATATATGTGTGTGTGTGTGTGTGTGTGTGTGTGTAAATATATATATGTAAGGGATAATGTACAGGCAGCCGGTAGTTATCGCAGAAATAAGCCCCGACAGTGTGATCAGGACCCGACGTGAAGCGGAGGGTCTTGTATCACACTGAAGGGGCTTATTTCGCGATAACGACAGGCTGCCTGTACATTATCCCACTTATTACATGGCTACTTGCCACATAAGGAAAAAAACTGGACATGAATATGAATTTGAAAACTTTTATTGGCATATTTGTTTTAAATTAACATTTTTATCCTTCCGCGAAACGATATAGTACCATGTGACTAACATTTTAAATAGACAATTTAAATAGATTAATATCGAAATTTTCCATTGTTAATTGTGGTTGTCCAGTGTTTGTCACAAGATGGCGCCAAACGGTAATCTTTGTTGGCACGGAGGGATTTTAAACATACAAGTAGTACCGGCTATGCGTTATTACTTTGGAGCGGTGATTATTTGAAAAGAACGAACCTGCAAATGTCTCAACTGACCAATCAGAATCAAGCATTCCAAAGGGCCGTGTAATAAATATATATATATATATATATATATATATATATATATATATATATATATATATATATATATATATTAGACAGATTTAAAGCTCCTGAATTCTTTAATTCAGACATTCTAAACAACTACAGAGTACTTTTTCTAAAGTAAGTGAACCTGCCAAACAGAACAACAGGGAGATGCCAAAATACCACTCACTAAACCTGTCCATTTGAACTGGACTGACCGAATATCTACTGTTTGTATCCATTATAAAATGAACATACAAATGAAAAATACAGCAAATACAAATACATACTATATCTGTTGATGCTGGTGCTCATATGTGCATAAACACAACTGGCCCTTACAAGATCCACCTCTATGGGTGAGCGGGACTAAAAATCAGTCCCTTGCAGGTCTCTGATGATGTTTGCGTGCCGCGGTTGAAAGTTTTGAGCCGCCGTTCAGCCTGTATTTAACAGTGCGATGAGGCTTGCTGCGCCGAGTCCAAAGCAATCAATCACAGAACACGAAAGAGGCCGTGCTTTGACCATTTTAGGATAAAATTTAAATTAATTTTAAGCCATCTCGCGGGCCACCGGTTGAGAATGGACTCGCCCTGGTCTCTGTTGTGTTGTGATAGGCTACGTCATTCACGCAGCAGTGAAGGGAGACGTGCTCGAGAAACAGTTCAGAGGGGAGAAAACAATCTAACAATATTTTCCACTTTCTAAATAATAAAAGTATTGTATGTCTACTAATAATTATAAAGAAATAAATCAGGATTTACCGATGCAGATATGTTAGAAACGATGCATCGCGATACAAATGCCAATTTGTATCCGATGTGCATTTTTTTAAACCGATGCATCGCATAGTTAACTTTTTAAACCGATGCACCGAGTGAATCGGGGAATCTTCCCATCCCTAATCTTTATGTATTTATATTGTATGTAGCCTTTAAGTATGAGATGTTTTTTTTTATTTTTATTATTATTATTTCTTGCTGGTTTTCCAGATAAGTGAAAAGCTGAAGAGCATTGGGGTGGAAAGTGACAAAATAAGCTGGAGGCAGAGGGAAGGTGAAGAGGTGTTTCATCTGGAGAGCAAGCAAACAGCAAATTCAAATAATCACTGTAAAAGCCAGTAATCGTCAATGTAATCTATAAAGGTAACTTTTAGTACATAATAAAAGAATATAAAGTAAAAAAAAATGAATTTTATTGTTTAGAGAAGTAGTGGTAGTATTGTCTAAACACCAATAATGAATAAATAGTCATTGTATAATATATTTATTAAAATTGACTGTGAAAATATATGTTCTGAAATTCTATATCAATATCTAAATTAATATATCTAGCCTTAGTTTAACTAAAAACAGCTGTTTTCTTACTAGATTAAACTTTCCCTCTTTCCAAATGTATTATTAATACTCAAGTTTTTAAATGTAAATATTTTGTAATATTAAATAATAATAACTGTAATAAAATCAACACTACAAGCAAAATTAGGTATAACTTTTTAGTGTGTATGTAGAGAGGACTTTGAGATATGTGAATCAGTGTAAGCCATTATTTGAAATGTAAAGTATGATCATTTATTTCTCATAATAAATTTGATGGACATTTCATTGGAATCATATTGTGCATATTATTCCTAAAATAAACAAGAACACAATGATCTTCTATTGAAATCACTACTGTAATACAATAACTTATTTCCATACACTTTTGCATGTACAAATATATTTTTTCAT
>NC_133370.1:9382509-9402845 GCF_049309525.1 Garra rufa
ATATGACCAATCAAAAATCATGACTTAAATGTACAAACTAAAAGAGGTTTAACTTTAAAACAAATTGTGGGACCAGTCGTGAGTCAGGAACTGAAATCAGGAAGTCAGATTTAGACTTCTGTATAAGCAGCCATGTTTAGACAACATAGCAAACCAGTGGAAAATAAAAAGCATTATACAACTGTACTGTTGTGTCTGCCATTTCACAGCAGCTTTTATTGCCACCTAATGGAGACATCTTCATCAACTCCCAAATGGTATATGTAATGTGAAAATATTTTATTGAAACTGGTTTTCTTAATTGTGCTCTTTATATTATAATTTTGAACCGGGTCATGACACATGGACAGTGGTGTCAAAAGTATTCACATTCATTACTCAAGTAGAAGTAGAGATACTAGGATTTAAAAAGACTTGAAGTATCAACTCAAGCTTTTTACTCAAGTAAAAGTATAAAAGTACTGGTTTCAAAACTACTTAAAGTAAAAAAGTAAAAGTAATGTATGGAAAAAAATGCCATTAAGGACAAAAGATTGGGCCGCGCCACAGGGGCCTATTGTGCACTACCCCACCTCCCCAAAATACATTTCTAAAGGCCATAGTGACTATGTTATATTAAAATGTTAATGTTGAAAAATTTGGGATGCACTAGCCGCATATATGCCTAATAAAAATAAATGCATTTTATTACAATGCAAATACATTAAAGAATCATAAATGTGTACTACTGAGCATTAACGTGTTTCACGAAGCGGGAGATATGATGACTAGTTGCTGACTATAAGTATTGTGTTATTGCAACATTGTCAATCGCGTTGTCAATTGCAAACGCTAATTTATTCAAACATCACTCTACCAAACTACCTACTGTAGCTTCATTTGCAGAGGATGAAGAGAAAGCTCCCGTTTGATAAATAAGCTAGTAGTGGAGAAATAATAACTTGTAAGAAATAATCTTTTTTTGAGTAACGCCCTGAACACTGGCTATATCCTTGCTGGAGTGCAGGGCTGGACTGGGGTTAAAATTTGGCCTTCGACAAATCCAGCCCACAAGTTCCCCCGTGAGTTTTGTTTGGGTTATAGGGCCTTTAATTGAAGTAAATAAATGTATGAATAAAACAGGACAGAATCAAATAATGATAGATACTGAATTCAAATGCAACAAATGAATAATGCATTTTTGTCACAGAAATGTATGCAGTAAAGCACTGGTTTTGAGCTAGAATGCAGGACATTTATTGCTAATAAATTCTGTAAAAAATACTTACTTTTGTAGAACACAAAAGACATTTTGTAGAATGTAACCAAACATATTCATGTACCCTTGATTTCTACTCTAAAGACAACATTTTTGAATTTCTCAGATTATCTTCCTTCCACATGCAGGATTAAAATTACATGATGTTGTATATAATGACAATTTTTATTTTTGGGTGAACTGTCCCTTTAAGAACTTTAATATGTGTAGTTAACACCTTATTTATATAAGACACTGATATTTATCCTTAATCAGGCTCTTACTGAATTAACGTTTTTCTCCAATTCAAATGAATTACAACTTAACATTTTAAAAAGAAAGACATTTTTTCTTAAAATCCAGATATTAACTGACTAGTATTAGTAAGATATCGTCACAAGAAAACATTACAATAGTTATGTTTTTTTATTTTATTAATAATAATAATAAACTATAAAATTTGTAATAAAAATGACAGTAATTATGTATTGGCGTTTATCACTTTACCTCATCATGCAGCTGTTTTCAGCAGCCCAGCAGAACCTACAGAACCTTTAATGTTCTCATATCACACAACTGCCTAACACAACTCTGTTTTAAATCTGAATGTGTCAAGCAACTTGCGCTGTTTATCACTTTACATTGCGGTGGAAGCGCAGCGTACATTCGTCAGCGCTGTGCGGGTGACTGATCCCGCCGCTTCACACTTTTGGGCTATTTGCAGTTTCGAATGTCATTTAAAACAGCGCCTAATATGGGGGAGGTCTGCCTCGCTACGGCGATCGGCCCACTACTCCACCGGCCCACCGTGAATGTCCCGGTTCTCCCTGATGGCCAGTACATCCCTGCTGGAGTGTGACGTGATTTGTGTCATGTGCAGGTGTGATGGATCGCGTACAAACCAATAGGGTGTCGGAATGGGATATGTTTATACTTCTCATCCAACTACAACCAAATTCACAAATTCATGTATATGGCGCAATTTATCTGGATAGCTTTTTCTGTTTTGAATGATGACATGAATGAACACAATTGAGCCGAAAAGAAATAGGAGAAACGAGTCTATTTTTAAAATGTAAGGAGTAGAAAGTACAGATAATTGCTTGAAAATGTAAGGAGTAGAAGTAAAAAGTCGGCTGAAAAATAATTACTCCAGTAAAGTATAGATACCCAAAATTTCTACTTAAGTAAGGTAACGAAGTATTTGTACTTGGTTACTTGACACCTCTGCACATGGACTATTTTGTCAATGTTCTTGGTAGCTTCCTGGACCTTGAACTTGGTAGGAACCTGCTGTCTATGGAGGGTCAGAGAACTCTTGGGTTCCGAAGACAAACGAAGGTCTTACCAGCCCAGAGCCCCTTCACAAGATGTCTGCTAGCCCAGAGCCACAGCGCAAGATGTCTGCCAGCCCAGAGCCCCTTCACAAGATGTCTGCCAGCCCAGAGCCCCTTCACAAGATGTCTGCTCGCCCAGAGCCACAGCATAAGATGTCAGCAAGCCCAGAGCCCCTTCACAAGATGTCTGCTAGCCCAGAGCCACAGCGCAAGATGTCTGCCAGCCCAGAGCCCCTTCACAAGATGTCTGCCAGCCCAGAGCCCCTTCACAAGATGTCTGCCATCCCAGAGCCCCTTCACAGGATGTCTGCCAGCCCAGAGCCACAGCGCAAGATGTCTGCTCGCCCAGAGCCACAGCATAAGATATCTGCCAGCCCAGAGCCCCTTCACAGGATGTCTGCCAGCTCAGAGCCCCTTCACAGGATGTCTGCCAGCTCAGAGCCCCTTCACAGGATGTTTGCCATCCCAGAGCCCCTTCACAGGATGTTTGCCATCCCAGAGCCCCTTCACAGGATGTTTGCCATCCCAGAGCCCCTTCACAGGATGTCTGCCAGCCCAGAGCCCCTTCATAGGATGTTTGCCAGCCCAGAGCCCCTTCACAGGATGTCTGCCAGCCCAGAGCCCCTTCATAGGATGTTTGCCAGCCCAAAGCCCCTTCACAGGATGTCTGCCAGCCCAGAGCCCCTTCATAGGATGTTTGCTTGCCCAGAGCCCCTTCACAAGATGGCTGCCATCCCAGAGCCCGTTCACAAGATGGCCGCCATCTCAAAGCCTGTTCACAAGATGGCTGCCGTTCCTGAGCCTGTTCACAAGATGGCTGCCTTTCGTGACTCTGCTCACAAGATGGCCTTCCTTCCAGACCCTGCTCACAAGATGGCCGCCCTTCCTGAGCCTGTTCACTAGATGGCTGCCTTTCCTGAGCCTGTTCACAAGATGGCCGCCCTTCCAGACCCTGTTCACAAGATGGCCGCCCTTCCAGACCCTGCTCACAAGATGGCCGCCCTTCCAGACCCTGTTCACAAGATGGCCGCCCTTCCAGACCCTGCTCACAAGATGGCCGCCACGCCAGAGCCTGTCGCCAAGATGGCCGCCACGCCAGAGCCTGTCGCAAAGATGGCCGCCACTCCAGACCCACGTCAAGCCATAATCCTGATGCCAATGCCTGCTAATGCTATGTCAGCCAAGCCAGCGTCTGCTAACTCCACGTCAGCCAAGCCAGCATCTGCTAAAGCCACGTCAGCTAAGCCAGCACCTGTTAACGCTACGTCAGCCAAGCCAGCATCTGCTAACAGCACATCAGCCAAGCCAGCGACTACTAACGTCACGTCTGCCAAGCCAGCGCTCGCATCACATCAGCCAAACCACAGCCTGTTCATGTCATGTCTGCTGCTCCTGTACAGTCAAGTCATGTCACAGCTGCTGTTCCTGCAAGGTCAAGTCACATCACAGCTACTGTTCCTGTAAAGTCAAGTCACATCACGGCTGATGTCTCTGCCAAGTCAAGTCACATCAAAGCTGCTGTTCCTGCTAAGTCAAGTCACGTCACAGCTGCCATTCCTGCTAAGTCAAGTCATGTCACAGCTGCTGTTCTTGTAAAGTCAAGTCACGTCACAGCTGATGTTCCTGCAAGGTCAAGTTACATCACAGCAGCTGTTCCTTCAGAGTCAAGTCAAGACACAGCAGCACTTCTTGAATCAAGTTAAGACACAGCAGTACTTCTTGAATCAAGTCAAGACACAGCCTCACTTCCTGAGTCCAGTCAAGACACAGCAGCACTTTCTGAGTCAAGCCAAGCAGCACTTTCTGAGTCAAGCCAAGCAGCACTTCCTGTGCCAAGTCAAGCCGCACCTCCTTAGCCAAGTCAAGCCACAACCGTTCCAGCCAAGCCAAGTCAAGTCACAGCTTTTCTGCTAAAGCCAAGTCAAGTCACAGCTGTTCCGCTGAAGCCAAGTCACAGCTGTTCCGCTGAAGCCAAGTCAAGTCACAGCTGTTCCGCTAGAGTCAAGTCAAGTCACAGCTGTTCCGCTGAAGCCAAGTCAAGTCACAGCTGTCCCAGCCACGCCAAGTCAAGTCACAGCTGTCCCAGCCACACCAAGTCAAGTCACAGCTGTACCTGCCTCGCCAAGTCAAGTCACAGCTGTTCCTGCCACGCCAAGTCAAGTCACAGCTGTTCCTACCACATCAAATCGAGTCCCAGCTGTTCCACTAAAACAAAGTCAAGTCACGGTCATTCCTTCAAGGTCAAGCAAGGTCACACGTTCGCCGGAGCGTCCAGAGCCAAGTCACGTCTCGCCTGAGCGTCCTGAGCCACGCCACGCCTCGTCCGATCTGCTCTGCCTGCACCGCCAAGGCTCTCTGCACTGCCTGCACTGCCTAGGCTCCCTGTCGTCCCTGTTACGGCTATGGAGGCCGTTTCTGAAGTCCCTGTCTGCCCTGTCACGGCTATTGAGGCCATTCCTGAAGTTCCTGTCGTCCCTGTCACGACTATGGAGGCGTTCCTGAAGTTCCTGTATGCCTTGTCACGGTCATGGAGGCCGTTCCTGAAGTTCCTGTCTGCCTTATTATGACCATGGAGGCCGTATGTGAACCATTTATGCCTCCCTGGTGGGCTCCTACTCCGTCTGCACCGCCCTGGTGGGCTCCTGCTCCGTCTGCTCCGCCCTATTGGGCTCCTGCTCCCTCTGCTCCGCCCTGGCGGGTTTCTGCTCCACTGTGGAGGATTTTCGGTCTGGCTCTGGTGGTCGTCTGCTCCGCCGCGGATACTCTCGTCCCGCATGTCCCACTGTGGGGGGCCTCAGTTCCCCCTGATCTGCCGGTCCTGCCTCAGCCTCTAGGTCTTCCACCGCCACATGGACCCGGCCCTCCTTCGTTCCCCTGCTCCACCTCTGCCCCCCCCCACCGTCCCCCCAGGACTGTTTTGCTAAGACTTTTTGGGAGCGTCTAGAAGCCGCTCTTTGGGGGGGCTATGTTACACCAGGCCAGCAGAGGGAGCCTTGCCCCTCACTGACTGTTGCTGCTCCCTCTGCTGCTTCACTGGTTACTTCC
The DNA here is from genome assembly GCF_049309525.1 of Garra rufa. NCBI lineage: Eukaryota > Metazoa > Chordata > Actinopteri > Cypriniformes > Cyprinidae > Garra > Garra rufa. The sequence goes on from NC_133370.1 coordinate 9,388,129, forward strand.
TGTTTGTCAGCCATTTAAACAAGCCCATGTCACACACACATCGCAAAGTATTGTTTTGCTCCTAGCTAACCTTACCAAGCCTTTTCCTAGTTTCCCTTGTTGTTTTTCCCCAGCCCTAGCCATAGTTCTGTTCTTGTTTTTTTCAGTCTTAGTTTAGTCATAGTTTTGCCTCATTTTCTTTGTTTTGTTTTCCTGTGTTACATTGGACTGCTCATCTGGATTTCGACCCATCGCCTGTCTTTTCGGATTAGGCTTTTGTCTTGCCCTTTATATTCCTGTTTGCTGGTGATTGACTCTGCCTGTTTTGACCACATCCGTCAATAAAGCTGCATTTGGATCTACCTCTCACCGCCTCTGTAACAATGAGGGTGAGTAAATAATGACAGAATTTTATTGTCTGGGTTAACTGTCCCTTTAAACATTTTAATATGTGTGTTTCAGATGCAGTGAAAGCTCCTGTTCTGATTGTAAACTCAAGCTGGTCCAGTCCTGACCCCTTTAGCTTTACATGTAATGGAAATAACATTTGCATCAGCTTCATCTATGATAGTAGCAGCTGTTCAAAAGAGGAAGTGACATCATCTGATATTTACACTCTAAGCCTGAACTGCATTGGTGACTCCATCACGTGTAACTACAGCAACCAAGTGAGCTGGAAGACTAACACAAAGAAAGCTAACAAACTCTGCACTGTTAATCTAAGTACATACTGTATCCGCTCTGACTCGTAAACACACTCGCAGTTGAAGAAACAGAAAATATACAAGTTTATTCTTGGAAGACTGAACATTTTTGGTCTTCTCTTTCATGTTTAGAAATACTGCAAACTACAAAAGCATCTCTGCATCTTTTGGTTCATTCTTCTTGAATACTGACATAGGGTTTGTTGATTCTGTTTCTACAAGAAGCTGATTCTGAGAGTCAATGTTTTTTTTTATTTAAACTGAAATTAATTTTATATCAATATTCAAACAAGGTTTGTTTAAGGCGTACATTCTAAGATAACGTCTATGCGTGTAGTTCGAGCCAGCAAAGCAGCATTGGAGCGCCACCCTCAGGCTGAATTATGCAAGGATACTAAACCTCACCTAAACTTTTGGTCAGGACCTGCAGAACTTTCTACTCCCCTCTGTGCATTTATGGGGTTACAGTCTGACATTAAATTGCCCTTTTTGCTAATTTGGCCCTTGATGTCTTAACTGCATTTATTACATTAGAAAACGGAAAACCAAAACAAGTTGCATTTATTTAAAAGAAAGTTGGCACTACCACAATTGTCCTTAGATTTCAACGGAATTGGATAAAAGCATTTTCCAAATGCATTCATGTAAATATACATGTTCAAAATATAAAACAAAATATTGTGGCACTTTGGGGTTGTGAAGCATTAACGGAAGTGAAGGGCGACAGACTCACACCCAACCACCAACCAATAAAGAAGAACTTAGTGCTGAGAAAAGATCCAGTATCTTTTGTTTGTAGATGCCATCTGGTTTGACATTGTGTGCATTTGTGTCAGTATGCAGATCTTTACATACTGTATATGACGATAACATTCATTGATTCTGATCGACCTTCATTTCATTAGTGAAGTAGTAAACTCACACATACTGCTGAGTAGGAGTAGAAAGTGTTTTTGCTGGAGTCTCAACTGACTGAGCACCGGAAAGTTTGGTTCTTTTTTTTAATGCTCATGTTTCCGCCCCACAGACTAAGCTCAGTGTTTCCAAGCAACTGAGTTTCCTCTTTGTAGCCTTTTGTCACTTGTGGCTCTATATGCATCTTTATGTCAGTGTCAAAATCTACTGAGAGTTAAAAGTGTCAAAGTTTTTTTGCTGAATTCAGAAGCAGTTTATTCCAGCAGAGTTGATGTGAGAAAGACAGGATGTGGTGTAAAGTTGAAGTGTGAAGTTGTTGTATGCAAAACTGTTTTTCTTTAAAAGTTGTGTAAAAATCTATTAAACACCTTTTGAGCGATTGATGTGGTATGCTTACATTAACAATGAGATAAAGAGATGTGTTAACTGAAATGTGTTTCTACACTTGAGTTTCCATCATTTTCTCTTTTAGGTTTACTGCTCTTTTGTTTTATTTCTGATTAAAACCCACAACTTCTGAGGCTCAACAGGAACTTGTTTTTTTTTGTCACCAGTGTCACATTTAACTTCCGTTTTTACTAGGAAGTTAACGCAACGGCAGTCATTTTAGGTTCTATTTCTTTTTCAGTTTTTATTCATTTTAATTTATGAGAATGTCAGTAAATCACCTACTCTTCTTACTTCTTTTTCTTCTGACCTTCAAAACAGGTAAAAAAAAAATGTTATTTTACTATTAAATGATTGTTAATGGTTATTGTGACAGTAAGTACCACCCAAAGCATGATGCAGCTGTCACTGAGCATTTACTGGAATATGCTCTAAAGGATACTTTACAATAATTTAGTCTATTCTCCATTTTTGATGAGTCTCAGAGGTTAATGTTTTGAAAGAAACCTACTCATACCGTTCTTTAAGTCATTTTGAAAATGATCATTGATTTTTAAGTTACTAAAACAGCTGTGTAAAAGCTTGATTTGTGCTTTTTATTTTTATAAAGCCTTTGCCAGTGCTAATATCTGATCAAACCCTTTCATTTTGAACGCTGTTGCAAGCCGAATAAAAAAAAAAATCATCATAAGTCATAGGTGTGGTGAGGGTGATTGTCATAATTAAACTTTTTGGCAGTACTGATCACAAATTCACCATTTAAGTAATATCATATTAAAGCATGTATTTATAACAAGGTAAACATACCTATTAAGCTCACCAAAATCTGAGTAGTGTACAAGATATCAGTTTCAGTACAATAAGTTATGTTAAAATAAAATAATAATCTCACTCACACAAATATTGAATTTTATTTGAAATGACAAGCATTTCAATTAAGATATACATCATTAGATGCAAAAAGTCTGGCTGTGTTACAAAAGGGTGTATTTTTGTACCCTTTAAGCACACCCCTGTTTCCAATAAGTTCACACCATGTTTTATTTAAAAAAAAAAAACTATTGTTTAATTTAAACAACAATTTTTAAAGAATAATTGAAAAATGTTTTATTTGAAGATACAAAGTTAATCACAAAAAAAAACAGAGCATTAAAAACAAGCATTAAAGGTCCCATATTGTCAAAATCGAAATTTCCTGGCTTTTTTCATGATAACTGAGGTCTAGGGACTATGTAACTACCATATGAGTTTCAAAACAGTCAATCCACAGTAAACTGCACACAGCCTGCTTAAAGTAGCTGTTCATTTTCACAAGCTGCTGTGACTTCCGCAAAGATGTGACGTCCGATCTACTCAGTCACCGCCTTCAGTCACCACCCCAGCACCAACCACCGTCCCATCCTCCTTTTGTCAAACCCAGACAACATCGGGTCCATAACATTGCTAAGCAACAACACGGAAACTAATCTAGAAAACCCTGTTCAGTCGATAGATGTCGAAACTACATCATTGCACAGGCTTCAGAACAACGTGAATATAAGAGACCAGTGGCAGTCAACTTCAGCTTCTTTCACACAGCCATTCCGGAAAATACACAGATAATGTGTCCCATGATTTGTTCCGGAATTGTTTAATTAGGTTCATTCACAGTTGTTTTCTGGAATCTGTGCGTGCTTTACACACAAACCATAAAGACATGTGACGTTTGGATGTGAGATGTAATGCGATGCGTACGTTTCACTAAACTGAAACTAACCTGAAAAAACTGCTTCAGCGCTAAACGTGAGGAGCTGGTTCTGCCCGATCACTGCTTCATTCCACTTTGCACGTATTTTTTTATTTTATTTTTTTTGTCGTGAAGAGTCGCAGGGTAACATGCATCATCACTACAACACTGCCTTTATGGTTCTGGCTTTTGTTCACACAGCGCTCGTTCCTGTAATTTTCCAGAATCAGCGCGCATTGTGAAAGGGGCTTTACTAAAGCAACAGTTATGTAGCTTACTGCATTCTGTGTTTGAAAAAGAAAAAACATTAATGATCATTCTGAAATATCTTGTTGAGTATCAGCAGGCTAGCTAGGCTCTTTCTATTGCTCTGGGTTCGACTACAACGATACATGACCGTAGTTACCTGTAGTTACCAGAAGAGAGGCTCATGAATATTAATTAGATGTACCAAAATCGACCTGTTTTTGACAGAGTTCCTAAAAAAGGAGCTGTAAAAATATATTGAGATGGATTTTGGCACTTATACCGCAAATATATATTCTTAAGGACATCAACAACTAAAATAAACCTCCAGAAATGTGTACGAAATGGGACATTTAAGGCATTCAGTTTGTTCAGTTATGTATTTATAGCGAAGTGTCATTTAAGCACACTGTAACATCTAGACTAGTCCACATTCAGCTAAGTCAGTCATTCCCAAAGGCGAGGTCCCGACCCACAAGTGGGTCGCGGGAAATATTGTATGGGTCGCCAAGTCGAGCACTATTTTTCAGTGCGCTATTCATAGGGACCATGTGACGTCACTGTGCTTTATCGCCGCCATTTTTGTGTCCGCGCTACCTGTTTTAGTCTATGGTCACAGCAGCCACAACTACCAGAGGAAGATCAACAAAACTCCCAGAATGTTCACAACAGGGATACAATATGCCCGGGATATGTTGTTCTGTTAGCTGTAACAACAGTCATCAGAAAAAAACTTAACTACAGATTTATTCGATCTCAGCAGTGCTTGAAGTGGGTCGGTATGCATATAGCCTTTAGTGTACCGGTGTCATTCACGCAGGTGCTTTTCACAGCAGGGTGTTTTTTCGGCACAACAAGAGTAGTGCAATAATAATTAATTATTGACTAAGATTGTAAATAAGTAGATGATAACGAAAATAATGCCTTAAAATGAAAAGAATGAGTTAATTACATTTTGAACCGATCAACTCGTACGTCAAAAGATTTAGTAAACGAGAATGCATTCAAACAGTAAGTTCAAAACAGTGCTAATGCAGAGAATAGTGACTTACAGTACACCCAGATGCCGTAAATTATTTGTTTCAGTGTGTATTAGGCTTAAGAGCAAGAGTGTTTACAGTTGAAGGCATTTTAGAACATGCGGTGTTTAATGAATTATGAAAATTAAATAATAAACGCTAAACTATTGTACTACATAGCGTTCGTCATTGCAACGCCTGCAGTAAAGTATATACATGTCAAAAAGGTTCTTAAAATAATCATATTTGTTTTGCTAAAACTATTTATGTACAATTACCCTAAAAATTATTTGTCATACAAAAATGGCACACACACAAATCATCATCCCGAGTAAATGGTACCATTGTGAATTGTGACTGGCTGCACAAGTGATGTAATAAACTAAAGTAAACTAAAATGTTATGCGGCCATATAGTCTGGATGAATGAAAAAGCATATTTTTAAACAGAAATCGCATGCTTTTGGTGCTTGAATTTGAGCTTCAATAATGAGATCCGGGTTTATGAATACACAAAACGTGAAAGACGTCTTCCCTTGGCTTGCTGGATGTTGGGCTTATGCTCAATAATCACATTTTTTTTGCATTCGGCAAAACTAATTTGCCGAAATCTAAGCGCGGACTGTATTAGTGCCGTCAGCGCGAGTCCCGTTCGCTGTGAAGTAGTGACCAGCCGGCAAAGGATTCTTCCAGGTCTTAAAGCCTTCCCCGAGCGACTACGTTCACAATAATTTACACAATCTGTCCTAAACATACAATCAAGTCAAATACACAGTGTGGGAAGTAGTGATAAAAAGTAATTTCTTGTTTCAATTTATTAATAAATCTCATTTAGATGCGCTGTGCCTGTTATCATATCGGACACAAATATGGCGGCGAGCATAGCGGAAGTGACGTCTTTGGTACCCATGGATCAGAGCCATACAGAGAGAGAGTTGCGACAACTCCGTTGACACCAATGGACCATTTTTTTACAGCAATGGCGGATCGTGGAGACGCTCAATAGTTCCCGGAAGTTCGCGCTAATAATATCAGCGCCATAGAGATGCTGCAGAAGAGACCGCTGTGATCAACTTTTAAACGGTAAGACATTTATAGAACTAAACTGTATACTATCAGAACAGCTAATCAATTTAACTTGTGCATTAAAACAGATTATTATTACATTATTTCTCACTTAATTAGTAGATTTACGGGATGTTATGCATTATGTCCGTGCAGTTTCATCCATCATTGTGTAATTAAGGCTTTTAAACAGGATTTTTGCTGATGGGAGCTACTTAATAGTTCTGAATTTATTGCAATGAATGCTGAATGACCTAAGTGAGAATGAAAATTTTAAAATAGGCGAGCTATTTTCGTTTCAGAATCATGCTAGGCTATATATATATATATATACCACTGCTGTATTATAGCAGTAATCACTGTAAACCTGTATGTTATTACTTTTTTTACACTTAAACGTCTTAGCTACTATAGAACTACTGTGTGAAGGATCAGTGATGCCACAGGACTGAATTGTGATGTGAAGCAAAACCATTTCTCCTGTTATTCTCCTTCTCTATCCTGCTTTCAGAACAAGAACCACCTGAAATAAAACAGTGCCAGATCCTAAGTATGATTACATAACATTTTGTTAATGTAATCTATAGATTGCTCCTGCTGACTATATCCAGTTTTTTATGAAGACTTCAGATGACCAGCACCTGTGAAGAGATGACACCAACACTTGAGAGGACTTCAGATGAAGCACTCTAAATAAACATTAAAAACTGATAAATTGTCCTTGCATTGTAATCAACATGATCACATCATGCTTTAATTTGTTCATTGTTTCTGATTATAGCAATATGGACATTACAGTTAAACAGATACGCCTGTTAACAGAGCTCTTATTTGTAAAGCTGCTAGAAACAATGTGTATACTAAAAAGTGCCATACAAATAAATGTAAATTGAACAAAACTTGATGCATCATTTTTTTTCTCCTCTCCAGATCAGTGGAGTAACCATACATTCACTCTGCTTTATGTAACTGGTGCACTCCCACTGTAATGGAGACTGTTCAAAGACAACTTGGTTTATAATTTATTATAAAATGTCTAAATTGATTTCTGTAAATATGTGCATAACAAAACTCAACATACATAAAATATATGATTTAATGGGTAAAAATGTTTTAATTTTTTTTCAATTTGAATATAGCCTACTACAAATACATTTTTAGATATTAATAATTGAGGGGTGCACAAGAATCAAAAACCTCAAGATTAATTTTCACGTAATCTTAAAATATCTTTACTTATTTGGAATTAATTTAAAAAAGACAACAAACTTAACACTTACAATGAGATTAGTAAAACGACAATAAACATTAAGATGTGATAGCACTTGATTAACATACAAGCTGTAAGAACACACGCACACAGAAATAAGTGTATTTAACGTTATATATAAAGGCTGAATTACTTGGTAAAAGACCACGATGTTGTTTATATAGCAAACACGGACTTTTACCATGGTAACTTCAGCCTTAAATATGTTAACAAGGCAGGTACGGATCGCTAACCACATTAATCCTCAAATATTAGCGGTTTTTATCTTTTAAAGCCAACACTATTACAACTACATATACATACTATGTATACATTATTTTATAAATAATGTCAATAAATCATTTTTTGTCAACTAAATACCAAAAATTGCTGTTCTGTCCCTCTAACTCAATGTATTCCAATTGCCCGCTATGAACTTCCTGGAACTATTTGAGGGCTGCGTGTATCACGTGACGATCGAGCGTTTTGGACTTCCGTTGTCGCAACTCTCTCTCTGTATGGCTCTGCCATGGATATACTCTTGATTAAAATTTATATGTGTAGTTCACCTATTAGCCACACGAGGGAGCTCGTTGTTTTCTTCTTCTGCTTTCTTTTTTTTTGTTGTTGTTGTTGTTGTCCTTTAGCTGCTGCGCTCTGCATCGCCTGTTTCAAACTCCCGCCTGTTTCACACATACTCCGTCTGCAGTGCGTATTTTTTTCCGCACCCATGTTAAAGGTGCGGTCACACTGCACTTTTCGTTCCATTGACTTCCATTCATACGCATGCGAATGCTTTAGACCGGAAACGCAAGCCCGTGCGATTATTTTCGCATTTCGCTGCGTCTGAAAGTTCAAACTTGGTGAACTCTGACCAAGCGTGCCGTAGGTGTCCTGAAAAGTGAAGCCAAAAGTTTTCGATCGCCCCCCGGTGGCTGGCTGCAGTACAGGTCATAAACCCCGCCCTCTCCATGTAATCTAATGGGACGTGAGCCAAACTAAATAATCGAATTACACGGCAAATAATTTTTTTCCAAAGGTGATTTCCATCGTGTGAGGTAGTTTTTATAATGCTGATTCATGCTCAGGTGTTCGTTTTTCTAATAAGTTTGCTTTTAAGTAGTTATTTGATGCTATAAAAACGGGGTGTGTTGTCATGATTGTGATCGTGCGATTGGGTCTGCGGGAGTTTGGGCGGGACTTTGACACCGCGGCTCCGCCTCACGACACTACTGCGCATGCTCTGGCTCCAAACGAACCTCTACTGCGCATGCTCTGGCTCCAAATGACGTAACTTCCCCCAAGATGGTAGCGGCCATATTGAGCTGTTTTGGCTTCACTTTTCTATAGACGGTTTCATCGGGCGCACGCGCCTGGACCTAAGTTAACTTCCGGTCTGTGTTTGTTTATCTGTCTGGTTCGTGTCGCGGGCTACAAACGCAGCTAATAATGAGTAATGAAGTTGGTCACAGGTTATTGTGCTGTGGTATGTGTTTCCCAAACATTTATTTATTTGTGGCGACCTGCCACGATATAAAAACCGACTGATTTTCCAATTGGAAATTGGAATTAATAGACTAATTAATTAATCTGTTAATAGACTTCGTTGAATAAACGTAATACACGTTTAAAAATCAAACCCAGGCGTGGGTGTTTTTATATCACTGTATTTCTGAAGAAAGACTGTCTTTAGAAAATGTCATTTTCATTTCATCCTGCATAAGGCAGCGTTTTTAAATTAAGAGCTGCTTTGTCTATAGCCATTACCGGGGAAACCTCGTTTCTCGTGCTTAAAGCACCTCCTACTGGGAAGTAATGAGTTTGCATTTTTAATAAATCAGTCTAATTTACGCAGCCAACATATTTCGCTCGTTATTAAAAAAATAATCTACTCTAGAAGGACTTAGCTGTTGTTATTGATTCTATTTGGATGTCTACCGGAAGTTAAGTTTGGGCCACAAAAGCGCTCATGCGCAGTAACGTTTGTTTATGTTGTTGCCGTTGAAACCGTCTATAGTGGAAAGAAGCGGAAACGCGTTGTCCATCTTTTTTACAGTCTATAGGTGCGTTCGAGATGCACTACACTAGCCTGCCGCCGGCTGGCGAGAGCAGCCGCTTGCAGTCGGGGGAGGAGTAAAGAGACGGCAGTCAAGTCGGACACTTATAGAGGATGAAACTGTATTCCAAACATACACAAAAAAGGAATAAAGAAAAAGAAGAAATGAAACTACATAAGATAAATAAAAAAAGTTACCCTATCGTTTATTCTATACAATCGTTTTGCTTTTTTTTTTGTTAATCATATTAAGTATGTGAGTTACTTTACTGTAATGCAATATGACGTTTATTATTTGCATCTTGGTTTTGTTGTTAGCTATAGGACATTTTTCAAATATATATGCAGTTTTCAGTGTAGTGAAGCCTCTCACAGCATCCATTAAAAAAAAACGGCCTCTGGTTTATTTTTTTTTTTTCTTCCAAACTTTACACTTATACAATAAGAATATATACCATATCGCCTAATCTTCATTTTCATCATTAATGTTTTGTTTGAATATTAGATATGCGATATAAAGATTGATTCCATACAGGAACTTTAAGAAAAAACATGCAGCACACGTCGTGCTTGTCGTCACATAATCTGACCAATGAGAATAAAGTGTGTCGTCATCAAGGCTTTCGCAGCCGATTTTAAGCAGCTGCAGCGCCTGACCTCTGCGGCTGCTCTCGTTTTGCTCTCACGGTACTTTGATGGAACACGTGATCGAAAGGCGGCTGCAGCGCCGATCAAAGTCGGACAAATTATCTTACCAGAATGCATTGTTTTGAAAGGCGGCAGCCGATTTCTGTCGGCGCCGCATGAAGTCGAACGCACCTTTTGACTCTGACCAATGAATTCGTATCACATGACTCTGTGGGACCAACAGGAGATCGATACGTCACAGCATGACCTCTAGCTGAATGAAAAGAACATTAAATTTAAACATTGCGGTAAAGTGTAGTAGATTGTGTGTTTTTACATTTAAAATGTATTATTAGTGTCATGTGCTGAATTTAACATTTAAAAAGACGCAGCCGAGCATGACGTCATATCACGACCGTTGCAGCAGCATCCGAAGGAATAGGCTGTATGCACGGCGGTGAATGACGTACTTCCGGTGGAATATAAGGATGCTGGATTACTTCCGTTCCGGCGCGATTGTAGAGTGCTGTGTACTATTTTTTCTAATAAATTGTATTGTCTTCTATACTACGGTAACGTTAGTCACAAAAACAGACTCCACTCATATTGTTGATGCTTATTTGCTTTATTATATTAAATAAACATATAAAATGACATCTAAACGTATGAAAGTATCTTTTCAAAGACGGGAGGACAGCCCCTCTAGCCACCACTGCTGTGTGCCGCAGTGTACAGCATCTGCTAAATTTAACACTTTTCTTAGTTTCCACACGTTTCCTAAAGAATGTGTGATTATAAAACCAACTTTGCCGCCTTGTATCTCCATTACCACTGTTTCAGCTATAATTAGCAGTGATAATGCAGTGCTATTCATCTGTCGTAGAACTGCTTTACATTTTTTATTCTTATTATTTTGTACAATAATCATCCATACTAGCTAAGATAACAGCTGTGGTTATCCAAGCTGAACAGTGGTAACGTTAGAAAAGTAAAAACTGAACTGGACTGAACATGTCCAACAGAACTTTGAACGTCACTTTTAAGCTACTCTACTCTCAGTTGGTGTGGAGTCTCTGCTTTCCTCATAGAGCGGTAGCAGTGAGCTTTCACTGAGATCTCATTTGTGGCCCTGATTTTACCTGACACTTTCAGACAAAATTACAAACACGCCTGCTGCTGGACGAATCGTAAAAAAATAATAGCAGTTCAGTTCAGGCGGTTCAGGTTAGCTGAATTTACCTTCATAATTGCACAGATACGAAGACACATATAACTTGACACCTTTCTCAAGTTTGCTCTGTGGCGTTGTACTGCACATCAGTGATTGTTCATTTGGGCAACTCTTGCAAACACCGAGTAAAATTCTTCAACTCTGCCATAATCGCGTTTTTCTCCGCTTCAAACCTCTCCAACCGGAAACGGAATAGCAGCCTTGCGTCAAACGCGGAAGTACGCGTGCATAGAGCCTATTTCGCATGCTCAAAGTCTAGTGTGACCGCGCCTTAACGGATTGGAGCGTTCACACTGCACGCGGTTGTTGTCCAGCAGTGCGTCCCAAAAGCAGTGCGTTTGCAGCAGAGCAGCGATAATTTCGGCAGTCTATTTTTTGCTGTGCTGCAAGCGCTGCATGTGCTGAATTAAAGTGACAGCGCATTGTTCGCTGTAAAAATGAACATGGATTGACACGAAAATGTCCCATAAATGCATATAAATGAAGTCCACTTTTTCACAGTCAACACGTGGCTTTTTGGCTAGGTTTAAAATAAGGAAAAGTGCAGTTTTAAAGAAAAAGGCAACATAATACTGTACGTGCACTTGTCCAGGCAGAAAAGTTCTTTAAAGCATTGTTTTTAATAAAGATTTAATGCGAAAGAAAAGCATGAGAGCCGACTGTTTCTGTCTGTGGTAAGTTTTAATTAAAATATTTTTTGATAGCCCAATTTCAATTAGAAAAGGAAGCTATAGCCTCCCTATGTTGTGTTTAAATGTGTTGCAACTTGCTTGAGCAACTTAATATACAAATCTAGAAGTCAAGTGCATTGAATAATATGTTGTTTTTTATTGAGTTTAAACGTGAAAATGTCTGTTACTGTATTAGTGTACTGTGATAAAAGAGGATCACAATGCTGAAAAAGCACTTGTGGTTTTGAAATCAAAATAACGGATAAATATTGTGTTTGTGGTAAACAGCATTTTCTGCAAATCTGCATTTTACTTAAAAAAAATGTGCTTTGTCAAATATCTGTATCTCTTTTAAATAGTTAAGTGGAAGCATGACCTTAAAGGTCCCATATCGTCAAAATCAAAATTTCCTGGCTTTTTTCATGATAACTACGGTCTAGGGGCTATCTAACTACCATATGAGTTTCAAAACAGTCAATCCACAGTAAACTGCACACAGCCTGCTTAAAGTAGCTGTTCATTTTCACCAGCAGCTGTGACTTCCGTAACGATGTGACGTCCGATCGACTCAAGTCACCGCCTTCAGTCACAAACCAACGTCCCACCCTCCTTTTGTCAAACCCCCAGACAACAACGCATCCATTCCATTGAGCAACAACAACAGGAAAACAAGTTGAGAAAACCCTGTTCAGTCGATAGATGTCAAGCTATGATCATTACACAGGCTTCAGAATATAAGAGACCAGCGGCACGTCAACTTCAGCCTCTTTCACACAGCGATTCCGGTAAATACACGCATAATGTGTCCCACGATTTGTTCCGGAATTGTTTAATTTGGTTTAATTTTAAGTTGTTTTCCGGAATCTGTGCGTGCTTTACACACAAACCATAAAGACATGTGACGTTTGGATGTGAGATGTAATGCGACGCGTACGTTTCACTAAACTGAAACTAACCTGAACAAACTGTGCTTCAGCGCTGATAGTGAGGAGCTGGCTCTGCCTGATGATCGCTGCTTCATTCCACTTTGCACGTAACGTTATTTTTCGTTGTGAAGAGTCGCTTGATAACGTGCATCATTACTTCAACACTGCCTTTAGGTTCTGGCTTTGGTTCACACAGTTCCCGTAATTTTCCAGAATCAGCGCGCATTGTGAAAGGGGCTTTACTAAAGCAACAGTTATGTAGCCTACTGCATTCGGTGTTTGTAAAAGAGAAAACATTAATGATCATTCTAAAATATCCTGTTGAGTTTCAGCTCTCTCTATTGCTCTGAGCTCGCTTACGCTTACAGCATACATGACCGTAGTTACCTGTGATTGGCCTGGTTGTGTGTCACTCAGAAAACAACAGGCCAATCAGAAGAGAGGCTCATGAATATTAATTAGATGGGTCAAAATCGACCTGTTTTTGACAGATCTCCTAAAAAAGGAGCTGTAAAAATATATTGAGATGGATTTTGGCACTTATACCGCAAATATATATTCTTAAGGACATCAACAAATAAAATAAACCTCCAGAAATGTGTACGATATGGGACCTTTAAAAATGGTCGTACATATTTTGTTAATGCATAAATTCTCTTCGTGATATATGAACTATATATCCTTAATGTTTATTGGGTCACAAGGATTTATCGACTTTAAAATGTGGGTCCCCAGAAAAAAAGTTTGGGAAACACTGAGCTAAGTAACATATTCAAAAATCAAATAAACTAGCCTCATTATGAAGCCTCTTTAAGTGATGTTTTATTAACGAGTTTCGGGAGGAGCTCGCGCAGATAATTAACACGGCCAATACATCATTAGTAATCAGTCTCCTATCTAATCAACACAGGGAAAATCCCTATAAATAACACAACAATCCTACCTTCCTCATCTCTTGTCTCGTCAACACTTTGGCACATCCAACCACCGAGAACATGTCCAAGATCACCTTTTATCCAGAGGATAACGCTTTTGAAGCGGCACGAGATCCCGCAGCATCCCTAGCCGCAACTCAAGCCACCACCGCCCCGCAGGATCCTACAACCGAGCCCGCGGCTGCACCACGGGGCCGCAGGCCTTCTCGCCACGCCATCACCGGCACCTTCCCCGGCGTCTTCCGACGCCTCAGCCTTCTCATCCGCTCCAGCAACAGCGAAATGGACCATGGCAGGTCTGAGGCAAGCGCTCGCCAGCCCCAGCGCCAACATCCCGCGCCGAGCTACCAAAGCGAACGCCAGCCCGCCGCTCATGGCTTCGATCACAACCCAGCAGCTTCTTCAAGCCGCCGCGGTAGCGTGATTTTACCGCCGCAGTCGGCAAAAGTCCCATTCACAGCCCATGCCTCAGCACACTCCCCTTTCCTTCCCATGGCAGCGCCGCCATCCAAAACCAACGCGAACATCCCTCCACTAATTGCGCAAGCTTGCGGGAGCCCTCTTTCGTCCATTACAGGGATTACGTCTAGCGTGAGTTCGAATCATTTTTACCGACTCGGATCTTTGTGGCTCGTTCAGCAAATGAACGAATCCTTTTGAGTCATTTCATTAATTTAGTTGATTTTACAAAAAAGCAAAAAGCTACGTGTTATTTCCAAAACACATGTTCTAATTATACAATCTGATTCCTTTTGAAGCATCTGCCCCAATCTCCAGTCTGCCTTTGCCTAACCTGAATCAGTGAATTTCCTAATATAATATAATTTCCTAATATATAAAAAAATAAAATAATAATTACTGTGCTTGGCTGGCCAAAGTCGACATCGCCTCTACCTCAAAGTCATGCCCATCCACCCAGATTTTTGCACCCATTCAGCGTCTGCTGGCAGAATAAATATTACTTCACTGCCTGACTTTCGGC
>NC_133370.1:9403345-9453120 GCF_049309525.1 Garra rufa
TTAAATGTTTTTTAAAGAAGTCTCTTTTGCTCACAAGCTGCATTTATTTGATCTAAAATACAGCAAAAGCAGTATTATTGTGAAATATTTTTACTTTTTAAAATAACTGCTTTCTATTTGAAAATATTTTAAGATGTAATTTATTTCTGTGATCAAACTTAATTTTGAGCATCATTACTCCAGTCTTGAGTGTCATATGATCCTTTAGAAATCATTAATATGGTGATTTGCTGTTCAAGAAACATTTATTATTATTATTATTATTATTATTATTATTATTATTATTATCAATATTTAATTGGTTGAGTATTTTTTTCAGGATTCTTTTAATAGAAAGATCAGCATTTATCAGAAATAAAATGTTATACACTATACCATTTAAAACTTTGAAATCAGTATAATTATATAAAAAAATTATAGGAAATATTTATTTTTATTTAGCAAGGATTCAACATTTATAATGTTGAACAAAATAACAAAATATTTCTATTTCAGATAAATGCTGTTCTTTTAAACTTTTTATTCATCAAAGAAATCTGAAAAAAATCTCAGCCATTTTCAACAATGATGATAATAAAATTAAATGTTCTTTTGAGCAGCAAATAAGAATATTACAATACATTTTGAAGGATCATGTGATTCAGCTTTGAAATCACAGGAAAAAAAATACATTTTAAAATGTATTCAAAAAGAAAACAGTCATTTTAAATAGTAAAAATATTTGAAAATGTTGCAGTTTTATTTTCTGTACTTTAGATCAAATAAATGCAGGTTTGGTGAGCAGAAGAGACTTCTTTAAAGAAAACATTAGAAATCTTACTGTTTTGGTAAAAAACTTTTGTAAAATTATAACTGGTGCCTCATATCACACAACCATTTTTAATTCCAAAAATCATTTTTTGTTAATAACATATTTGAAATAAGAAAGACTTACCTTTCTTACGATTCTTATAAGAGCAGTATATTACAGCAGATGCAACTAAAATGAACAATGAAGCACTAATAACAATGACGACGAGCCAATGGAGAGGAAAGGAACTGTTGTTTTCTTCAGGACTGTTATCTGAAAGACATTACATTAACATCTAGAGTCATTAGAACACTCCAAAGGAACTCAGAATAAATTGCTAATAAATTAAAAACCCAAGATTAGAAAATGCATTTATAGGCTTGGCACTGGGTTGGTAGGTCAGTTATTTACGTGGATAAGGTGTAACGTTACAGAGTTGTTTAATCTGGATTGTGTCATTCTTCCAGCTGACTGGGTTGCTATAGTTACAAATAACTGTGTCCTCTTTACAATACAGGGATAGAGTCTGCATTTCAGATGTCATTTTCTTCTGGCTGCAGTTGTTGCTATGATAGCTGTCGCTGATTGTACGATCATGTCCACTACATGAGAGGTTCACAATACAGGCGTTAACGGCAATCATGGTGACGTTCCAGTTAAGAACAGGAGAATCCACTGGATCTGAAACATGTTAATAAAAAATTAGCATTTTCTACAGAAAACATTGAAACTGTCCAAGATTATGAATTAAAATTCAATTTAATCAGTTCTAGCACATATGCTTTTTTTTCTTTCACAATATTAGTTTTTAATATGGTTTAACATGCAACTCAGACTTACCTATAACAGATACTCTGTGTTTAGCAACATCTATATTATTAGCTCCAAATATTTTTGCTGTGTAGAGTCCGCTGTCTCTCTTTTGCATGTTCTTCAGTGTTAGAGAGAAGGTTGACTGATTGAAATCCAAACTATAATTGTAAGTTTTTGTCTTTACAGTCGCCTTAAAGAATGTCACAATATTTTCAGAATTATCATTCATCCAGACCAACATATTAAAATTTGTTGGTAAATCAATCTGTATTTCCAGTTGAACAGAACTTCCTGTCTGCACAGTGATGGCATTTTCAGCTTTGCACACGGATACTAGAAACAGAGAGGATAATGGAAAATATAAAGGTAAATGTCCAATTATTCAACAAATAAAGTACACAAAAGTATACTGTATTGGTATATTTTTAATTTTATTTTTTTGTTGCAAAATCTATACAAAAACAAAAAACTAATTTAAATAAACAACACTGACATATTCCACATTTTTCCACAAGCCCTTTTAAAACAAGGTTTTTATCTAAGCTGTTTTCTGTAAAAGTAGCAAGTATAGTGCTTTAAACAGTTTCTCTTTTTAGCTCCTAAAAAGAATCATGAATTATCAGTGAGTGAAATTAAATATGCAATAAATATGTGGCAAATATTTTTTACTATAATACTCTTTTAAATCAAAACAGTAACTTGCATGTCAAATAAATAATCCCCCATTTTAATTTACAGCAATGATTAGCAGACACATATCAGTGGTGATATTGATAACATTGATGACACAGTCATTAATTTCTGTATATTCTCTACAGAATCCGGTTATGCAGCAGTCATGCTATTTCTGTGAAGAGAATAATTTTCATACCTGTGTTGGAGATCAGCACCTCAATGAAGACCATGAGCAGATGACCAAAAGCCATTGCAATAAGCAGCCTGCTGTGGTTATACCGTACATATTAGTTAAAACTTTGTTTTATGTCACCTTATTAAACAAAACTGTCCAGGTGGTACCACTCACCTTGGAATATATGACATACAGTATATAAATATGCTTACTGTCTATTAATTTGAGCAAATATAAAATTCTATGGCTGAAAACCAGTCCTGTTACGATTACATGAATAACTACCAGAACTGCTTCAAACCAAGTCAAAAACCAGCAGCGAAAAGAAAGAGGAGGAGCTAGTTGCTTTCTGCAACCACATTGTCTACCACAGGAACTAGCCCCTATTTGTGAGAGCAAGTATGGCTGTTCATATTTAAGTTTCTTTAAATACAGGTCCAAGGTCTTGTCTTCATCCAACTATACTTGTTCTAAAAATATCAAGATGACCATTAAATGATCAGAAATATTTATTGTAACTACATATGAATAACAATTGCATGCGGGAGAATTTGCATGCAATTGGGTGCTTTGCATGGTGGGTAAACACGCTACTGAGAACAAATGCCAGTGTTAACCTCCTACTCATGGGCACTGTAATATCCTGTGGAAAACATGGAAATAATTAGTCGTTTTATCTTGCAAAGACATGCTTTCTTCTTCTTCACATATGAAAATGGATACAGTACTGTATTTGCTGGATTATAAATCGCGTTTTTTATCATCTAAAACGTGCTGCGATTTCCAAGGCGATTTATAAGCAATCAAGCTCAAGCTAGGATTGGTGCTGAATGAGAGAGGCTGGGCATATAATAAATGTTTACAGTGAATTTGTGTTTGTTTTTTACTTATTTTGTTCATTTTTCTGTTCTGAACACTGCTAAATTTATGGGATTTTTTTGTGGAGCGAGGGGAATATAGATACATGTTTCTAATGTTTGTAAAAGTTTTGCTTATTTTACATTATTTCTAAATGAAATTATAAAATGTGTTTTATCCCTGTAAGACCCAAATATAGAAAAAAATGAGCAAATTTTTTTTGGACCTCTCAGATATTGTTTTAGGTGGCCTCTGATGTAGGAATTAAATATTTTTCACATTTTTTACTTTTTAGTAAGTTTTTAGGGAAATGTTGTAATATTGCAACGCTGGGCCTAGTTGTGAGCAGAATTTCTGTATTTGTACTCACTTTGCCTAAACAGGTATACAGAGCATTTAAGCATTCATTTGCAGGGTTATTCACTTATTTAGCCCCATCGCAGTATATATCATAAGTAATAATCACACAACAATCATATTTTTTTATGAAAAAGCATTTATTAATAAAAAAATATTTGGTCACGTTCAGTGTGGTTTGAAGCACAGGCGAACATTGCGCATTGCACTCATTACTTTTTTACTTGCCTCTCAACTTCAATGATGGTTTTAGTGGCTTTGTCTCAGCGTTGAATTTTCTGCACAGGTTCAAGTCCAGCAAAAGATGACACAAGTGTGACCGCTCTGTTGTCATACCATTTGACAGCTTGACTACCAGTATGACACAGGTGAAGTAGTTGTCTTCGTAGATCCTGTAGTTTTGACCCTCTGGAAGTGTGGAGGCGAGCTTCATCACAACATCATCTGACAGTCCAAGTTCAGATTTCGCTTGTCGTATTCCATCTACACTCCCTTGGTGCACATCAAAATCACAGAGCATGCCAGAGATTCCAGTTCTCACCCACAGTTTGAACCCCCATGGGTGTGGCTTGCCACGCATATATTGTTTGATGTTACTGAACCTCCCCTTGAAAGGAATCATCATTTCATCCACAGAGTTGTGTTCTTCAGGTACCACCTGCAGGCATCTCTCCCTAAATGAATTTAGCCATGGTCTGAGTTTCCAGAGTTTGTCCTTCTTTTCCATCTCTGACAAAGTTAAATTGTTTATAAAGTGTAATGAAGTCAACAGAGATTGGAATCTGTTCTGGGACATCACATCAGAAACGGGTGTACCGTGTGTCTGTCTCCCAATACATACGGACTCCAGACATTTGCATTAGGCCCATCTTCAGGTACATGCCAAACATCTTCTCAATTTCCTTATTATTGGTGTTTTCAGATGTTCCATTTTTTTGCAAGCTGTACTCATGTGTTTCTTGTCAGAGTCTCAATCATATCTTCTGTCACAAACTTTTGGAAGTACTCAAGTGGGTGAGGAGGGAGGTGGCATCATTGATGATTTCTGAACCAGAAAAATTAGTATTGGTACTGATAAACTCAAAATCAAAATTCCACTACATTCAAACAATACTGTCTGATTGGCCTATTATGCTATCTACTTATCATACTAAAAGGGACACATGCATCTTCCCAGAGCACTAACAGGTTCACATTCAAGACCATTCACACCTGTCCCTAAACAATGCAACAGGCTACCACTCTGACCCAACGTTGTAGAATTACAACATAGACATAATAAGCTCTAAATCAAATTTGTTTAATGTTTTCCAAAATAACTAAATATGAATATGTTCTAGACATTGTAATAAACACACAAAAAATATTTAAGGACTTTTTTACTTATTTAAATCTTGACAAATCCAGTCATGCAAAAAAAGGAGATCAGCTCAATGGAAATTTTGCAGAAAGAGTAAGTTCACGGCAAGATAACCAGACCTATAAACACTTTTTCTATCCAATAGTATCGTGAGGACAAAAAATAGGACCCATTAAATATATAAATGTGTTTTTGAGAAAAAAAAAAAAAAAACATTTGCTGGTCTTTTTTTAGGATTGTTAAAAGTGATGTTGTAATTCTGCAACAGTGGGCTTTACATCAATCGACTTTTATAAAATAAAGCAACTTAACTGTGTCGTAAAGTGCTCATAAAAAAAGAGATGGTACAAGAATTGGACTGCCATGTACAGTTGCAGTCGAAATTATTCAATTATTCCCTTGACCTGCAAGACATTTTGCTGCAGAGAACAAAATTTTGTTAAAGCAACTCAACAAAGGCATCAGTACACTATTAGAGAAATGTATTAATACACATTTGAGTCATACTGAAAACGGAAGCTGATGAATAATAAAAAAAAATCTAATTGGCTCTAAATGTTCATGTTCAAAATTATTCAACCCCTAAAAGTCAAATTTGTTGCAGAATCTTTTATTCTTTAAAACCGCCAATAAACGCTGCCTGTAAGTGCTTTGAAGCTTCTGTCACCTCTCTACTGCAATCTTGGCCCATTCCTCACCTGAAAAAGCTTTCAGATCACTCATAATCTTTAGTTTTCACTTTGCCACTTCTTTCTTCAAATTCAACCAAATTTTTTTAACGAGAATTAAATCTGGAGACTGAACAGGCCACTCAAGTACATTCAATGTCTGATCCTTGAACCAAGCATAAATTTTTGGATGTATACTCTGGGATGATGGCCCTTCAGGAAAGTCCACTGATCATCAGCTTTAGACTTTGCACCAAAGGCATCACAATTCTTGCCAAAATGGCCTGATACTTCAAAGAATCCATGATGTTCTTCATACGGTCATGGTTTCCACTTACTGCTACAATAAAACACCCCTCAAACAGGACTGGTCCACCCCAAATTTTGATGATGAAGATGGTGTTCTTCTGCTCATAATATCTGCCTTTTTTGCACCAGACATACCACTAATCCATACGTCCAAAAAGTTCCAGTTTGGTCAGATCACTCTATAAAACATTCTTGCAGAACTCCAAGTCTATCTAAATTAATTTTAACATGTTCACATCGGCCTTTTTGTTCTTCTTGGTCAAGAGTGGTATTCGGCAAGATGTCTCAACATGAAGGCCATAATTGTCTAGTGTTCTTCTTATATACTGCATTGAAATGTTTTTCCTCCTTTCGTTGGGTCATCTTACAAGTCTTTGGTTGTATGTTGCAGGTTTTTCCTCAGTTGTTCTGATCAAACATTTTATGATATTGTGCTTTTTTGTTCAACACCTTCAAAGGTTTTCTGGTACAACACATTTTTAAACTAAGGAATAAGGATGCCAGCTGTATCTCTGGGAACCTTTAATGCCTTGGAAATCTTCATATAGCCTTAGACCTTTAAAGTAATACAATTATGTATTCTTTGTAGCTTCTCTATATCTTTTATGAGAGCTGTGTTGACTTTGTCATATTAGCTACGAAAACTTCAGCACATGCATGGGCTAACTGTATGTATGTGTAACAGCTCAAGCTAATTTTGTTTTCAAATAGAGTTTCTAAAGGCTTAATTATGTTTTAAGATAATTTTGTTCCCCACCATACAAATAAGTCCCTAAAAAGCAGCAATGTTAAACAGGGGTTGAATAATTATGACATAGCTGTGTTATCAAAAAATCCTAGAACTCAAAAATATTACATTATATGTTGAATTATCACTTTTAAAATGCCAGTAATTGGTTATAGATGCAATTTTTTTAAAAGTCCTGGATCTTCAGAAAAGCTTGTATTTGTAAACTACTGCAGTCTCTGGAGGGTTGAATAATTTTGATTGCAACTGTATGTACAAGTATACATAGGCTACAGTACAGTAGTAACGGTGTGTTCACACGGGGCGCAAGCGTCAACGCTTCCCATTGACTTTGAATGGGTGACGTCAAGCTTTGCCGAAAAGAATTGTGGATCCGTCGGGGGCGCTTCACTCGCGTTGCTCGCGGCAGAAGTTGAGAAATTTTCAACTTCTGCCGCAAGCAACGCCAGTGAAGCGCCGCGTCAGCCAATCAGATCGCTCTATGCAAATACAGTGGCCAGGCGGCAGCCAATCACGTTCATCCTGTTCAAGAGCAGCATTTCATTGGCTGACGCTGCAATGACCATAAACGTCAGCCACGCCTTCCGTTAAGCGTTGACACTTGCGCCCCATGTGAACACACCGTAAGTGAGTGTTAATTTGGAATTTAAAACAAAAATAATCTAATTTTGCGACCCCTCACTTAATGTGGAAAACTTGATGTGGTCAAAAAGTTTACTCACCCCTGATTATATTGGATGAGTCTATTCATTGTAATACACATTTTTTGCCTCTTGTTCAGTTTAATTAAAATGAGCTTTTATGTTAGTTTTACGTAATATACTAAAGTTGAAGTTTACTTAATTAATTTGTGTTATAATTACATAAATCATTTTGCTGGCATAACTAATCGGGCATTGGCATTAGGAGAGTACATTTAAAGGATTAAGTGTTATTTTATGTTTTTCAGTAAAGGAAAATATGTTAGTGTTAAATCTTCACTTATGTTAGACATTTAGATGAGTTTCTGTAATGTTTTGGAATTTTGTTGATAAACAAAGGTCCCACATAAGCGACAACCTACTGGTCTCTCTCTTGAATCCAACATGGAAGTGACTTAAACTGCAATTCTTCAGCTGGCCCCTTGAGACAGGTTCCAAACAGGAGTCAATCCCATAGACAACCCCCCTCCCGCAATGCTAAAAAAACAAAACAAAAAAAAAAACAAAAAAAACTTACAGCCTGTTATAATGTGGTTTTACAACAAAGCGTCAGAGGCGAGAGGATCCATTTGCAGCTTTATTTCGTAGTCACAACAGAAATGGTCAATCAACAGCAAACAGGGTCCACGAAGAGAATACAAACTCATAAACCGTAGGCAGGCAAGGTTCAGGGGCAGGCGGCTAAACGGCAAATCCAATAAACAGTCCAGATACAAAACTCACAGAGAAGATTCACAAAACGGGAGAACAGTCCAAGGTCGGCAACGATAGAAACAATGCAGGAATGATGAAACGCTCAGAAATGACAGCCGTGGCAAATCAAGACTTCGCAGAGAGGAGTTGTGTGAGTGTGTGTTAAATACTGTGTGTGTAATGAGGAGCAGGTGTGTGTGTGTGTGGGGTGTGTCAGTCCCGGGTATGAAGGGTTATGGGAAATGGAGTCCAAAAAGGGTCGAATTAGAATTCAGGCGAGAGTTCCCTCTGGTGGTGCGGAGGAGGCGGTACGGAAGCCTCCTCTGTAACAGAGCCCTCCCCCTGCGAGCGGCTCCTGACGCGAGGATGGGCACCAGGATGGGGGTGGTCTGTAAATCAGCTTCCTCTGACGCCTCCCCCGGACCGCCAGCAGGTTTCAGCAATGACATGTGAAAAGTGGGAGAGTTTCGGTAATTAGTGGGTAAATCAAGACGAAAGGATACTGGAGTTATTTGTCTAATGATTTGAAATGGACCAACATACCTGGGACTGAGTTTTCTGCATGGAAGTTTTAATCGTAGGTCGCGGGTGGAAAGCCAGACCCACTGACCAGGAGCGTAGCGGGGACCTGGGCGACAATGCAGGTTGGCATTCTGGGATTGTCTTCTGATGGCGTGTGAGAGGTGAGTATGGGCCTGATTCCAAGTGTCCTCACTGCGATGTAGCCAGTCGGTAACTGAAGGTAGGCTGGATGGTTCACCTGACCAGGGGAACATGGGGGGTTGGAAGCCGAGGATGCATTGAAAGGGAGTGATGCCAGTGGAGGGTTTTACCAGAGAGTTCCGTGCATATTCGGCCCACATGATGTAACGGCTCCAGTCGGATTGGTTGTTGTAACAATAGCTTCTGAGGTATCGTATAATCTCCTGGTTCAGGCGTTCAGTTTGTCCGTTGGACTGTGGGTGGTACCCTGAGGTTAGGCTGACATTGACGTTCAACAACTTGAAGAAGGATGACCAGAGTCTGGAAGTGAATTGAGGTCCACGGTCTGAAAACAATGTCCTCCGGAAGGCCATAAAATCGAAAGACTTGGTTGCAGAGTAGTTTGGCCGCTTCAAAAGCAGATGGGAGTTTCGTCAGGGGGATGAGACGGCAAGTCATGAAAAACCTATCGACTATGGTGAAGATTACTGTGTTGCCCTGAGAATTTGGTAGGTCGGTGATAAAGTCTATGGCAATGTGAGACCAGGGTCGCTGAGGCAGTGGTAATGGTTGCAACAATCCTGCGGGAAGATGTTTGGAGGGTTTGGAGGCCTGACAGGTGGAACAGTTGTTGATAAAGTGGATCGTCTCAGTAGCTAGGGTTGGCCACCAGAAGCGATTCCGGAGTAGTTGGATAGTGGCATCGATGCCAGGGTGACCAGAGCTGGGTAGATTGTGGACCTGGGTGAGAACCCGTTCTCTAAAGGCCTCTGGTACGAACAATTTGCCTGGTGGACACTCTGGACGAGGAGGTGTATGCTGGTTTGCGTCCTCAATCTCCATGATTATATCCCAGTGGATGGGTGCCAACAGTATCGTGGAAGGGAGTATTGATTCTTGGTGTTCAGGATGGGTTGAGGTCTCAGCCTGACGAGAAAGAGCGTCCGCCTTTGTATTCTTGGTGCTGGGACGGTAGGTGACGGTGAACTGAATCCTGGTGAAGAATAATGCCCACCTAGCCTGCCGGGGGTTGAGTCTTCTGGCTGTTCTGAGGTATTCAAGGTTTTTGTGGTCTGGAAGTATAGTGAATGGGTGTTTTGCTCCCTCCAGCCAGTGCCGCCACTCCTCCAAGGCCAACTTCATAGCCAAGAGCTCCCGATTGCCCACGTCGTAGTTACGTTCAGCTGGTGTCAACTTGCGGGAGTAAAAGGCGCAAGGGTACATTTTGGCTGGGGTACCATGTCGCTGGGAGAGTATAGCTCCAACTCCAGTGTTAGATGCATCCACCTCCACGATGAAGGGTTGATTCGGATCTGGATGGCGAGAATGGGTGCCGTGGTGAACCGTTCTCGTAATTCATCGAAGGCCTGTTGAGCTTCAGGTGAACAGTGAAATCGTGACGATTGACGTTTAGTCAAGGCTGTCAGAGGGGCTGCCACAGAGCTGAAGTTTCGAATGAAGCGTCTGTAGAAATTAGCAAACCCCAAGAAGCACTGTAACTCCTTGAGGGTTCGGGGCAGAGGACATTTTAGAACTGCCTCCACCTTCCTGTCGTCCATGGCGACTCCTTCCTGACTGATGATGTATCCAAGAAAGGACGTTGATGTCTGATGGAACTCACATTTTTCAAGTTTGGCATAGAGCTGGAACTGGAACGTTTGAGTACTGATCTGACATGCTGGATGTGTTCTGGCATTGAGTTGGAATAAATCAAAATGTCGTCTATGTACACGATGACCCATTTGTCTAGCATGTCACGGAAGACATCATTCATGAAGGCCTGAAAGACTGATGGACTGTTGGACAAACCGAAGGGCATGATCCGGTACTCAGAGTGCCCACTAGTGGTCGAGAAGGCTGTCTTCCACTCATCACCTTCTCTGATGCTGATTGAGTTATAAGCATTACGAAGATCCAATTTAGTATAATACTTGGCTTGACGGAGTTGTTCTAGGGCTCCTGGGACTAGAGGAAATGGGTATCGGAATTTAACAGTTACCTCATTAAGTCCGCGATAGTCGATACAGGGACGGAGACTTCCGTCCTTCTTCTTCACAAAGAAGAAACCGGCTGATGCTGGCGATGTGGAGGGGCGAATAAACCCTTTGGCTAGCTCCTCCCTTATGTACTTGTTCATAGCATCAGACTCAGGTTGGGAGAGAGGGAAAATACGACTGACCGGGCAGTAATTCAATGGCACAGTCAACAGAGTGAATAGGTGGTAGCTGGGTGGCTTTCTCCTTACTAAATGCCAGTTGTAGGTCCTGATAGACTGAAGGAAGTTTGGTGGTGTCAAAGTTGGCATCAGGAGGCGAGGGTGGATTGTTAGAAATGGGTTGGATGCTTGATATGCAATTGTTCTGCCAAAAGTCACTCCATTGAAGTAATTTTCCTTCTCTCCATGCGATGCGAGGATCATGCTTACGCAGCCAAGGAAGTCCCAAAATGAGATTGTGGTGAGCTGATCGAATAGTGTAGAACTGAATGGATTCCTTATGAAGAGCACCGACATGCATCTGAATCCTTTCTGTGATGCTCTGTACCTTCCCCTCTCCAAAGGGTCTCCCATCTAGCGCCTCCACTGACAAAAGAGAGAAAGGTTGGGTGAGAGAGATGTTATGCTGACGAGCAAAATCAATAGACATGAAGTTCCCTGCGGTGCCAGAATCAATCAATGCAGTGGTTTGAATGGTCTGATTCATAATACGCAGGGTTACTGGTAATTGAATGGTTAAAGCACTGGTTACACTCACCGCACGGGCTGGTCGGATGGGGCAGGTGGACTTGACATGGCCAGCTTGACCACAATAAAGACAGAGGTGATTTTGAATACGTCTTTCTCTCTCCTCTGAGGTAAGATGAGTGGTGCCGATCTGCATGGGTTCAGGAGAAACGGGCGCGTCAGGAGAGAATTGAGTTAAAGTCCGTGGTGAGCGACAAGAGCGGATGAGGTTGTCAACCTGGATGGCTAATTCGATGAAGCTATTGAGTGAACGGCCCTCGTCACGGCATGCCAATTCCGACTGGAGCTCCTGATTGAGTCCTCAACGAAAGAGTAATTTTAACGTGTCCTCAATCCATGTAGTTTGAGCAGCAAGGGTACGAAAGGTTAATGCATAATCGTCAGCTGTTCTCCTTCCTTGAGAGAGATCTAACAGCTCCTCTCCAGTGCTTCTACCACCAGTTGAATGTTCAAAAACCTCACTAAAATATTGCAGGAATTCTTCAAAGGTGGTGTGAGTGGGAGTGTCGGCCCTCCATACAGCTGTCGCCCAATCTAGAGCCCTTCCGGTCAACAGCGAGCAGACAAATGCTATGCGACTAGAATCCGTTGGATATAAGGTGGGCTGTTGGTTTACAAATAGCGAACATTGAAGTAGAAAGCAAGCCCTTACATTTGGTTGAATCGCCGTTGAATTTCTCTGGGAAAGCAAGCCGAGGGCTGATGGAGGCCGGTGAGTTCGTGTCAGCTGAAGCGGCTGGCACGGCAGGCGGCGGACTGGGCGTGGGGGCTGCTGGGGATGACGAGATCTGTAGTCCCCGTAGAGCTGTCACAAGCTCCTCGGTCAGGTTCGTCAATCGAGCGAGCTGTTGATGGTGCAGCGTGAGCTGAGTGGCTTGAGCAGAAAGTTCTGATGAAAGTTGGGCTACCGCTGCTGTATCGTTGTCCGGCGAAGTCTTCTGTAACAGAGCGTCAGAGGCGAGAGGATCCATTTGCAGCTTTATTTCGTAGTCACAACAGAAATGGTCAATCAACAGCAAACAGGGTCCACGAAGAGAATACAAACTCATAAACAGTAGGCAGGCAAGGTTCAGGGGCAGGCGGCTAAACGGCAAATCCAATAAACAGTCCAGATACAAAACTCACAGAGAAGATTCACAAAACGGGAGAACAGTCCAAGGTCAGCAACGATAGAAACAATGCAGGAATGATGAAACGCTCAGAAATGACAGCCGTGGCAAATCAAGACTTCGCAGAGAGGAGTTGTGTGAGTGTGTGTTAAATACTGTGTGTTGTGTGTGTAATGAGGAGCAGGTGTGTGTGTGTGTGTGGGGGGGTGTGTCAGTCTCGGGTATGAAGGGTTATGGGAAATGGAGTCCAAAAAGGGTCGAATTAGAATTCAGGCGAGAGTTCCCTCTGGTGGTGCGGAGGAGGCGGTACGGAAGCCTCCTCTGTAACATTTTGGTCTATATTGACAACTGTGATGCCATTAATTTTTTTTTCATCCAACTCATCCATTTAAATTACACTACTCACAAAAACTAAGGGATATTCATCTTTCACGTGAAATTTATGAAAAATGTAAAAAGTTCATGCTACAGTGATATTATATCATGAAAGTAGGACATTTAGGTAGAAACATGCAATGGTAATTTCTTTATCTCACACAATTTATTAAAAAGAATAACACGTTTTGTTTTATTTATTATCCTTGTTGGATCATACTCTACTTGTTGTCACCACATTTCGTTGTTAAATAATTGGAAATGGTAATTCTTAAATTAATATTTTTTATGCATGGTGTAATTTAGAACATTATTATGCTCAGTGTAGAGGTAAGAATTATCAAAGGGAGAAAAGTGGTAGTGGTTGATCCATGGTTTTCTGCAAAAAAAAAAAAAGGAGAGAGAGTGAGAGGAAGAGAGAGAGAAAATTAAAATCTGGAGAGATGATTTAACATTTTTTTGACAAACTGAGAGAGTGATTCACAACAGGAGAAAAATATGCTATTGTCAAATGAAACTTGGATTAACACACATACAGAATTATTTAAAATTGCGTCCTCCAGTTTAACTGGGTTGCCACTACTACAAATGCCAGTAATATCAAGAAAAAGCTTGGTGTGAGAATCCAGTTTTAAGTAATGTCACTTCCCCCTCGGAGTTCTAAATTAAAAATTCTAAACTTACCAACAACAGATACATTGTACTGACAAACATCTATGATTTTTTGTCCAATTGTTGTTGTGCAGTAGAGTCCGCTGTCCGTCTTCTGCATTTTCTTGAGTGTTAGAGAGAAGGTTGTATTATTAAGCTCTACTCTGTCCATGTAAGAACTGGCAGGATAAATGGTTTTAGTCTCATCGTCGTATGTCCCAATGGTTTCTGAGCCATTTGTGGAAAATGGTGTTATCGTCCAGATTAACTGTGAAAAGTCTGGAAGCTTTTCTCTCTGAACAAACTCAAAAGGGTCCCCTACATGCACAAACCGATTCTCGGGCTGGATTTCAGCAAAGGACACTGCAGGGAGAGAAAGGGATATTTCATTTATAATAAATCAGATCCACTACACAGGGAATTTTGGTGATACCTGACAAACTCCTAATTTTCTGCTTATTAATAGTTATATGGTAATTGTTAAGTTTTGATGTGGAGTAGGATTGAGGGATCTAAAATATACTCATGCAGAACAGAACAGCCAATATGATATGCATGTAATATGCATGCTAATGAGAATTGGTCCCAAAGTGTTATTGCTTTGTGCGTGTGTGGGCTATATATACATGTGACAAGGATGTATAGTCAGGAAAAGTAAATTCTGATTACTAGTAACCCATCCATTTTTGTGAGGACAGCAGATTTACCTATTTTAACAATGTAAAACATGCTGAAAAGCTGTTTATAAACCAATAATATTTTTGTAATGCTCATGAAATAGTATTTTGCTTTTCTTTTTTGAAAGAATGTATTAAGTACTTTGCAAAATTCGTCACGTTCGTCATAGTCACGTTTGTCATAGTCACGTTTGATTTTTGTAACAAAAATTACGCTTTAATGTTGGAAATACTTTTCCAAACCTCATTTCTTTATAATATTCCAATGATATTTTTGTTTGTGCAAGGACT
Organism: Garra rufa; assembly: GCF_049309525.1. NCBI lineage: Eukaryota > Metazoa > Chordata > Actinopteri > Cypriniformes > Cyprinidae > Garra > Garra rufa. Next base: position 9,418,041 of record NC_133370.1, read on the forward strand.
TTGAAAAAAGATGGTCCACACAGAAATCTGATCACACCATCAAGTCTGTCTGGGATGACATGAAGAGTCATCTTTGCTTTTAAAACTGTGCTAGGTGCACTTGTGCTCAATTTTTGAAGTAGCTGACTTCTTGACAGTTGTTACGGATTTAGTCTGTCTCTGCTTTTTCTCTTTGTCTCAGCTTCTTTATGTAATCCCGGGGGGATCAGTGATGCTGAGATGAGATTTATGTGTGGACCACTGTCTGTTATCAAACTCCTCATTCATACCAAACTCTCCCTAGATTATATCACTTGTAATGTTTGTAAATGTCGTCACTTGACTTAGTCTCTGCATGAAATGGCAGCTGACACACACACAAAATCCTAATGATCTTGTTCCTCATTTTAGTTTTGTTGAACAATATACCCCAGCCATGTTCTGTAAATGAAGTTGTAAAGATGTATTCCAACCGCTTTTAAGGGGATACCTAAAGGTAAATAATTCTAACATTTGAACTTAATTTTGTGTCATATAACTAGAGTGTAGTAACTTTTTTCAGAATATTTTTACAAATTAATCACCTAAATATTATGCCGGCAAAAGTGATGCCATGCCCTGTTCAGTCCTCACTATCAAAATAAACATTAATAAACAATCAACATAATGAACATGTGGTTTACCTGTTTTGAAGGTAAGTAGACAAATAAGTGAAACGAGTAGGTGATTTACAGCCATTATCGGAATTTAAAGTGAGAAAAAAATAAGAAAGAAACAGAACTCAAAATGACTGCCGCTGTGTTGACTTTCTGTTCAAAAGGGAAGTTCAGCATGACACAAGATGAAAGTTCTTGCACAACCTCAGAGGTCCTAGATTTTAATTGAGTGATAAAATGTTATTTATAAATAACAATTGAGTAATAAACAAAGTTTAGTTAAGTGTACAAACACATTTTGTCTTCACACATGAATTTAGCAAATACATTTTTTATTTTTTACACTCTGCATTGATGCATACTTGCATGCAGAAAACGTAAGTTTCAACAGGCTAAAACAGGAAACTCTTAGTTGCTTGGAAACGGTAAGAAGTTCAGTCTATGGAGGAAACATGAGCATGAAAAAAAGAACAGTCAACAGTGTTCAGTCAGTCAGAAATTCTTCCTGCTATTGTGCAGTATGTGAGTTCACACTTAACCCACCTGAGAATAGATCTCAGAGCAAAGGAAGACACTTTATGTGTAAACGCTATAGCTTTTAGCCGTTTAAGCAAACCCAAAAAGGTTTTTGCACTTGTCAACCTATTAGCTTGTGATCAGATCGCTGTAAAATCTCAATCTCATAATCTCATTTTTGTACATTTTCAGATCATCTTTAACAAACTGCATATGTGTAGCACAAAGCCAACAGTGAAAAACAGTTCTCCATACACCAATTTAAAAAAAAAATACTTTTGTATATTTGATTAACAAATTTAACCTTTATGCCACATGTCTGTTTCAAAATCAAAAACTGCGATATACTGCTTATTATTTAGGTAACTTGATACAAAGATTTCCTTTGTTACACAAGCAAAATGGTCTTAAAAAGCAGACTGAGAAGAATCTAAGTTTAATCTTTGCCTTAGATGTTGGCCTGTTTAGAGAAAGATGTGGGTGAGAGATCAGATAACCGTTTGCCTGAAGCCCACAAACCTGTCTTCCTACATCAATGAGGACATCTAAGCACTTACTGTCAGAAGCTGCTGCTGTAGAAACAGGTGCTTAAACTTTTTTGTTAGATCACGTATGGTGTTTCTGAGAAATGGTCGGTGCACAGTACATTCTGTGGTTATATTTGGCTACCTTAATAGTTTGGGTCTTTTTTAGGCTCTCTAGTCGGTCTTGTGCTCCCACACATGATCTTTTGAGAAACTAGTCTTGGTAAGCTTCCCCTTATTTGGACATTTTCCATCTTACTTCCTCTCTACGATCTGCCTGACTGGCTGACGTTCACTCTACGTAAGAAAAATAAATATAATGGAAAAACTATTTTCTGCATGCAAACGTTCATTTTGTTTGGCCTGTGTGCATGCACAGACACTTTAATTTAAATCTTTTGCTTTGTGTCAATAAAATTAGTACAACCTATACAGTATGTTAACGGGTATGTCAACCCTATTTTATACTGTACCTATAGAGCATTAATTGGCAGAGCAGGTTTATTAGAGTTAACTAAAACAAATTAAACCTTTTTGTGACGCTTAAACAATGTATATACAGTTTTGTTATAAATTAACTTTAACAGAAATAAATTATTCATACCTATTATTCCACTCCATTATGTCATAAAAACAGTTTTTTCCCTTTATAACAAGATCTATCTTTAAATCAACATATTTTGTATGTATTATTTTTATTGGATGGTCGCTAATTTTGACAAGAAAATTAAACTTAGTTGAACTATAATACAAGACTACACACTACAATATTGGAATCATCTTTTATTCAATCAAAATCATCAAATGGTGATGTTGTTGTTTTTTTGTGTGTTTGCAGCTTAACAGGATTTACTTCCAAGATGGTTATTGATGTTCGTTGGATGTCACTGGATACTGTAGGGAGAGAAAAGTTTATAGTAGTTTGTAGCAATGGAGGTCCAAATTTGTACGACTTTTTACAACAGCTACACATCTAAAGTGGAAACATTTCATCCTTACTTTCAATATGTGAATTAAAGAAGTGTTTACTTGTGTAAAACCAGAATAACAATGGACTCACATGGACTTATGTTGGTTTCTCCCTTTGTCTCCCCCTGTTGTTCTGTGTGTTTTGGTTTGTTCTTGCCCAAATTTGGACTTCCCCCTATTAGCTTTGATCTGTTACACCTGTCTTGTTAATTTAAGGTTAATACACCTATTTAAGTCGTTTGTTCCCTCAGTTTCATTGTCCGTTCCAAACGTTTGTTTGACTCCCTGGATTTTGTTTTGTTCTAAAGTTTCAATGTGTTTGTTTGTTCCAGTAGCAGTATTAACATTAAGTGACATGGCATCTGACGCACGGAAACCACTGGCACATGCCACTGCTCAGTGGCACATCGAGTGACACTTCCGGTTTTCAGTGACATCTGTCACCGCAGAGTGGCATGTGCCAGTGACACTTGTGACGTGCCGATGGATTATGTCAGTGTCACTGTCAGTCGAGTGACACTTCCGGTTTTTAGTGACATGTGTCACCGCAGAGTGGCATGTGCCAGTGACACTTGTGACATGTGCCAAACTGCTGATGCATTATGTCAGTGTCACTGTCACGGAACATGTCACTGCTGTGGCACACTGGCACCTCGAGTGAGACTGTCGCTGTCAGCTGGAGTTTAACGTAGACCGTGTAGCACACGCACTTAACGGCCGAACTTATATTTATGACATTTCTTTCAAACATAGGGTTTATTACATTAATTATTCCGTACAACACCCATAACGCTTTTTCATGTTTTCAATATTTGTGTTGTGTATTTACATATGTACTTACGTTTATTTTACGTTTTGTTTTATATAGCCAACTTTTTTTTCTTTTTACAATCTATTTAAATACATATTCTAAATACATTTTTTGACAGTGTTTCACATTTCCCCCTTCTTTGCATAGAATGTACAGTTCCGTTGTGTCATTTGGAATTATAAAAGACAGATAGGGGACCATAATTGTAATGTTAAATTTGTACCAACCTGCAGAAGGTATGTGCTATCACTAATTGACACTTACCAGGCACTTATCAGGCATTTCAGATAATTGTAAATTAGCATGAAAATTTCACAAACCATTATAAAGTGACACCTACCATTCAGAAAGGCTTTATGGCAACTGGCACCAACCATTCAGAAGTGTACTGGAACTTGACATTTGCTCTTCACAATGCAGAGTAATGTGGGTCTATTAAACTGGATCTCTAGTATAATGTGGCTACAGAAAGTCAAATAATTTAACAAAACATTCGGGCATCTCCACAACAAATTAATTTTCACATTGTTAGTAAATAATTTAATTTCTTTTTGCATAATTCTATAAATTATTCTTTTTTTAATATTAAAGCCATGTTTGGGAACCTCTTATGACATTATTAAATGCTATCTATATTTTAGTTGAATTTGTAGTTGTTATTGTAAACTAATCCCCAATGTCAGTCAATGGTAGCATATAAAATGTACTGTTTATACCTTTTTCAGCAAGCCCAGACAGAAAAGACATTCAACAAGTGTGTTAGTTAAAGCAATAGCAATTGTCTTTAATAGGTAGCTGGTTTTGCAAAGCTCAATTCAGTGAAACTTAACCATGCCAGAGGCCATTAAAACTTCAACCGCATAGCGGCAAATATTTTCCAGTCTTTGTAAAACAAGTATAGTCACCTTAAAAAAAAGAAAAGAAAAGATGTTACCACCAAACATTCAATAACAACAATCAGCATTAAATTACAATTACCACCAACCTCTGGAAGCATGACATCAAAGATGTAGTTTAGGTTTTCAAAATCTTCATCTGCATCCACTGCTCTCTTTATTTTGTCAGCAAGTTTGATTAACTATTAAACATGAGAATATTAAATCATTTAGGATAAGGAACAGTTCTGGTGGTAATATAACTCAAAATATACAGCAAGTAAAATGTGAAACTTTCGCTTCTTACATCACTTTGACTGAAATGGCACTGTTGTGGCTTTAAGTGCTGCTTGAATTTCATCGATGTCTCAGGATGTTTCCACATGTAAAATCGGCAGGATTTGAGAGCCTCACTGTGAAAAGCTTAATGTAAAGCCTGTGGGAATAGAAGTCTGTTAAAAATGTTTTTGAACATTTAAGATTTTTTTTAAATACTTCTCTTCTGCTCACCAAGCCTGCATTTATTTAATCCAAAGTACAGCAAAAACATTAATATTGTAAAATTTATAAACTATTTAAAATAACTGCTTTCTATTTGAATTTATTTAAAAATGTAATTTATTCATGTGATCAAAGTTACATTTTCAGCATCATTACTCCAGTCACATGATCCTTAAGAAATCATTCTAATGTGCTGATTTGCTGCTCAAAAACATTTATTATTATTATCATCAATATTTAAAACAGTTGAGTAACTTTTTTCAGAATTATTTGAATTGAAAGATCAGAAGATCAGCATTTATCTGAAATAAAAAGCTTTTGTAACATTATACACTACACCAAAATTACAGAAACTTTATTTAGCAAGAATGTTTTAAATTGATGAAAAGTGATGATAAAGACATTTATAATGTTACAAATGATTTCTATTTTAGAACTTTCTATTCATCAAAGAAACCTGAAAAAAAGTCTACTCTGCTGTTTTCAACATAATAATAATAACAACAATAACAATATTAAATGTTTTTTAGTAGAAAATCATAATATTAGAATGATTTCTGAAGGATCAGACTAGAGTAATGATGCTAAAAATTCAGCTTTGAAATCACAGGAATAAAATATATATTTTAAAATATATTCAAATAGAAAACAGTTATTTTAAATAGTACAAATATTTCAAAATGTAGTTGTTTTTGCTGCACTTTGGATCAAATAAATGCAGGCTTGATAAACAGAAGAGACTTCTTTAAAAAAAAACATTAAAAATATAACATGTTTGTGTGTGTGTGTGTGTTCAAAAATGTTTATGATTTGATACTCACTTGTATGTCCTCATCTGAGATTATGTTCTCAATTCCAAGTCTCAAAGCCTTTTGAGTGCTACAAACAAACAATTATGTAAATTTGATCAACATCAGGTTATGACATGGCAAAGAACAAAAAAACACGGTATAGAACAAAGACTACAGAATACCCAAGACGTGTCACTCCTAAAGTTTTGAATGGGGAAAAATGCAAAGCTCAGTATGGCCAATCTGAATAAAAGAGCCAATCGCTAATCATCATCGCATCACTGAAGCTGCTGTTAGAATTCTCGGTTGCTGTAGAAACAGTCAACAATCTGAGATGCACACTTAGGGCTGTGCATGTGGACTGGCTGATCTAGCCTGAAAAACAAGCTTTTTAATGGTATTTGAGCAAAAGAAACCACATTTATGAGACTATTTAACCCTCATGTGGTGTTCAAAATCCTATTACACCTATGGTGTTCCCGGTCAAAAATGACAGGCCTATAAAAAATAGCTTATAAATCACTCATTTAACCACATTTTCACCCAATCTTGGATTCAATCTTTTTGTCAACTTGTTTTCTGTCAATTAGGACTGGTTTTATATTTCTATTTGCATCTAATTAATTGTGGGCCTCATTTATCTGAGAGTAGGCATCTCATTTTTTAAGTAAAAAAAAAATCATTATTTTTGAGTATTTTTGGAAATATGAAAAAAAAATATGAAAAAATATTGGTTCTGTTGATCACACTAGTCTACTTTAATGGTTCACCAGGAAGTTTGTTTTGAAAAACTTTTATTTTGTAAAAAATGGCACATAGTCACACTTGTGGTGTTCCCGGTCAAAAATGACAGGCCTATAAAAAATAGCTTATAAATCACTCATTTAACCACATTTTCACCCAATCTTGGATTCAATCTTTTTGTCAACTTGTTTTCTGTCAATTAGGACTGGTTTTATATTTCTATTTGCATCTAATTAATTGTGGGCCTCATTTATCTGAGAGTAGGCATCTCATTTTTTAAGTAAAAAAAAATCATTATTTTTGAGTATTTTTGGAAATATGAAAAAAAAATATGAAAAAATATTGGTTCTGTTGATCACACTAGTCTACTTTAATGGTTCACCAGGAAGTTTGTTTTGAAAAACTTTTATTTTGTAAAAAATGGCACATAGTCACACTTGTGGTGTTCCCGGTCAAAAATGACAGGCCTATAAAAAATAGCTTATAAATCACTCATTTAACCACATTTTCACCCAATCTTGGATTCAATCTTTGTATCAACTTGTTTTCTTTCATTTAGGACTGGTTTTATATTTAATTTTCAAACAGTTCAATGGTAGGAGTCACGCATCCGAGCTTATGCACCTCAATTTTTGAGTGAAAAAAGCATTATTTGTTAATAATTTTGGCAATATTGAGAAAAATATTTAAAAAAACTGCACTGTTGATCACACTAGTCTACTTTAATGTTTAACTGAAATGATTTTATTTTGTATAAAATAGCACAGTGTCACACTTGTGGTGTTCCTGCTCAAAAATGACCGGCCATTAAAAAGTTAATGTAGAAGATCACAAAACACAGCACTTATATTTTGCAATGCTTTTATTTTGAGAAAAGGGGTGCACAGTAACACTTGTTATGTTCCTTGACAAATCTAACCATTGTGACATACAAGAAAGAACACATTAACGCTGTCATATATAGAACACAAATCAAACACTTCTTTCAGTTTTCCAAATTATGAACTAACCAAAACGACAAACACCAGGTCTCTGTGTAAACTCATGCAAATGACTAACAAAAGCATTTTTAAAAATTTGTATCACTGTGAAAAAGAATGTTTCTTTCAGAAAATAGTTTGTGTGTGTGTGTGTGTGTGTGTGTGTGTGTGTGTGTGTGTGTGTGTGTGTGTGTGTGTGTGTGTGTGTGTGTGTGTGTGTGTGTGTGTGTGTGTGTGTGTGTGTGTGTGTGTGTGTGTGTGTGTGTGTGTGTGTGAGACCCTGGACCACAAAACCAGTCATAAGGTTAAATTTTACAAAACTGATATGTAAACATCAAATGAAAGCTCAATAAATAAGCTTTCTTTTGATGTATGGTTTGTTAGGATAGGACAATATTTGGCCGAGATTCATCTATTTGAAAATCTGGAATCTGAGGGTGCAAAAAAATCTAAATACTGAGAAAATCACCTTTAAAGTTGTCCAAATTAAGTTCTTAACAATGCATTTTACTAATCAAAAATTACATTTTGATATATTTACAGTAGGAATTTTACAAAAAAATCTTCATGGAACATGATCTTTACTTAATTTCCTAATGATTTTTGGCATAAAAGAAAAATCAAAAATTTTGAACCATGCAATGTATTTTTGGCTATTGCTACAAACATACCCCAGCGACTTAAGACTGGTTTTGTGGTCCAAGGTCACATATATATATATGGAGAGAGAGAGAGAGGGTGAGCATATATTAGAATAGTAATATTGAATTTGTAGTGATTCACAGGAAGTTTTGCTGATCTTATAATGGATGTTTATGTAATGTGATAATAGCAGTAACTCTTTTCGCTAAAAAAGTGACCAGTAACTGTGTAGTAATGTGATACAGTGTGCAAAAATCCCAAGTGGAAATGAACTATTTGAATATGAAAAGTATGCTTCGTATTAAAATATGATTTGATCCTTTGCTGCAGTATGCTTAAAAAGCTCACAAAAAATCTGTAAACGTCTAATGCTAGTCTAATGAGTGTGGCAATGCAGAGCCATTACGGTGGTGTGTTTTTCCCACTGTAGAGATTTTTCTAGAGTGCCTAAGAAATATTTAAGACACTGTTCTTTTTTTAACAGAGTAGTGAGGCTTCCTCATGAAATTGGTAGTCATCTTCATGCCGGTAGTCATATTCATGCCTTATTATTGTTTCCACACCTTGTGACCCCCCTCCAACTGTTTTACATGTATGCTTTGAATTGTATGTAAAATATATTTTAAAAAACAAGCTACATCTTCAATGAAAATGGGCCATTTGAATATGAAAATTACTTGTCGTTTCATCACCGCAATCTGCATATAATTTTAATGTGCTTGACATGTTGTCACACCAGGCCAGCAGATGGAGCCTTGCCCCTCACAGACTGTTGCTGCTCCCTCTGCTGCTTCGCTGGTTACTTCCTGTTTGTCTGCAATAAAAGCCAGCTCAGCACACACACACTCTGCGAAGTATTGATTTGCATTTACGGACTTTACCAAGCGTTATTCCTTGCTCCCAGGTTTTCCCAGTCTCCTTGTTGTTTTCCCTAGCCATAGTTCTGTTTTTGTTTTTCCCAGTCTTAGTCATAGTTTTCTAGTTTCTTGTTTTCATTTCATTGTTTCCTTTGGACTGCCCACCTGGATTTTGACCCACGCTTGTTTATTGGATTACGCTATTGGATTATCTTTGCTGTTCATGTTTGCTGGTGTTTTCGACCCTGTCTGCCTGTCTACGATCATCAAAATAAAGCCTTGCATTTGGATCCTCACTCTTGGTCGTCCCGTTTGTGACAGAATACTTCGCCACACCCGGATCCAGCGGCTTTATCCACCAGCAGTTCACCATGAACCCAGCCACCCAGATTATCCGTCTCCGTCAAGGTGAGCGTCCCATTGAGGAGTACATTTTGGATTTTATTACACTGGCAAAGGCTACTTCAATGGATGAGGCCTGTTTAATAATATTTTTTCGTGGTGGACTTTCCGAGCCATTCGGTTCCCTGATGCCACTACACCAGCCTGGCTGGACCCTCCAGCAATACATTTATTTAGCACTGCAGTTGTTTGGCTCTCCGTTCACTATGGGTGTTTTAGAGAAGCTACAGCACAAGATGTCTGCTAGCCCAGAACCACAGCACAAGATGTTTGCTAGTCCTGAGCCACAGCACAAGATGTCTGCTAGCCCCGAGCCTCAGCACAAGATGTCTGCTAGCCCAGAACCACAGCACAAGATGTTTGCTAGTCCTGAGCCACAGCACAAGATATCTGCTAGCCCCGAGCCTCAGCACAAGATGTTTGCAAGCCCAGAGCCACAGCACCAGTTGTCTGCCAGCCCAGAGCCCCTTCACAAGATGGCTGCCATCCCAAGACCCGTTCACAAAATGGCCGCCCATCCAGATCCTGTTCACAAGATGGCTGCTCTTCCAGACCCCGCTCACAAGATGGCTGCCTTTCCTGAGCCTGTTCACAAGATGGCCGCCCTTCCTGATCCTGTTCACAAGATGGCCGCCCTTCCTGATCTTGTTCACAAGATGGCCGCTCTTCCAGACCCTGCTCACAAGATGGCCGCCTTTCCTGAGCCTGTTCACAAGATGGCTGCCACCCCCAAGCCTGTTCACAAGATGGCCGCCATTCCCGAACCTGATCACAAGATGGCTGCTGTTCCTGAGCCAATTCCCAAGATGGCCGCCCTTCCCGAGTCTGTTCACAAGAAGGCCACCGTCCCAAAGCCCGTTCACAAGATGGCTCCCGTTCCTGAGTTCCTGGTCAAGATGGCCGCCACGCCAGAGCCTGCTGCAAAGATGGCCGCCACGCCAGAGCCTGCTGCAAAAATGGCTGCCACGCCAGAGCCTGCTGCAAAGATGGCCGCCACGCCAGAGCCTGCTGCAAAGATGGCTGCCACACCAGAGCTACCACACAAGATGGCCGCCATGCCAGAGCCTGCACCCAAGATGGCCGCCACGCCAGAGCCTGCACCCAAGATGGCCGCCACGCCAGAGCCTGCACCCAAGATGGCCGCCACGCCAGACCCACGTCAAGCCATAATCCTGATGCCAACGCCTGCTAATGCTACGTCAGCCAAGCCAGCGCCTGCCCACGCCACATCAGCCAAGCCAGCGCCTGCTAACACCACATCAGCCGAGCCAGCATCTGCTAACGCCACGTCAACCAAACCATCGCCTGTTAACGCCATGTCTGCTGCTCCTGTACAGTCAAGTCACGACACAGCTCCTGTTCTTGTCAAGTCAAGTCACATCGTGGCTGCTGCCTCTGCAAGGTCAAGTCAAGTTACAGCTAATGCTCCTGTCAAGTCAAGTCAAGTTACAGCAGTTGTTCCTCCTGAGCCAAGTCAAGCAGCACTTCCTGAGTCAAGTCAAACAGCACTTCCTGAACCAAATCAAGCAGCACTTCCTGAACCAAATCAAGCAGCACTTCCTGAACCAAATCAAGCAGCACTTCCTGAGCCAAGTCAAGCAGCACATCCTGAGTCAAGGCAAGACACCCCAACACTTCCAGAATATAAGCAAGTTACCACAGCGCTTACAGAGTCACATCAAGACACAGCAGTACCTCCTGAATCATGTCCAGCCGCCGCTGTCCCAGCAGAGCCAACTCAAGTCACAACCACTCCCTCAAAGCCATGTCAAGTCACAGCTGCTCCTGTCACGCCAAATCAAGTCACAGCTGCTCCTGTCACGCCGAGGCAAGTCACAGCTGCTCCTGTCACGCCAAGTCAAGTCACAGCTGCTCCTGTTACGCCGAGTCAAGTTACTGTTGTTCCTTTCACGCCAAGCCAAGTCACAGCTGTTCCTGTCATCCCAAGTCAAGTCACTGCTATTCCTATCACGCCCAATCAAGTCACAGCAGTTCCTTCCAGGCCAAATCACGTCTCGCCCGAACATCCAGAGCCGGGACATGTTTCGTCTGATCTGCCAGAGCCTTCGCTCCCAAGCCACGCAGAGCCTTCACTCCCAAGCCATGCAGAGCCAACGCTCCCAAGCCATGCAGAGCCAACGCTCCCAAGCCATGCAGAGCCAACGCTCCCACGTCACGCAGAGCCAACGCTCCCAAGCCTCACGCCCACTGACCCGGAGGGCATTCCTCTGCCAACTGCGCTACCTGCTATGGCAATCGCCATTTTGAGTGTGTGGGCTGTACACTGCGCCCCAGTGCCCTCTTCTGCCCATGAGTCCGCCCACAAGTTTGCTCTGGAGACCTCATCTACACGCATGTCCGCTGCGCCTATACCTCTTTCGGAGGTGGCGTACATAGCGGAACTTCACGCTCTGCCCGCACCGCCAAGACTTCACGCTCTGCCCGCACCGCCAAGGCTTCACGCTCTGCCTGCACCGCCTATGCCCCCTGCTCTGCCAGCTCCGCCAGGGTTCCCTGCTCTACCTGCTCCGCCAAGGTTCCTTGCTCTGCCTGTTCTGCCAAGATTCCGTGCTCTGTCTGTTCCGCCAAGATTCCGTGCTCTGTCTGCTCCGCCAGGACTCCCTGCTCTGCCTGCGCCGCCAAGGCTTCACACTGTGCCTGCACCGCCTAGGCTCCCTGTCATCTCTGACACGACCACGAAAGCCATTCCTGAAGTTCTCATCTGCCTAGTCACGACTATGGAGGCCACCTTCCCCCATGAACTCTCTACCTCTCTCCTTGCTCTGTCTGCCTCCTCTGTCTCTGCTCTCCCCAGGTCCCAGTCCATGATGCGGCCTCCTGTTCCGCCCTGGAGGGCTTCTGCGCCTCCTGTTCCGCCCTGGAGGGCTTCTACGCCTCCTGTGCCGCCCTGGAGGGCTCCTGCGCCTCCTGTTCCGCCCTGGAGGGCTCCTGCGCCTCCTGTTCCGCCCTGGAGGGCTCCTGCGCCTCCCGCTCCGCCCTGGAGGGCGCCTGCTCCGCCCTGGAGGGCTCCTGCGCCTCCTGTTCCGCCCTGGAGGGCCCCTGCGCCTCCTGTTCCGCCCTGGAGGGCCCCTGCGCCTCCTGCTCCGCCCTGGAGGGCTCCTGCGCCTCCTGTTCCGCCCTGGAGGGCTGTTAAGCCTCTTGCTCTGCCTCCAGCTCCGCCCTGGAGGGCTTCTACGCCTCCTGCTCTGCCCCGGAGGGTCGTTAAGCCTCCTGCTCCGCCCCGGAGGGCCGCTCCACCTCCTGCTCCGCCCTGGAGGGCTCCTAAGCCTCTTGCTCCACCTCAGAGGACTGCTCTGCCTCCAGCTCTGCTCTGGAGGGCCTTTGCCCAACCTGTTCTGCCTCAGTCTCCTGGCCCCCCCACCGCTCCCCTGGACTGTTTTTTTCCTGTTGTTTTTGGAGCGTCTGGAAGCCGCTCCTTGGGGGGGGGGCTATGTCACACCAGGCCAGCAGATGGAGCCTTGCCCCTCACAGACTGTTGCTGCTCCCTCTGCTGCTTCGCTGGTTACTTCCTGTTTGTCTGCAATAAAAGCCAGCTCAGCACACACACACTCTGCGAAGTATTGATTTGCATTTACGGACTTTACCAAGCGTTATTCCTTGCTCCCAGGTTTTCCCAGTCTCCTTGTTGTTTTCCCTAGCCATAGTTCTGTTTTTGTTTTTCCCAGTCTTAGTCATAGTTTTCTAGTTTCTTGTTTTCATTTCATTGTTTCCTTTGGACTGCCCACCTGGATTTTGACCCACGCTTGTTTATTGGATTACGCTATTGGATTATCTTTGCTGTTCATGTTTGCTGGTGTTTTCGACCCTGTCTGCCTGTCTACGATCATCAAAATAAAGCCTTGCATTTGGATCCTCACTCTTGGTCGTCCCGTTTGTGACACATGTCTGGGCAAATGCATTTAATCCTACAGTGTTCTTGAGGGTAACAAGTCAACATTTTACTCTTTTACATGTTATGGTGCAGACTGAAAAATGAATATATTTAATTGAAATTTTAATAGTGTTTAAAAGTGTAACATTTAAAAGTGTAATTTGAGGTTTTCAGGGAGGTCAGACCTCATGTCAATCAGAGGTTTTTATTATAGTTTGCTTTAAGTTCCAAGCTAAAATAAAGCATTAACATATTCGCCAAAATGTTATGTGCCAAAAATATTTTGACTTGTTAAACTAAACGGTTAAAAGTCTGGTCCACATTGCAGCTTATTCTGTTTTGGCCAAGAACCGCCCACTTCAGCACAGACATATCGGCACGTAGTCACCGACCAAATTTGTTTTTACTTGCATTTAGGGGTGGATTCATCTATGCAGTTCATGTAAGAGCAAGTAGTGTTTCATTTGAACTAATTTTGAATAATCTACAGTAGAAGTGTATATGTAAAAATATAGAGGATTTGCAGGAAATATTAAGGTAAGGAATTGTATGTCTGTCCATCCCTTGATATTTAATCATATTAATGAATGTTAAATTACATGTTTAATTTATAACATCTACACAAGCAAAAAACTAGAACAGTGTACAGACTGCATGTGCCATATTAACACTGTCTGTTATGTTTATAGAGTTGTTAGCCTTTAGTGTATTTCCATACTTGTTTTCATATATTTGCTTTTGTTAATTAAAATATGTCTTATTTATATCATTCTGAATTCAAAGGTTTAAAATGAAAGGACAGTTGTAACTAATTTGGAATTGAAATTGAGGTGATGTGTTGGTGTTTTTTTTTTTAGTGTGTAAATTTGATTATCACCAATCATTTGAATACCAATAATGTATTTGTTCACACAATGTAAAATGTCCATGGCTTGATTTTCTAGTGAGATCTGGCAACAATGTAGTAGGTTAATGTTAGTTTAGTTTTGAAGGCAGGGAGTAATTCCAGATGTGGAGTAACAAAAAACCGGCACACAATCAGTATATTGATTATATAATGGAACGGCCTGGTCTCATTGCTTATACGTAACGTTTACAGACACAAAACGTTAATATTTGTATGCTTTGATGCTGAGACGTACATTTGGACGTTTTACACAGCTTAAAATGTGAAATTACAATAAATTAATTAATAAATTAAGTAATTGATTAATAATTACAATAAAAATTTAAAATATTTACAAATCTTTTCAATCATTAAGATATGCGTATTAATGCATTTATCTAGACCCCTTTACCTACCCCCAAACCACATACTCATTCCATAGTAAATATATAATAAATAAAATTAAATGTCAAAGGTCAAGGTCAAGTTTATTTATATAGCACCTTAAAAGCAACGAGTGCTGAAAAAACAGCTAACAAAAGCATTAAGACAAATAAAATATAAAATCGTTTAAAACAAACAAGTAATGCAGACATCGAAATACAACAGAAAAACACCAGAATAAATTCAAATTAAGCAAAAGCCTGAGAAAAGAGATGTTTTAAGAGACGATTTAAAAGAAGATAATGTAGGGGATGATCTGATGGATAAGGGCAGAGAGTTCCAGAGCGTAGGACCATGAACTGAAAAAGCCATGTTCCCGTTAGATTTTAACTGAGATTTAGGAACAGTCAATAACATCTGAGAAGATGATCTAAGCATTCTCACAGGAGAATAGAAATGGAGGAGATATGAAATGTACGTGGGGGCAAGACCATGAAGTGCTTTAAATACTAAAACTAAAACCTTAAAAATCAATTCTAAACCAATGGAGTGAAGCTAACACAGGGGTAATATGCTCCTCTTTCTTGCCCCTGTCAGAAAACGAGCAGCAGCATTCTGTACTAACTGTAGGCGCGTTAATGAAAGCTGGTTGATTCCAGCATAAAGAGCATTGCAATAGTCCAACCTAATTGAAATGAATGCATGAATAGCAACCTCTAGGTCCTTAAAACTGAGAAAACTTTTAAGTTTGGGAAGCCCCTTAAGCTGTAGGAAACTGACTCTGATTACAGAGTTGATTTGTTTGTCAAAAATGAGTTCAGGATCAAAAATGACTCCCAGATTTTTAACCTTATCACGGATGTTTTCTTTTAAAAGGGCCCAGTGTAGATCTCAAATTATGTAAAAGGTGAGGAGGGACAAACAAGATAGCTTCAGTCTTTTTTGATTAAAGTGTAGGAAGTTATTTGCAATACAAATCTTGATGTCCTCTAAGCAAGCCAGCAAGGAGGACAGTGAGTCAGAACCTGATTTTAGAGGGAAATAAAGCTGAGTATCATCTGCATAAATGTGGTATGAAACTTGATGAAGCTCAAATATAAGACGAAGCTGGAGCAAATACAGGGAGAATAAAAGTGGACCCAGGATAGAGCCCTGAGGTACCCCACAAGTGATGGGAACTAAGTTTGATGAAAATTCACCAATTCACCAAGAAACTCCTATTTGTGAGATATGATATAAGCCAGACTGAAAGGGATCCAAAATATTATTTAAAGTTAGGTAAGAGGAAATCTGGTTTAATACAAACCTTTTCCAAAACTTTGTGCAGAAAAGGCAGTTTTGAAATTGACCTATAATTATTTAAATCAGTGGGATCAAGATTTGTTTTTTTGAGAAAAGGCTGGACCACAGCATGTTTAAGGCAAGAAGGAACAGTAGCTGTCTGAACAGAGCTGTTAATAATAGAAAGTAAGCTGGGCAAAACAGCGGGCAGGACATCCTTCAACAGCTTTGTAGGAATGTAATCAAAAGAGTAGTTGATTTCATATTTAAAATAGTGTCTGACAACTCAGAAAGTGAGATAGCTTGAAAATTTGGAAACACTGAGGAGCAGGGGCAGAGTGGCAATCGGGACGACTGGGACTTTTCCCGGTCGGCCAGCCGAAGGATTTACACAGCGGATCACAAATTGGGCGGGCGCGAGGCGAACGTGACCGGCCTGAGCTTATTAGAATCATTGACGTTCCTAAATTCTCCGCGAATCAGGCCCGGCTCCACGGGGGGACCAGGGTAGGCCTGGCCCACCCAATCAGAAGCTTGGCCCACCCGAGCCCCACACTACATAGCCAATCACAAAATTTGTACGATATTTAGTTGAGCACCATTTTTTTTTTACTGGCCGCACCTGCAAACATTGTAATATTGTAAATAATTTTCGCACTTTCAATATGTAGTGCTCGCGCTGTTTACTTTTACTTTTGATTTTGCGATAACGCGCACTCTGTGTAAAGGGAGCAGCACATTGTAAATATTTGTCAGTGAGCACAAGATTGAGCAGCAAATCCTCCAGCCTGGTCTATTTTTTTAGTCATCTCTCCTTACTTCGACCCATGATCAGTTAAATCTAAAGGTCATTGCACACTGAGTCCGATTTACGCATGCGTTTTTTTTAGTTTTCTCATATTCGTCATCCTTTCCTATCAAAATGCTTATTATGGATGCGAAAAAACGCAGAAAATCAATTTTTTTTTTTTATGACGGACGAAAGTTTCAGAGGCAGTGTCTAAACTCGATTAACATAACCTCACCTGTATTTATTTTTTTAACGTGCAAAAATCTCGGACGAAAATTTCGTACTGATGTGTGCAATAACATTTTGATATTTGGGATATGGTCAGTGCACTTTTCTGGGTTGTTCTTGACTGGCCATTGGGCAAGTTATGTCATACAGACCTGGTAACCCTGTTGTCAGATGCTTTCAGTTTAGAATTGTAGCTTACATTTTCCAACAGCAGTAAATTATTTTTATTTCTATAAAAATGCAAAATGGCAGTGAAGGTGCTGCAGTGGTGGTCGAGTAACGTAATCAACATAAAACCAAAGACAGTGTAACAGCAACTACCCCAAATGGAAAAATGTGCACTTCCATAATGCACTTAAATAATACTCACTCTGTTTTCACACACTAATTTTATACTTAATATACTAAAAAGTATTTAGTACTTCTTAAGATAATTTGGGAAATTTTGGGCTAATTGGAGGGGATGGGGCCGGTGCGGTCAGAATTTTCCCGGTGGATTTTAGTGCCCCACTCTGCCCCTTCTGAGGAGCTAGTATTTTCATAGTGAAATTTCTGGGATTCATTACAAGTCTGCACCCTGATAGAAGCAATCTTGTTAATGAAAAAGTTGCAAAACTTCTCACATAACCCGAAGCTAGGATCTGAGCCTGTTGATCTAGAGGAGTTTAACACAGAATTTAACGTAGAAAACAAAATCTTTGGACAAAATTATGTCAGAAAGGTACTTTGCCCATTCTGAAGAAACAGCTTCCTGAAATTTAGACAAGCTGCTCTGCAATAGTTGATATGAAATTTGTAATTTATCCTTTTTCCATCTTCTTTCTGCCCTTCTGCAATCCTTTCTTAAAGTGTTAATGCTGTTATTGAACCATGGCTGATTTTTTGATTTAGTCTTTTTGGGTTTAAGAGGGATATTTTTTTGGATATTTAAGATATCTGAAGAATTGAAACTATTAGCCAACTTCTCAACATTTGTATCCTGTACTGCCAGGACACTGCTAAGAGCAGGCAGAGCTGCAAAGGCTTCAGTAAACTGCAAAGCAGTGAAGGAATTAATAGATCGAGAGAAAGCAATCACACTGTCAAACAAAACCGGCCAGTGGTCAGACAGCCCAGCCTCACTAACAGTTACATTACTAACAGAGAAACCTGATAATAAAACAAGGTCAAGAGTATGACCCAGCTTATGTGTGGGACCTGAGACATGTTGAAAAAGATTGAAAGAGTCCAAAAGTTGTACAAATTTTTTTGAAATAGGTCTCGAAGGACAACACAGATGAATGTTAAAATCACCAAGAATCAAAAGATTATCGGCACTTGGGACCACATCTGATAGACAATCTGAAAACTCCTTTATAAAAACAATGTTGACTTTTGGAGGTCTGTATATCAGAACACAAAGCGTGAGTAGAAAGTTCCACTGTGCACATTAAAACCTCAAAGCTAGAGTAAGCCTCAAAAGGCAGAGGTTTGCATTTAAACACATCCTTAAAAATGACAGCAACTCCTCCACCCCGACTAGAAGTTCTTGGGCAACTAAGATAGTTACAGTACACGGGAAAATTCAGATAGAGGGCTTAGGTCGTCTGGTGTAAGCCATGTTTCAGTAATGAATAAGAAGTCCAAGTTTTTGGTTAAAAAGAAGTCATTCAATAAAAATATTTTGTTCAATACTGATCTTGCATTTATCAAAGCCATTTTAATCTCAAGATGATTTGACTCTTGCAATGACAAGTCATGCTGGGACGCCTGTGGTAGCAAGCGAAGGAGGTTCAAATTCGCCCCGCGTGGAGATAAACAGCATCGCAAACGAACACAATATTACAGGAATATTGCCCGGTATTGCAGTCGGCTGTATTCACCGTGTAGAACGAGCGCCGCCGTGAAGATATCGTGGTCGACAAAGAATCCCCAAGCCGGAGCATCGTAGATAGATGTCTGATGGCAGCATGACTGACCAGTCATTCAGTCAGATTAGTTCAGAGGATGTGTATGTAAATGCCATAGTCTTAATTGCCATGAGAGATGAGAAGAAAGCAAATTGACTATTCCAAGTGACGATAATTCGGAGAACAGTCAGAAGTAGACAGCAGACATAGTGGAAGTCCCATGGAGTAGACACTCACCAGACAAATCCAAGGGAGATTGTTGGAAAATCAACAGCGTAATGTTACCTCTGACAAAATATTATACTATGCTCAAAAGCCCAGACCAGTAATCCTCAATGCAGCCAGAATACAGCCCAGATGTAACAGGAATCTGAGCAAAAATTCAGCAGCAGAGAGTCCAATGAATCTCAATCAGAATCTCACTGAATCTTGTTCGCTCAATCAGAAGCCACTCAATTTTTAAACAGACCAAATATGCAGAAAAATGACAATTTTAGTAACAATATAGCATTAAAAAGATATTTTGATATTTTCAAGTGTGGTATTGTTTAACATCATGTAATCCTAGGCAGGTTTGCAGCAGAACTCACATAAAACAGAATGTAATATTATCATTTATTGATGAAATAAGTACATTTCATTTAATAAATGCAGTTGAAAACATATTGTTATTGGTGTGATGAATACAATATAATAAAATGTTAATGTCACAATTCCAATATTTGTAAGTCTGTAAAGTTCATAAGTAAATGACTTATGTTTTAGGTGTTGTCATTGGTTCAGTATTTTATGTTTCAGAGTCTGTATGCAAATCTAAGTAAATATACGTTTCGTAGAACCACATTAACATAAAACCTATACAAATTCTCATGATTTGGATATAGAGATTTATGTAAGGAGTGAAATTATCTCCTCATGGAATTAAAATACAGGACGAACAGGTGGCATGCAACAAAACAATAAAACTAATCTGAAGAAGAGATCTTCAAAGAGAGCAAACAACCCCACCCTGACCTACCCCCTTCTCTTCTTTAAATTCCCCGCCTCTCACACCTTTCTCCCTAAAAAAAAAGCTTTTGCTGAAAGTCACTAAGAAGATCCACATGTTATATCTTGTGAATATTTTGTTTTTCCCCTTCATGTTTGGTATCATTCTAAAGGTCTCTATGTGATTGGTAAAATGGTCTCAATTTCATAGCAGTCACATGCTGTGAGAAAGATTGAAAACTTCCATAGAATTGGGTTTGCTGCTAAGGGGTGTGTTTTCCCCTTGGAGGCAGATGAGAACCTCCAACCAGGTGCGACCCTGGGCCGTGAGATCTCCTGACAAACCAAAAGGTTTTTGTGTTTTGTGTACAACTGATTGGTACAACTGATTGTACAACTGGCTGGAAGATTTGTTTGTTTTGGTCTGGAGTATTTAAGGCAAGTGATGAAACACTTTGAGGATACATCCTTGAGTCATTGAGGTTATGTATTTATCTAAATTGAAACTGAATTGGATTCTCATTGTTTAATTGTGTAATTGGCAAGATAGATTTTTACCTAACAAAATAAAATGTTATATTTGATTTATTCTGGAAATCTCCTGCAATCATTATAACTAGTAAATTATGTGGAGGCTGATGTTACCACAAATCTAAGGCCAGGATATGACAAACTGAAGGCTTGGGAATGGATGGAGCAGTAGGCACGTCCTCTGAAGACCTTCTGATTTCTGCTTATCACTGATATTAACAAGTTGTGTATAGGTAAGAATAAGTAAACTACAGTCTTTGTAAAAGCAAGCAGTAGGTAGCTGGCAAAGAATGTGTTAGTCCTCTACAACCTCTGATTAATAATCAGGCTGGCGAGTTTGTGTCGTATGATCCACGTAAAGGCCAACGTGAGACATAAAAGTGACACTGGGTCCCTGATGAACGGATAATTTAAAATATGGAATGTCTAGAACGATCGAATATTTAAATAAATTCATAATCGATATTTGTGATCACCTTTTGATTGGAAATACAGTCTAAATTTAATGATCATTTGAAATTGGAGCCAGACCAAAATTGAAACTAAATCTTGATAAATCAAATGAACTTTGCAGAAGCGCTGTGAAAAGACCGAACATGCATTAAAACCTTCAACCAGATCACTGTACTTTGTTTTCGGGCCAGCGAGTGGATCCTTACATTTGAGTTTATTTATTTTATAATTTTTTTTTTTTTTTGAGTAACTGTCAAGAAATCTTTAAGAAGAGCCTTTTGGTGCATTAAGTTGTGACCACTGTTCATCTCTTATTAGAATACAGCAGAGACGATCTGTGTGAGCAGTCATGGATGGGAGTCTGTTTGTGCTGCTTCTGCTGTCAGGTTGGTGAGGTCAATTGCAATGTTTTTACAAGTACATGTGACCACATATTTTATACATATATAAATTATTTCTGCAGGGGTTTTGAGGACCACTTCTGGTGTTTATAGACAGTACTACTATATTAATGCAAGAATGTCGTGGCCAGAGGCTCAGGGTTACTGCAGAGCGAAGCACACTGACCTGGCTTTTGTAGAGACAATAGGTGATTCGAACAGCCTGATAAATATAGTGGAAGCTGGATACAGTGGATCAGTGTGGATTGGACTGAAGAGGGCGCCACAGAAACGCTGGGGTTGGTCTCACGGAGAAGATACACTTGCACAGTACAGTGTCTGGAATGGAGGAGAACCGAACAGTCAAAATGGTTGTGGCTTTCTTGCTTATGGAGTTTGGAGTACTTATCAATGCTCGGCTGCTTTTTACTTTGTGTGCTACAGTGGTGAGTTATGAGTTAAAAATTATTTGATCCCCTGCTGATTTAGTACGTTTTAGTAAAACGCATTTCAAAAAAGTTATTAATTGATTTGAATTTTAATGAGTAAAGTACGTATTTAATCCTCTATCAATCAGCAAGATTTGCAGCTCCCTGGTGTCTTCTATACAGGTCACAAACTGGGATTAGGAGTACTCTCTTAAAGGGAATGCATCTAATCTCAGTTTGTTACCTGTATAAAAGACACCTGTCCACAGAAGCAATCAGTCAATCAGATTCCAAACTCTCCATCATGGCCAAGACCAAAGAGCTGTCCAAGGATGTCAGGGACAAGACTGTAGACCTACAGAAGGCTGGAATGGTCTACAAGACCATCAGCAAGGTTGTGAAGGTGACAACAGCTAGTGTGATTATTCGCAAATTGAAGTAACGCAAAATAATTGTCAATCTCCCTTGGTCTGGGGCTCCATGTAAGATCTCACCTTGTGGTATTTCAGTGATCATGAGAAGGGTGAGGAATCAGCCCAGAACTACACGGGAGGATTTTGTTAATGATCTCAAGGCAGCTGGGACCATAGTCACCAAGACATCAATTGGTAACACACTACGCCGTGAAGGACTGAAATCCTGCAGCACCCACAAGGTCCCCCTGCTCAAGAAAGCACACATATATATATATATATATAGGCCTGTCTGAAGTTTGCCAACCAACATCTGAATGATTCAGAGGAGAACTGGGTGAAAGTGTTGTGGTCAGATGAGACCAAAAAAATCAAGCTCTTTGGCATCAACTCAACTCACCGTGTTTAGAGGAGAAGGAATGCTTCCTATGACCCCAAGAACACCATGTCCACCGTCAAACATGGAGGTGGAAACATTATGCTTTGGGGGTGTCTTTTCTGCTAAGGACAAGGACAGGACAACTGCACAGGGACGACTGACAGGGCCATGTACTGTCAGGGCTAGGGTATTGAAGCGAGCCAGGGCATTGGAAATGGGATGTGGATGGGTATGACCCAAACACACAGCCAACGCAACAAAGAACTGGCTCAAGAAGAAGCACATTAAGGTTCTGGAGTGGCCTAGCTAGTCTCCAGACCTTAATCCCATAGAAAATCTGTGGAGGGAGCAGAAGGTTTGAGTTGCCAAAAATCAGCCTCAAACCTTAATGACTTGGAGAGGATCACAAAGAGGAGTGGGACAAAATCCCTCCTGGGATGTGTGCAAACCTGGTGGCCAACTATAAGAAACATCTGACCTTTGTGACTGCCAACAAGGGTTTTGCCAAAAGTGTTTTTTTTTTTTTTTTGTCTCTTACTGTTCAAATAAACCTACAATTGAAATTATAGACTGATCATTTCTTTGTCAGTGGGCAAACGTACAAAAACAGCAGGGGATCTTTTTTTTTTTCCTCACTGTATTAGGTTTAGCTGAGATGAAGAGTTGTGACCTTCTTATTTCGCCTCTTTTCTTTTGATAGAAAGCACTGGATACATAAAGGTGGATTTGTGGAAGAATTGGAGAGATGCTCAGAGCTACTGCAGAGAGTATTTTACAGATCTGGCCACCATCCACAACACTGAGGAACATAATCAGCTCAAGAGTATTGTTCCATTTGCATCGTGGGTCTGGATTGGTCTGTTCCAGGACTCTTGGGAATGGTCTGAAAAATGGAGCAACTTCTTCAGACACTGGGCAGCAGGTCAACCATCCCAGAGTTCAGGATCTGGTGACTGTGTTGGCATGTCAACAACCAATTCTGGGAAATGGATTCATGAAAGCTGTGACCTACAGCGTCCTTTTATCTGCCATGGAGGTGAGAGCTTTTTTTTTAAACAAATGAAATGAGATGTTGTTTCATGTTCTGTAAAAGTATTTATGATTCTTATTGTCCTTTCAATTTGTAACAGGGCCCAAGGCTCTTTACCGCACATACCAGTATATGAATGAAAGCATGACCTGGGTAGATGCTCAGAGTTATTGTAGAGCGAGATTCACTGATCTGGCCACTGTTGACAGCATGAATGATGTCAACAGGCTGGTGAATACAGTGGATTCTGTATACAGTGGTTCAGTATGGATAGGTCTCCACGCTGGGACAGAGTATCACTGGGTCTGGTCTTTGGGGGAAGGCACAATCTCCAACTACAGCATGTGGAGTCCAGGAGAACCAAGTGGTGATGGGGAGTGTGTGAGAAGCTTTAATGGAAGCTGGTATGATGAGAGCTGCAGCAGCGTTCTCCCATTTGTGTGTTTCAATGGTGAGTCCTCTAAGTCTGAGTTTGCTTTTTCAACTTTAGCTGATTCTTGACTAAGGACTGGTCCTTATCTTGTGTTTCAAGACAGACAGCATTGGTTTTATTATTATGGAGACTGCTATGATATGGAGAGATGCTCAGAGTTACTGCAGACAACACCACACTGATTTGGCGAGTATCAGCAGTCCAGAGCAGCAGAATCTATTCAGGAATGAATCATCGCTCTGGATTGGTCTGTTTCTGGACTCTTGGCAGTGGTCTGATCAGAGGAATCTAAGTTTTAGACACTGGGCAGGAGATCAACCATTACTGAGTTCAGGACTTGGTGACTGTGTTGGCATGTCAAGAAGCAATTCTGGGAAATGGGCTCAATACAGCTGTGATCTACAGCAGCCTTTTATTTGCTATGGAGGTGGGTTTTGTAGGTCACTCTTGAACCAGTGATTAAAAACAACTGTGACATATGTTTTTATTCATTTATGTATCTAATGTGTTAGTTTTCTTTAACCTTTTATTTCTCTAGATGACAAGTTAATTAAAAAGCAGATTGTTCGGTTTAAGTTGTCCTGTAATGGAAAATGCACATTGAATGATCCTTCACTACAGACTGCCTTTCTAAATGTGGTATGTATCTTTATTAAGGTTGGGCATCTAGGTATAATGCGATCCGATACGCATCTCGATACAAAGTATCCGATCCGATATATTAACGATACATTTGTGACATATTGCGATGCAATACGATACGATTCACACCCATATCACGATACGATGCGATAATTCAGCACTAACTAATTAGATCAAGTTTATGTGATGATGTGAAAGAGGATGCGGTGCCATTGAATGAGATTATTTATTAACCAAGTAAAACCAAGACTTTTTGATTTTATATATATATATGTGTGTGTGTGTGTGTGTGTGTGTGTGTGTGTGTGTGTAAATATATATATGTAAGGGATAATGTACAGGCAGCCGGTAGTTATCGCAGAAATAAGCCCCGACAGTGTGATCAGGACCCGACGTGAAGCGGAGGGTCTTGTATCACACTGAAGGGGCTTATTTCGCGATAACGACAGGCTGCCTGTACATTATCCCGCTTATTACATGGCTACTTGCCACATAAGGAAAAAAACTGGACATGAATATGAATTTGAAAACTTTTATTGGCATATTTGTTTTAAATTAACATTTTTATCCTTCCGCGAAACGATATAGTACCATGTGACTAACATTTTAAATAGACAATTTAAATAGATTAATATCGAAATTTTCCATTGTTAATTGTGGTTGTCCAGTGTTTGTCACAAGATGGCGCCAAACGGTAATCTTTGTTGGCACGGAGGGATTTTAAACATACAAGTAGTACCGGCTATGCGTTATTACTTTGGAGCGGTGATTATTTGAAAAGAACGAACCTGCAAATGTCTCAACTGACCAATCAGAATCAAGCATTCCAAAGGGCCGTGTAATAAATATATATATATATATATATATATATATATATATATATATATATATATATATATATATTAGACAGATTTAAAGCTCCTGAATTCTTTAATTCAGACATTCTAAACAACTACAGAGTACTTTTTCTAAAGTAAGTGAACCTGCCAAACAGAACAACAGGGAGATGCCAAATACCACTCACTAAACCTGTCCATTTGAACTGGACTGACCGAATATCTACTGTTTGTATCCATTATAAAATGAACATACAAATGAAAAATACAGCAAATACAAATACATACTATATCTGTTGATGCTGGTGCTCATATGTGCATAAACACAACTGGCCCTTACAAGATCCACCTCTATGGGTGAGCGGGACTAAAAATCAGTCCCTTGCAGGTCTCTGATGATGTTTGCGTGCCGCGGTTGAAAGTTTTGAGCCGCCGTTCAGCCTGTATTTAACAGTGCGATGAGGCTTGCTGCGCCGAGTCCCAAAGCAATCAATCACAGAACACGAAAGAGGCCGTGCTTTGACCATTTTAGGATAAAATTTTAATTAATTTTAAGCCATCTCGCGGGCCACCGGTTGAGAATGGACTCGCCCTGGTCTCTGTTGTGTTGTGATAGGCTACGTCATTCACGCAGCAGTGAAGGGAGACGTGCTCGAGAAACAGTTCAGAGGGGAGAAAACAATCTAACAATATTTTCCACTTTCTAAATAATAAAAGTATTGTATGTCTACTAATAATTATAAAGAAATAAATCAGGATTTACCGATGCAGATATGTTAGAAACGATGCATCGCGATACAAATGCCAATTTGTATCCGATGTGCATTTTTTAAACCGATGCATCGCATAGTTAACTTTTTAAACCGATGCACCGAGTGAATCGGGGAATCTTCCCATCCCTAATCTTTATGTATTTATATTGTATGTAGCCTTTAAGTATGAGATGTTTTTTTTTTTTTTTTTTTATTATTATTTCTTGCTGGTTTTCCAGATAAGTGAAAAGCTGAAGAGCATTGGGGTGGAAAGTGACAAAATAAGCTGGAGGCAGAGGGAAGGTGAAGAGGTGTTTCATCTGGAGAGCAAGCAAACAGCAAATTCAAATAATCACTGTAAAAGCCAGTAATCGTCAATGTAATCTATAAAGGTAACTTTTAGTACATAATAAAAGAATATAAAGTAAAAAAAATGAATTTTATTGTTTAGAGAAGTAGTGGTAGTATTGTCTAAACACCAATAATGAATAAATAGTCATTGTATAATATATTTATTAAAATTGACTGTGAAAATATATGTTCTGAAATTCTATATCAATATCTAAATTAATATATCTAGCCTTAGTTTAACTAAAAACAGCTGTTTTCTTACTAGATTAAACTTTCCCTCTTTCCAAATGTATTATTAATACTCAAGTTTTTAAATGTAAATATTTTGTAATATTAAATAATAATAACTGTAATAAAATCAACACTACAAGCAAAATTAGGTATAACTTTTTAGTGTGTATGTAGAGAGGACTTTGAGATATGTGAATCAGTGTAAGCCATTATTTGAAATGTAAAGTATGATCATTTATTTCTCATAATAAATTTGATGGACATTTCATTGGAATCATATTGTGCATATTATTCCTAAAATAAACAAGAACACAATGATCTTCTATTGAAATCACTACTGTAATACAATAACTTATTTCCATACACTTTTGCATGTACAAATATATTTTTTCATACAAATTGTTATTTTGTTTCATATAGCCATAGAGCATGGAGCAGTTCTGCTCTTTCTCTTTCATACGACTATATGAATGTGAGAATGTTGTGGCTAGAGGCTCAGAGTTACTGCAGAGGGAGATTCACTGATCTGGTTACTTTAGACAGCATGGGTGATGTGAACAGGCTGATAAATATAGCGGATGCTGGATACAGTGGATCAGTGTGGATTACACTGAAGAGGGAGACAAAGAAATGCTAGGTTGGTCTAAATAAGGTGCTAAAGTCATGTAGTACATTTCCTTTATTCCATTAATTTTTATTTCTCAATAGAAACTAGATACATCAGGGTTGTGAGCCTGGATTGGTCTGTTTCTGGACTCTTGGGAATGGTCTGACAAATGATACCTCTTCAGATACTGGGTAGCAGGTCAACCATCCCAGAGTTCAGGATGTGGTGACTGTTTTGGCATGTCAAGAACAACCCATACATTTCTGCATCACCGTAATTACGTACATTTCCAAGTGAAATGTACAGAGAGTGGCAGTAAAAGACACATTCAATGTGACCTCGGCAAGTTTTTATGATGTTGGTAAAGGCACGTATTGCTGCATTTTTATTATGCTGCTTGAGATGAGTATTGCAGCTGTTCAGAGTTCAAATATCTGGGATGTGTCGTTAAAGGTCAATGCTCTATCGCATTGGAAATATTCCCGACACCAAACCCAAACCTAAACCTAACCGATAATGTTAACAAATGCATAAACATATTTGGTGATGCAGATGTGCTATTGTTACTTCCTCATGCAAATTTGAGCTGTTTTATCAAACGTGTACATTTGCATGTTGTCTGTAAGATGTCAGTTTTACATACATTTTAAACCATAAACATCTTAAAGGGGTCATCGGATGCAAAACTAACTTTTCCATGTTATTTGAACATTAATGTGTGTTGGCAGTGCTAAAAATCCACCCAGTGGTATTTTTTAATCTTTAAAAGTAATATTCCCTTTTTAAAATCCGGTCATTCTCAGCTTCTTGTCGTTGTGATGGCACACAGACAGAGGCCGCTCCCACGATAGTAGATTGACCATCGTCTTACCTTAGACCTGCTCTCACTGAGCTGAAACAGTCTGACTCCGACCGCCATTGTGTCGACTCAGGTGCAGAGCAAAACAAGAATGTCTCGGATTGAGCGATTGAGGTGTTCTGTTGTTGGATGCAATAATGAACATAGCAGTCATTTACTCCCGACATCTGAGCCGCTGAAGACGCAGAGGTTTAACGTTACTTTCGTTTATAAAATGAAAGCCGATTCCCATCTACATATGCGTATATGTTCGTGCAAATCCTTCCTGATGCAGCTTCACCCACAGCAGAAGTGAGTATAAAGGTATTTTTTGCATCTTTGTAAATGGCCTTTCTTAATAATGTGCTTGTTGACAGTTTTGCTGCGGCTAAACGTAGCTAAAGTAAATATCACGTCCCAGACAGAGAGGGCCATGTAGACGAATAGATGTTTTCGAGATGTATGTGTAGTTTCCATATGGGTATGTGTATGGGTAGTTTCCATAGACTGAAAAAAATATGGACCTAGTGTCTGTGACGTCACCCGTAGGTTTCTGAAGAGCATTTTTGAAGCCTATATAATGGGAGGGAGTCGGCCTTTGCCATCTTGAAAAGCTTCACCGCGTGTCACTCCCAGATAACTGAAAATGTGCAAAGAGGCGGGACGTGGGTGGGGCTGGTTGCTGAAACCACGCCCACCTAGCGCAATAGTGGTGACAGCAGCAGAGATCCACCTGTCACTCATGTGGCAATGGTCTTCATTATGCAAAACTTTAAGGCTTAATATAACTTAAACAGATCAGTCATAAAAAAAAACTCACCCCCCTCACAGTTGACATGAAGAACAAAATTAGCTATATAGACCAAATTAATCACTTTACCATCGCTCTGACTACCATTGCTGGTTGGGTTTTTGTTTTGTGCTTAACAATAATATTACGGTCTAAAATATGCACATTTTGAATTAATGAGAACTTGTACAAAACTTTGCATAAAATCTTTATTTAATTATGCCTGTCAGTCTTGGGACGTCATTGCCATTGCGCATTGCTGTGAGTTGCAAGTATACTGACTAAAGAAGCAGAACCCTCGGAAATTAATCTAATTTTAGCCATTTTCTTATTTTATAGACCTCATTGCTTATTTGGAATAATTTATTTCAATATCTGTACAGTATCCAGTGCTCCATTTAAGACAAAATGGAGCAATGGAGAAATTCATTAATGTTCTTACATACTACATATTAATTTTACCTTATAGAAAAACGTATAAATTATTATTCAATATTATGAATGATACTTTTATGTTAAAGATTTAACAGTGGATATTATGTGCATGAAATTGATGGAACTTGTGTACATAAAGTTGTTTGTTTTAAATGTTTTACATTTCAGTTGACAAAATGTAACTGGATTTATTTGTGTGTGTGTGTGTGTGTGTGTGTGTGTGTGTCTGTGTACATTTCTGGTGGCAGTGAGGTCAGGTGTTTGAATAGTGAAATTACCTGTTGATTGTCATCATATTCAAATATGAACTCTTATGCTGCTTAGTGCCAAAAGATTGTCCTCAAATAATTCATTTCCCTGCACATGAGCAAATGGACTTGGGTAAAGACTAAATTTTACAGCATTCCGGAAAAGTGGGATTACAGCTTTAGAGTGCAAAGATGCAGAGCCAATCCAGACAGACGTAAAAGCGTTAGGAGCTGTGCTGCCCTGAAACAGTCAGGCTTGTCACAGTCAAATTTCCTAGCTGTCTAAAGAAAGGCAAGTGTTCTTGGGGTTTGCTCTTTAGAGTTGTTTTGGTGTGTTTCCATATGAGTTGTTTCTGGGGTGTATAAATTCCAAGGAATATTTGAAATTTTGTTCTGCTAAAAATTAAACAATGTCTTGTACTTGTAAGGGGTGAATGACTCTTTATGAATTTGAAATCTGCCTGTTTTTTTGTGCATTCAGTCACTGATTATTGTCTCTGCACCTTGATATTTTAAATGTTTTATGTTGTTGGTGTTTCTAACAATCAGACCATTTCCCAAGCTTTACTCAAATAGCTCGTTTCCTCTTACAGCTCTTGGTGACCACATTTGTCAGGCTCCAAAAATATATAAAATAAATGAATGAAAAAATAAATTATTAAATTAAAATCAAATGTAAATATAAATGTAATGTAAAGTTGGTCTTGGTCTTTTTAAATTATGTCTGCTTGGTAATTTTTCCAGTGAGATCTGATAATGAGATGATGGTTTGATCTGAAAAGTGATAAAAAGTGGAAGAAAATGTTAAATGCAAATAAGCTATTTAAATATGAAAATTATTAATCTCCTGTCTTCCTAAGAACCGGCATGATTTTCATGCATTGTATGATATTCTGATATTCTACCTAAAGTTTAAATGTCAAT
The DNA here is from genome assembly GCF_049309525.1 of Garra rufa. NCBI lineage: Eukaryota > Metazoa > Chordata > Actinopteri > Cypriniformes > Cyprinidae > Garra > Garra rufa. Next base: position 9,448,326 of record NC_133370.1, read on the forward strand.
AGGAGTAAATAGTGTTCCTGTAGCAAATGCAGTAGAGCACGTCACTGGGTATGCAATGTAATGTTTAATAAAGAACACTTAGGGTGCATTTCTTCAAATAACATGAACAATAACATATGTTTGAACATCTTTTATTAGACCACAGCAGTACTATAGTGTTGGTAAACAGCAGTGAAGATCTGTGCGAGCAGTCATGGACAGGAGTCTGTTTGTGCTGTCAGGTTGGTATGGACATTTGTAAAGTGTTTTGAATATATGCTGTATACAAACAAACATTAAATACAGTATATGTTTATTCTTCACTCTCGTAGTGCTGTTGACGTCCACTTCTGGGCTTTATCGTCATTACCACTATATAAATGTGACAATGTCGTGGACAGAGGCTCAGAGTTACTGCAGATCGAAATACACTGATCTGGCTACTGTAGACAACATGGATGATGTGAACAGGATGGTAAATATAGTGGATGCTGCATACAGTGGATCAGTATGGATTGGACTCAAAAGGGTGACACAGACACGCTGGGGTTGGTCTAATGGAGAAAACACACTGGCACAGTACAATGCCTGGGAAACAGGGCAACCAAGCAGTGGAGAATGTGGCTATTTAGCTTATGGGGTTTAGATCAGTCGTACATGCTCAACTAGTATTTACTTTGCTTGCTACAATGGTGAGTTGTATTTTTGTAACTCAAATATTCAGTTTAGCTAAGAAGAAAGTTGTAACCTTATTCCTGTTTTGCTTTTCTTGATAGAAAGCACTGGATACATCAGGGTGGAGTTGTGGAAGACCTGGAGAGATGCTCAGAGCTACTGCAGAATGTATCACACAGATCTGCCCACCATCCGTAACTCTGAGGAACATGACCAGCTCAAGAGTATTAATCCATTTGCTTCATGGGTTTGGATTGGTCTGTTCCTGGACTCTTGGGAATGGTCTGACAAATGGAGTCACTTCTTCAGACATTGGGCAGCAGGTCAACATCCAAATTTCAGGATCTGGCAACTGTGTTGGCATGTCAAGAACTAATGCTGGTCAATGGAGTCATGAAAGCTGTAATCTACAGCGTCCTTTTATCTGCCATGGATGTGAGTTTTTTTCCCCCCTTCTAAAGTTAATTTTTCAAAATACTTTTAATGCCCCATTTCTATTGATCAACAGGTAATATTCATTGATTGAAATTCAGCCTATTGAATTTACTGTATATGCTATACTTTCTTGATTAGTGCAATTCAGCATGCTTTTACATTTGAAATATTTAATCATGATTATATGACCTCACCACAGACGTATTTGTGATTCTTATATATGATTACTGTCATTTTCATTTGCTAAAGGCCCGAAGTCGCCTTACCGCACCTACCACTACATGAAGGAAAATATGACATGGCTTGATTGCTCAGAGTTACTGCAGAGCGAGATTCACTGATCTGGCCACTGTTGACACCATGAATGATGTTGGAAGTCTGGTAAATATAGTGAATTCTAATTACCACTGGTTCAGTATGGATAGGTCTCCAGGCTGTGGGAGCGAAACGCTGGGTCTGGTCTATGGGAGACTGCGCAATCTCCCAGAACAGGCATGTGGCATTTAGGAGAACCAAATGGTGATGGGGAGTGTGTGAGAAGTTTCAACGGAAGCTGGTATGATGAGAACTGCAGCACCGTTCTCCCATTTGTGTGTTTCAATGGTGAGTCTTCTAAAACTGCTTGTTTTTTTTTTTAAACTTAGCTGATCCTTGACTTAGGACTGGTCCTTAACTTGTGTTTCTGAACAGGACAGCACTGGTTTTGTGATTACAAAGACTGCTATGACATGGAGAGATGCTCAGAGTTACTGCAGACAACACCACACTGATTTGGCGAGTATCAGCAGCCCAGAGCAGCAGAATCTGATCCGTAATGAATCATCGCTCTGGATTGGTCCTGTTTCTGGACTCTTGGCAGTGGTCTGATCGCTGGAATCTCAGTTTTAGATACTGGACAGTAGGTCAACCATCACCGAGTTCAGGATTTGGTGACTGTGTCGGCATGTCAAAAGCAATTCTGGGAAATGGGCTCAATACAGCTGTGATCTACAGCGCCCGTTTATCTGCTATGGAGATGACGACAAGTTGATTAGAAAACAGATTGTCAGAGTGCAATTGTCCCTGTAATGGAGGATGCACATTGAATGATCCTTCCGCCATTCTTAATAAGGTATGTATCTTTTGTATGTATATGTAGCCTATAAGTAGGGCATGACTTTTACTTTTGTTTGATTCTTTCTTGCTTGTCTTCCAGATAAGTACAAAGCTCAAGAACATGGGGCTGGAAAGTGACAGCAAAAATAAGCTGGAGAAAGGGGAAGGTGGAGAGGGTGTTTCATCAGGAAAGCAACCGTACGGCAAATTTAATAGTGAATGTAATATACCATAATCTTCAGTGTATTTTTTAAGTAAAGTAAAACACATAAATACTAACTAAAACATAAAAACTCAAATAATTTAGTCGATAAGAAGTAGTAGTAGTATTATTCATTAACATCAATAATGGATAATAATAAATAATAATAATTATATCATAGCTTTACAAAAAACTTTGTTTACAGTTTTTTGGTCATTGTTTATGGAGTGTAGATTGATGTGAAAAAAGTATATATATTTTTTTTTATTAAGTTTGCATTTTAAACGGTTAAAGATTCTATGAATACAATACATCTAGGTGTCACACCTCTGGACTTTCTAGTTGGTTTCTCCATTTCTTCCCCGCAGATCTGTGTGTTTTGGTTTCTCCCTCATTGTTGTCACCTGGAAGTTTGTATCAGTCTGTCTATTTAATGTGTTTGTTTTTCCTCAGCATTCTGTTACAAACATAATGTTACAAACCTGTGTTCCTGTGTTTCCTGAGTTTTCGTGTTAGATTTATTAAATACTATTCGTTTTACTACGTCGTTGTTCTTCTGTTCCTGCCTGAATCCTGACAGAAAGACTGACCTATACAGTTATTTTTGCGTGTTCACCTCCGTTTTGTTTCCCGTTCGTTTTTTCAGTCTTTTGTTTCCGTCATGTGTTTTTTATGGATCCCCTACTCCGCCCAGAATTCCTCCTCCTATGGCTGAAGCAGGGGGAATTACCGCTCGATTTCGCCTCGTTTGTGGAGTGGACACTGGCGATAACCGTGTCACTCTGGACCCAGAGCCCAGCCAGCCACCCCGACCCACGGATTACGAGCCTGAGCCCATCGTAGACGGGAAGCCCGAGCCCGGAGCGACAGCAGGATGGAGCGGCGACGGGTTCATATCTTCCGACCAGATGCGAGAGCCGGCCACTACATCTGCGACGATGGAGTGCTTCGTGAAGCAAGAGAGGGCGGTAGAGAGCCCTGCCCACTGCACTACCACTGGGGGTGAGCATGAGCACAACTCTGGGGACTTAATAGACTTTGTCACGGAAATACCTGTCTGCCTGGATTTCCCACCCACCCTCCCTCTTCTGTCTGTTTCCGTCCAGCCGTCCTGAATCTCCGCTGGTTCCACCCAGCCTTCCAGAATCCCCGCTGTCTTCTGTCTGTCCCCTTGCTCACCCTCAGCCCACAATCTGTACGGTGGGTTCGCCGCGGGTCTGCCAGTCTCCATCGGTGTCAGGGATGGAGGATCCCTCACCTCCGTCTTGGCCCTCCGACCCTGCGGCCCCACCCCGGCTCTCTGCTCCCTCGTCTCCGCCGTCGGCCGTCGGTCCACCAGCTCCACCGGGTTCCATCGTCCTCCAGCTCCGCCCTGGTCAGTTGTCGCCCCACCTTCGCCTCTGGATTTCACTCCTCCGGCTGTGCCTCGTCGCTCCGTCCCACCGGCTCTGTGGACCTCCTCCCTCCCGCGGGCACAGCCTTGGTCCTCTGTCGCTCCGGCTCCGCCGCGGACCTCCGGACCTCCGGACCTCCGGACCTCCATCTCCACCTTGGTCGCCAGAGCCTTGGGTTGTGCCTTAGCCTCCGGATCCTCGGTGTCGCCCATGACCATCGGCTTTCCATCTTCGCCTCGGGCTCTACCACCACCTGCTCCGCCTCCGTCGGTCGGCCCCATGGAGTCGTCAGCCTTCCCTCCGCCATGGCTCCTCCCTCCATCGGCTCCACCGTGGCATTCCATCATGGCTGCGTTCTGGGTCCCACCTGGCTCCTCCTGCTCCAGCCCCCTCCTGTCACCTCCCTGGACTATCTGTCACCTCCCTGGACTCTTTATTTTGGCCCTCCTTCTGGGAGTCCATCCTCCGCCGAAGCCCCCTCCTAAGACTGAGTTTTCGTGTTGGATTTATTAAATATTGTTCGTTTACTACGTCGTTGTTCGTCTGTTCCTGCCTGAATCCTGACACTAGGAGCCCTTTTCGATTTACATTTAAACTTTGTTGCCTGTTTTTTGTCTTCCACAAATAATTCTAGCATGAAAATATTTGTTTCCTGTGTAATCTGAAACAATATTACAATAATAAAACAATTCACCCATTAGAAAAAGCTCCTAATGTTGTGGATGCACTTTTAATTATTATTATTATTATTATTATTATTATTATTATTATTATTATTATTATTATTATTATTTATTATTATTTTGCACATTTTTTTATTATTTCTTATTTACTTTTAAAGTGCTATTGTTACCAGCGTGGACACATCCAATACTTTTTCCAAAAATGCACATGTCTATTTTATTTTATAATCAAAGCAAGCCACATTGGCTAATAAAACAGTGTAAGTTACAATTGTTTACGACAGTACAACACAGCTTATTACAATCAAAGTCCTTCTCAAGGTAAGTCTGTT
>NC_133370.1:9453620-9547295 GCF_049309525.1 Garra rufa
ACATTAAATTTTCTGGTTGCGTCACTTTTGCCATCTTACAGAGAAGAAAACAAGAGCATGAATGTGCAAGAATTTGCCTAATTGAGATCTATCAATTAGGAAATACCAGGCTATTTTACACTGGAACAATACATCTTCAGACTGTACATTTGTACATAAATTCTCAAAACTTTTCATCTTTAAAATAGGATGTTTGCACATTAGCAGTTCTGTCTATATTTTGTACATAACTGTGCATTCATAATTCTTTTTTATCTGTATTTTTATTACCACATAGCCATTATTTTTTACATTTATTGTGTATTCTCTTTTTTATTAGTGTTATATTTTATTCTATTACTTTAAATTATATGTATGTCTGCACCAGGTCTGTATTTTTTCCACTGGAAGCTGTCACATTATGTCACTTTAGAACTAGTAACGAACAAACAGTGTGTTGCTTCATTAAAAGTTTATTGTATTAAAAAACTCACTGTATTATGTATGAGTATTATGAGAGAGAGAGATGGACTGAATGAGTGTGATTAACATACCTGCATCTGATGGAGCATTCATTATTCATATTCACAATGATATGGCATTAGTTTTAATGTCCTGAAGAAAGCGTTAATATCCTTTTATCTGTTAAGGGTGATTTTGCTGCTTAGTGCATTTATTCGCTGTGTCAAGCTGTTGTTGAAGCTAAAAATAACTTCCGCTTAATAGTTATAACTTTTCAGTTTAGAAGTCCCAAAGTCTCTGTTTTACCGCTGTCTCTTGTCGCCATCTATTGGTGGAAAAATGTAACTAAAATCACCATCACAAATACACGCAACGTTTCTCAATACTAAACACTATAATTGAATACAATTTTATAGAAACAATATTTTATATAAATAATGTATTTGTCAGGGTGCGTGCAGGAACAGACAAACAACGACTTAGAATATAAACAAATGTCTTTAAATCCACAGTAAGGAAACGCTGGAGAACACAAAAACACAGGAGGTAACAACAGCAAGGAACTGAGAAAACAAACCAACTTGTAAAGGGACACTGATTGACAAGGACAGGTATAGGGAATCACGCTAACGAGGGGGAAGTCCAAATATGGGAAAGGGAGAAAACAATACACACAGTACAGCGGGGGGAGACACTGGGAGAAACCAACATAGACAGTCCAAGGGTGTGATATTACATTTCCCTCCCGGTAGGCGCATCATCGCGCCAACAAACTAAAGAAAGTCTCAGGCTGTATCCGAAATCGCCCCCTATACCCTATTCACAATTCCCTACATTAGTCCACTCGTACAGTTCACTTGAAGGAGTGAATGAAAACGAGTGAGTGAATTCGGACGCTAAGTGCACCGGTAGGATTATCGCTTTTGCATAGTATTGCTTAGTTTAACAATCATTTAAACAGACAGTTCGAGTAGTAAGATTAAAGGATTTATCTTGAACTATGTCAAGGAGTTTACGTATAAACCCTGGTTAAACAATTTAATAATCAATTTCCATTTGTACCTGTGTTGAACGCTGTGTTACGCAGTGGACGAGCGCATTGTAAAACGAACGGATGGATGATTCAGCTGCATGCGCCATCGTCTGTCGAGACGCGGGAATTCAGTCGGCGCGCGACTCTCACAGTGCATTATGGGTTAGCTGTTGAGCGTACATCGGTTGTACACTCGTTTTTGCGGTGCATTGTGGGATTGAATGAGTGCACTCGGGAACGTCCACTATGGTTTCAAACACCACTTAAAATGGCTGTCCCCTCAAATAGTGCACTATTTGAGGGTATAGGGGGCGATTTCGGATACAGCCTCAGAAGGGGGCTTAGGTGGAGGACGGACTCCCGGAAGGAGGGCGATCAGCCAACACGGTCTCACTCCCAAGTCGTCACATATTGACGTTTGGTCAGGACCCTTTGGCGTCACATTTTGACGCACAGGGTACCCCTTCAGCGTCGTTTTTGGACGTGCAGGGTCCTCCACTGCTTTAAATAAGAAACCCTTGGCGTCAATAAGCTGACGCGAAAGGCACTGTGAATTTTATCGCCATGATTAAATGATATATTGGGTAATAATATTGCCATTATTGCATATGTATTGGGGTGTGATTTTTCAATGCAAACAGTCACAACAGTTTTATTTATATTACACTATTTACACATTTACGAGCACGTAACCCAACCCCTGCCCCTAAACCTAACCATTTGTCAATAAAACACAGATATAACAGGCAGATACAACTACAGTCACAATTTATTTAAAAAAATATGAATATTCCACGTCTTCCGAGGCAAAACGATTGATTTGTGAGAGGAACAGACGCGATCGCCATCTCCGTCCGCTGTAAAGCTCATCCTGTTTGCCGCAGTCCGTGCTCGGCCGTATCTTTTTGAATAAGAATGTGAGCATATTAACAAAGTGGGATAATTTTTAGCGATTAAAACCTTATGTTTTACTTTCTTCTTCGCATAAAGATATCGTATGGCTTCAGAAGACTTGGAATGCAACACGACTTGTTTGTAATGCTTTTTTACTGCTTGTTTATGGTCAGTTTTTGCAATAAATACATGTGACTGTATTTAAATTTGCCTGTGCTTTATATTGTTCAGAAGTGGGTAGGTTTAGGGTAGGGGTGGGTTTAGGTGCTCCAGTCAAAGTATAAATTTATATAAAATTGTTTGCATTTTTACAAATGCATGCAAACCAGTAAGACAAACAATTGAAAACAGTGGAGGACCCTTCACGTCAAAAAACTACGCTAAAGGGGTACCTTAAGCGTCAAAATGCGACGTCAAGGGGTCCTGACCAAACGTCAATATGTGACGACTTGGGAGTGAGACCGTGTTGGATCAGCGGGATCCAGGGTGGTTCAGCTGGAGGGAGGAGCCAAGGAGGAAACGGGACAGTCCAGGGAGGTGATGACGGGGGAAGAAGCCAGGGAGGAGACAGAACAGTCCAGGGAGGTGATGATAGAGGGAGGAGCCAAGGAAAAGACAGGAGGGAGCTGGAGCAGGAAGAGCCAGGTGAGACCCAGGCCGCAACCATAATGGAGACCCACTGTGGAGCCGATGGGGGGAGGAGCCATGGTGGAGGAAAGGTTGACGACTCCAGGGGGCGACCAACGGAGGCTGAGCAGGTGGCGGTAGAGCCTGAAGCGGAGACGAGGAGACGATGATCAAGGCGGAGCCCAAGGCGGAGATCCGGAGGTCCGCGGCAGAGGGAGGAGTCCAACGGAGCCGAGGAGCGACAAGGCGTAGCCGGAGGACTAGAGTCCTGAGGCGACAGTGGGACGATGACTGACCAGCACTCTCACACACTACTAAAACATCCACCGTCGCGGAAATCGTGGTCCGACGCGGCACCTGGTCCGACGGCTCGTGCAGTTCTGTCTCAGCGGCGATCCGCAGCTCTGTCGCTCCTAGCAGCAATGGTTCAACGATCGGTTTGGGCCTTGGCCCTCCGTCGTCGATTGGCTCGGGCTAAGATTACAGTCTTTTACATTTACTATTATAATTGGCTGTACAGTTGCTATTCTGATGAATCACCTCTTCACCTCATCACCTTCCCCCTTTCTCCGTCTTATTTTGTTGTCAGGAGTATTTTTAATATAGGAAAAATATGCACCCTATTATTCCAGCTGAATTTCCTATAAATTTTATTGTGTTAATGATGATATCACATTTTACATATTAAATAAGGTCAGGTACATATACATATCTCAAAATCCTCTCTGCATATACTAAAACCTAAGTCCAGGCTAGATTCATTAATGTTGTTAATATGTTGTACTACTATTTTCCACCTCCTCAAAATAATATAATAACAGTAGGTGACTTTTTTTTAAAACTGTGTTACATTACAGATGCCTAATTGCATTTATTAGGTTTATTGACCATGGTTGTTCTCCTGATGAAACACCTTTCCATCTTCCCCTTTCTCCAACTTATTGTGCTGTCACTTTCCAACCTCATGTCCTTTAGATTTTCATTTATCTGGAAGACCAGCAAGTAAATATCAAATAAAACCTGACAAATCACATCACACATATAGATATCATATCATCTTGACATTTTGGAGTTAGTAACGGAAGCTTGAGCTCAGCTGATCAACCATTAAACTTTGATTTGAATCTGTGGTGGAAGGAGAGAAGGAAGTAGTTTGCACAAAAGAGGGCTTTTAAAGCAGGGATTAAAGTTCTCCATCGCTACGACGGATTTCCGTTACCTGCAACAGGTCTATGACGGATATCCGTCAATTGGAGAAAATGGGGGGGGGGGGGGGGTGGAGGAGGTATAGTGCATTGTTGTTGTTGTTTTGCCCACACACCAAAAATCATCCCGGCCGCGGCTGCAGCTTTTCATTAGCAGAGAACACAGAGCAGAAGTTAATATTCAGTGATTTACGTTGTCTGACTATATTTCTTCTGCCTAATTTTACTCTATTTTTTTTTCAACGCAAATATTTCCAAATAATGTAACAGCTCAGCCGCTGCACATCTTTAAAAGCAAAACAGCAGTGTTCCATTCATGAATGAAAGCGCGTTTTTGAACTAATCTAGTGATTCATGATTATCCATTCAAAAAGACAGTAACTTGCTTCTTTCCCGAATGAATCAGCCGTTCAAACGAATCATTTGTCTTACCGCCACCTGCTGACGGATTTAGTGTCATTGTAACGTATAGACTTAAGTTATTTAAAACGTAATATTTCTGAGTCATTCCATGAAAATGGCACAATTTGAGTCCCTCTCACCTCTTATGGTGTATTTCATCTATTGGGTCACCAAACTTTATATTTAAACAGCTTTACATATATATTGAAATGCACCCTTTAATACAGTGTAAAAAAATATTTTTATGAGAAATAATACAGTTTTTTTTTCATTTGACACCACCTATTTTGTCATGTCCCTCATGGCCTTGATGAAAGTTTACTTTGAAAATACTAAATAAAACTATTTAAAAAGTCAATAAATTTTGATATCAACCTAAACATCTATTTGTGCTCTTTTGCTGGTTATGTTTCTTTTTTTCATATTTAATTGTTAATTATTCATTAAAATCACAATTATTTCTGTACCTGAGTAACCCCTCAACCCCGTTACACGAATGATCCCACCCCCATAAATACAATGGTGTGATCCAGAATTTCTATATACATCAGGAAGTAACATCACTGAAGTCTTTTGGACAACAGGACCACAGAGACAGGCAAGTTTCTCCCATCTTTTCCTTTATTTTAGTCATTTATCTTGTGATATTGTGGTCATCAAACTCAATGACTCAACACCGTAACATGAAAAAAACATAGAAAACTATTATGAAAAAGTTTTTGTTATTTCATGAATATATGGTGATTTTGAATTTCATGCATGCCATATGCTCTCTGTCTGGTATTCACTAATTTATTTGTGAATTACTGTGTCAAATAAGTATTTGATCACTTGCTTATCAGCCAAATTTCTGACCCTCAAAGACCTGTTATTTTGCTTTTAAATAGTCCAGCTACACTCTGCTCATGATTCTAAATTAGTAGCACCTGTTTGAGGTTGTTAGCTGTCATAAAGACACCTGTGCACCCCACAATCAGCCAAAGTCTAAGTAGCAACATGGGCAAAACCAAAGAGCTGTCAAAAGACACAAAAGACAAAATTGTAGACCTTCACAAAGCTGGAAAGGGCTATGGGGCAATTGCCAAGCAGCTTGGTGAAAAAAGAACAACTGTTGGCACAATTGTCAGAAAATGGAAGAGGCTAATGATGACTGTCAATGTCCCTCAGACTGGGGCCCCACGGAAGATCTCTCCTCGTGGGGTGTCAATGATGCTAAGAATGGTGAAGAATCAGTTTTAGATTTCCAGAGGAGTCATGGGAGAAAGTCCTGTGGTCAGATGAGACCAAAGTAGAACTTTTTGGTCTTAACTCCATTCGTCGTGTTTGGAGGAAGAAGAATGATAAAAAATAAATAAAATAAAAATAAAAAACAGGAAAACCGTAAGAAGCATATCAAGGTTCTGGAGTGGCCTAGCCAGTCTCCAGACCTTAATCCAATAGAAAATCTTTAGGAGGGAGCTGAAACTCTGTGTTGCTTAGCGACAGCCCCGATACCTGACAGAAGATCTGTATGGAGGAGTGGGCCAAAATCCCTCCAGCAGTGTGTGCAAACCTGGTGAAGAACTACAGGAACTGTTTGACCTCTGTAATTATTAACAAAGGCTTCTGTACCAAATATTAAAAAAATTTGACTCAAGTGATCAAATACTTATCTGACACAGTAATTCACAAATAAATAGAAAAATCATACAAAAAATCATACAATGTGATACAATGTCTCTCACAGTGGAAATGCACCTATGCTGAAAATTGTAGACCCCTCCATGATTTCGAAGTAAGAGAACTTGCAAAATCACAGGGTGATCAAATACTTATTGACCTCACTGTATGTTCCATGTTAAGAATGCGAGTAAGATGGCACCAACAACAGCAGAAAGGCAAAGGAAGTATCGGGAACGCCTTAAAGCTGATCCTGAAAGAAGGGAGAGATACCTGCAGAGTGAGCGTGAGAGATGGAGAAAGAATGTAGAGGCAGGGAAGAAGAAAGCAATTAATGAACTGAGTAAAAGAGAACAGCGTAAGAAAATAAAAATGTGGAGAGCAGCTTACCACAGGAGCAAGGAGAGGAAAGAAGTGCTCAAGAACTTTCATGCATATATACAGACACACACTGATGCAGGCACACACATGCAAAAACACACTGACATGGACACAGACACAGGCGCTGATACAGACAGACACATTGAAATCGTTAACTGATTATTATTAGAAATACATTTTATGATAATATTCAAGAGCCTCCAAAGTGTCCATAACGGGGTTGAAGAATTACAGTCACCACATCTTGAAAATATGATCAATAATAAAAGAAAACTAATGCCTGAGATGGGAAAATGAATTTTTCTGATAGTTAAATATATCCTTAATGATGTGGGATATACATAAAAATAATACATTTTGGTAAAAAATTTGAAAATATCCAAGTCCAATTTTAACCATTCTCATAGAATGACTCTTCTATATTCAAAAATGTATATTTAAAACATTTATCTCAACATTAATTTATGAATTTATTTGCACTTATGCCAACTCTGTCAGAAATTGCACCTACAAGCCACTTTTGTGTTTTTCTGTGCCACCTCTGTAGTACAAATTATTTTTTATTAATACTAATTATAGTATTATAGTAATTTATTAATACTAATTGTGATTGGTCATTTTTTGACCAGTTCTGCTATTTATTATATTGTTTTAATTAGAAATTTAGATATTTTTTATTATTATTCATCAGAAGATGCTTCTACATTTTTTAAATTAGGAGGACACGCACTATAAGAAGGGAAAAAAACTGCTTATAAAGTGGGTATGTGACAGGTATGGCTGTGGAATGGGGTTTGACAAAGATTTTTTTAATCCCTGTTTTAAAGACACTCCGTTATTTTATGTATTTATTTTTATATATTTGTTTGGGCATCCAACACACTGAAGCTGCGCTCGTGGATGACTCAATCACCTGTTGTGGGGATATGAGCAACCCGGAGATGTGGGAATTTGCTCTTTCTTGGGGGTTGGTGAGGACAGCGTCGCTCCTTGACCCGGATTAGGCCCGGGCGGAGAATCTTCAGTTCTGTGACCCACAATGTCAAAGAAATGTCCCTTTTCCCCAGGTCATCAGGCTTGTGGGCTGACAGTGAGAGACACGCTGCCTCTTCACTATCACTCACAACGCCCCCTTTTGCCAGTAGCCAGACTGAGGTACAGGGATACAATGCCTTCCCACGTGTTTCTAGCCAGTCCCATATGGGAAGTCCTGCTGTGATGGGTCAGAAAGCTGCACCTTCTTCACCATCCAGCACGACTTACCTCCACTGCACTCAGTACTGGGCTAGGTTTCCATATGGCTTGATTCTCTGCGGGCCATCCCATATGTGTATTTTTCTACAGCATGCAAATATGTTGGAAATGATGCATCGCAATACAAATGACAATTTGTATCCAATGCACACTTTTTATCTGATGCATCACATCACATTGTTAGCTTTTATGTCGATGCACCTTCTGAACAGTGACAACATGCAAACCAATCTTCAATGAAAATGAGCTCATTGAATGTCAAAGTTGTCTTGTCAAAAAATCAGCAAATCATTTTATTTTAGAAATTTTACATTTATGCTTTGAGAGAATGTGGGGGGAAATCAATGAAATCTAATGTAGTAAAATGTGTTAAATGATGCAGAGTACTTGGTGGCTGGCAGCATTAACATATTTGCCAAATTATCTAATAAACAAATGTGCTAGGGCCAGGGGATTTGTGAAACTAAATGGCTAAAAGTCTGGTCCACACTACAGCTTATTCTATTCTGGCCGTGAACCGCCCACTTAGACTGTTTAGAGGCGTATTTATGTGAAATAGACTGGAGAGAGTGGGGAGTGTTGAAATATGGGATTTATAACATCATTAGCTTAACCAATAAGAAATGAGCTACAGGGGTGAAATCACTCTTTTATGTGTCCACCGCCTTCCTCAGGTAACAGTTGAAGCTGAAAGTCTCAGTGTAAGAACAAAGTATTTACAGGACAAGAAAAAAAATTTCAGGTAAGAATTTAAAATATCAAATCTAGCCATATAAGTTGATTTGTGTTTATGTTGATTAAACTAGATAAAATCTAGAAGAATTTGAATCAGAAAGTTTCTTTGCTTTGTGCACAGTGTTAAAAATCTGTTTAAAAGGCAAATGGATTTACTTGCTTCCTTGCTTGACAGCATTTGTTTTTCATATGTGCCTAATGATTTTCGCAGCACTGTAGTTTAAAGGTAGGTTGTTTCAAATATATATATTTAAATTGTATTAATAATAAAAAAAATATGTCTGTTTGACATATTTACATGTTTACTATTTTAAATTAAAATGTTTAGCATTAAGTGAGGGTTGTGTGGGTGTTTTTGGGAAGATGGCATAATAATTTAAACAATGACAATAATAATCGTAATAAATAATACTTTTGTGCATGTCCATATTTTCTATTAGTGGAGTCATAGTAACATTATTTGATTATTTTGATAATTTACATGTATTAATATAAAAGTGTTTTGATTGTGCCCAGTAATTGACTAACAGGGAACATGAAATATTTAGCTACACTACAGATGATTTTAAGCATTTTTTTTTTTTTTGTGTGTGTGTGTGTGTTTTACTAAAGTGAGTCTAAATGAGATGAGTCATTTTGAGAATGAGCTATTTGAATATCTAGGTAGTTTGTCTTGCATGTAAATCAACAAAAAATCAGCCTGTGCAGCATTTAATGCTGTAGTGTTGGACTTTACTTTCAGTGAATTTAACATGTTTTTGGTTCAGACTGTAGACTGCTCACTGTATGTGAACATCTTTGGCAGATATTACTAATCATTGCTATTCCATACGGTTAGTGATGTAATTCACACAACTGACTTTTATTAATACAGCACTAAATTAGCAAAATAGACAGAACCTGAATGTTTAGAAATTATTTAAATAAAGTTACATTATTCTTACTGTGGTAATGTGTTCAGCTCAGTTTCGCTGAATGTTTATTCATCTGTTTGTGCACACTGTTTTGACCTATAACTGTGCATAGTCAAATTGCAAAATGTTTTTTTAAAATAAAAATAAAATGAAGTTTTAATTATTGTAACTAAAAATTTTGTATCATTATTATTGTATGACAAAAATATTATTAATAATACATTTAATAAGTTAATAATTGTCTTTTATTGATGAAAAATATTGCCTTGGAGTAAATAAAAATAAATGCATACATACATTGCATTAATCAAACAAGACCACATATTTGTACCAGACCAGTGTGAAATTAATGTTATGATTAAAAAAAATACTCTGAACCCCAACTGGATTTACACAAAATGAGAAAGCCAAAAAACTGTAGGTGGTGCCCCGCTTTCCCTAAGTACCTGTGTTGAAATGGCAGCGGCAGCCAATAATACTTACTGCCATCATCTGGTTATAAGGGTAATTTCATGTCAATTTCATATTGAAAAGTCATTTTTTTTCCATGTCGTCTTTATGAATGAAAAGTGGATCTTCGAAGTGAATTTTATTGCACTGCTGTAGAGTTAAAAAATAATAAAGGCTTTAAAATATTACAAGATTTAAAAAATTAGTTCATGACTATGAAGGCAAGTTATTGATTATCAAGAATACTATTAAGATGTTGTTGAAGAGAAGCATCACTAACGTTAACTAAGTGTCTAGGTACTCTCCTGGGATTACCGGGCTCTGCATTTAAATTACTGTATATGTTGTTAAATAATATGAAACTGAATGTTGCAATTATTATTTTTCCCAGTTTCTGAGAAGAACGAGGCAGGAGAGGAGTCTCAAGAGTCTCAACCTATATATAGCATATAGCATACATATATTATATAGTTTACGAGCTGGCTTATCATTATGCGGACGTTCTGAAGGACGCTCTGTGCATATGGTTAATTGGGTGTGTCTGATAAGGGAGACACAAAATGTGCAGGTCTGGGGGCCTCCAGGAACATGGTTTGGAACCACTGGTTTAAGTAATTAGAAAACACGTAGACAGCTTATGTCTATTTTTTTTTTTTTCTTTTTAATAATTATTCACAGCTGTATTAATGTGCCTTCGTAAATACTGTGGAAAGTCAAATAAATCACATGTGAGCTTCTTGAAACCATTAACATTTATTCATATTGTCCAAAGTAACATGCACTGCTTTTTAGAGATTTTATCAGTTCATACATTTCCTGGTTATCAAACCAATACTAGTAGCGATCTAAGCTAAAGAAACTTTGGGCTAAAATAAAGGTTACTAGCCTTGTTACATGTAACATGTTTGCTGTGTAATCTTTAATGTAATTTACCACACTCAACTTACAAAACTGTCTCTTATAATACAGAGAGGATCTGTGTGATCAGTCATGGACAGGACTCTGTTTGTGCTGCTTCTGCTGTCAGGTTGGTGTGTTCATTTGTAATCTGTATTTTTGATAATGTGTTCACATATAGATAGTTTAACATGTTAATTTTAATAGGGATCTTCTGGATCAGTTCTGGTCTTTCTCGTCCATACCACTATATAAATACAGCAATGTCGTGGGCAGAGGCTCAGAGTTACTGCAGAGAGAGATTCACTGATCTGGCTACTGTAGACAGCATGGATGATGTGAACAGGCTGGTAAATGCAGTGGATGCTGGATACAGTGGATCAGTGTGGATTGGACTGAAGAAGGGAACACAGAAACATTGGGTTTGGTCTAATGGAGAAAACACAACTTCTCAGTACTATCCCTGGGGTTCAAGACAGCCAAATGGAGATGGAGATTGTGGAAGTACTAATTCTGGTCTTTGGCATGATGCATCATGTATCTTTTTTCTAAATTTTGTGTGCTATGGTGAGATCCCAGTTCTTTTAAATTTGTTATTGTGCCATTTGAGAAAGAAGAGTTGAGAACAGTATACTTTCTTTGCATCTCTCAATAGGAAATTCTGGATACACCTTGTTACAGAGTGCAAAAACTTGGAGTGGTGCTCAGAACTACTGCAGACTGTATCACACAGACCTGGCAACCATCCACAACTCTGAGGAAAATAACATAATAAATCTTTTTTTTACCTGGACAATACGTCTGGATTGGTCTGTTTGCAGACTCTTGGCAATGGTCTGATAAGTGGAATCTGAGTTTCAGACACTGGGCAGCAGGTCAACCATCCATGACTGCTGATGCCTGTGTTGGCATGTCAGCAACCGATTCTGGAAAATGGTCTCAACAGAGCTGTGATCTACAGCAGCCTTTTATCTGCTATGGAGGTGAGTTTTCCCAGTTAACATAATTAAATGAGTCAAATGGTTTGTAGATCACTCTTACAACAGACATTATAAACAGATGAAATATGTTTTCCCTTCATTGACATCTTCTAAGTTGATAATGCCAAGAGAAAACAGATTGTGAGACTGAAAGTGACCTGTAATGGAGAATGCAAATTGAATGATCCTGTGCTACAGACGGCCATTCTGAATGAGGTTTGTATTTGCCTTAAACAGTGTTTAGTGTCAAATTCCAATATTTTCCAACCATGCAATTGATGAAACTGAAGCTGAAGAAGAATATATTACATTTCCTTAAACCTAACAAGCACCACTCATATCGTCACTATTATTATTGCTCATTTTGTTGTTATTTATGTATTTATTTATGTTTTGAAGTCTATATATGTGACATGATTTGTCAGGTTTTATTTGATTCTTTTTCGTTGGTCTTCCAGATAAATGAAAAGCTGAAGGACATGAGGTTGGAAAGTGACAGCACAATAAGCTGGAGAAAGGGGGACGATGGAGAGGTGTTTCATCAGGAGAACAACCGTATGGTGAATGAAAATAACAATTAGGCATTTGTTTTAAACACAGTTTTAAAAATATAAGTAATGTTACTATATTGTTTTGAACTGGAAAACTGTAGTAGTACAATGCAATATTAACAACATGAATCTAGCCTAGAAATATTTGCGTTCTTGCAAGATTATATCTTTCTAACAAATTTAATTTAATTAATTTTCTTTTATTCCTTTAATTAGATTTTCCTTTTATTACTGTAGTTTAAATTCACTGTGATTTGTTTTAAACAGTACTTAGGTTCTAGTATATGCAAAGAGGATTTTGAGATATATGTATATGTATATGTATATGTATGTGTATATGTATACACTTATTTAATATGTAAAATGTGATATCATTTACTTAATAAATGTATAGAAAAATTCAGCTGCAATATTAAGGTGTATATTTTTCCTACTTTCAAATTTTTAAGAGGTGTTTCGTCAGGAGAGCAACGTTACGGTAACAGTGTAAGTTACAATTGTCTGGACATTTACAAAAGTACAACACATCCTGAATAATGGCTGTAAAGCTGAAACGCATAGATCTACACTTTTAACTTTTCTAATGATTTTGCCCAGTTAAAGGCTTTTTCCTGTACGAGTGCCTTGAAGTATTTCATCTTCTCAGTTTGATATTTACCTCCAAATATCCAAAGAGCACCGTTGACTAGATGAAGAAACCAGTGCAGCATTCTTGTCAAGTACAAGTGTAAAACTCATATAGTTCACTATTATAATTCACAACTGTGAGTTGTACTCATAGTTATTCTAATCATGGTAATTATCTACCAGTCAAAGTAGAACCAGACGCAGACTTAACCATTCAGCAAAGGTAGGTACCCACCTTGGGCCCCCAAAAGCCAAGGGCCTCCTAAAATGCTATTCATGTACGAGATGCGCATTATAACATGTACATGAAAATGTAAAAACATTGGGAACACCTATGGGGCATCACTGTGCAGCAGCAAGCATCACAACAAAAAAAGATACCTCAAAGTTGATCTAGGTAAATGTGTGCAAATGTATAGGGCCCCATTCATATATTTTGCCTGGGGCCCCCAAATCACAAAATCTGGCCGTGGGTAGAACCATCACTGATATGTTGTTCTGCGTTTATTGATAAACAGGAGAAATGAGAGTTGTGGTCTGAAATGTGGCCTTCCACCCAATAACTTTGCTAATTTAGCATTTTTATGAAGCAGCTACTGATGCGATGCCATACGATTAACTGTTTTCACTTATTACGATGCAGTGCGATCCGATTTAGATTTGATTTAACACAATGCAATTCAATGCAATACAATACAATGGGGGGAAAATATTATGATGCTATGCAATTCAATATGGTACAGATTAGGGATGTGTCCTAATCTGAATATGTTTTCGGAAAGGAACTAACCAGTATTACGGAACCCCTAAATATATTTCAATGCTTTCTCTCGCAATTATATGGTTGGTTAATTACTCTGTACATGAAGTGCAGTCATCGGGGTGCCGCTATTAATATGCGGGGCTCTGAAATTCCTTTGGATTCACGCTCGCTTTTTACTTTCACTTTCGAGATTTGCAATCACACATACTCTGTATATGGAGCAGCAGTACTTTGCACAAATTTTACAAGATTAGATGTTTGTCAGTAGTGCTCAGGATCTGCAAATTGTTCACCATCACCCTATCAGTCATCTCTGTTTATGTGGTAAGTTAAATTTTATGTACTGTAATGTAACAGGCTACTTTTGTTCTGAATTCTAAGACAGATTTAAAATTTAAAATTCAAAACGCAGAAATTGTACAGAAAGTAGGTCAGAGGTTATGTACAGGGAAGAGTAGATGGTCTCCGAAAAGCCGAACGAAGCATTTACTATGACCAGGAGGGGACATGTTTTGTTCACTTAGGCTAGTTTTGTCATGGCCACAACATATTAACTCGTGGGTATGTCATAATATGTCGTGACCTCAAGATAGCAGGGTATACATAGGTATACGGCATATACCCACTTCTTTAACAGTCGGCTTTGTGTATACCCACTTCTAAATTCACTCAAATGCGCATAAGTGAGTAGCAGTGCATTAGCACTTGATGCGACCACACAGTCCATTCCTCTACAGACCCTGCCTGTTCATACACAAGAGCATTCAGGGGAGGCACGCAGAGTGGTAAAATAATAATTATTGATTACTAATTTGAATCGGTATAGTACAACTAAAACAATACCTTAAAAATGAAAGGAAGCAGTTTTTTACGATAATTTCTTAAACCAGTAAGTAATTTTTTCTAGGGGGATAAATTATGCATACTTCTCCAGACACCACTTCTCCAGACACCACTACTAGAGTGGCTGACACTTTCTCTCGTAGTGGAAGTGTTTTGTGTGGTCTCAGGGCATTTCACTAAAATAAACAAAACATAACAGAACTTTAGTGTGTGTGTTATATGCTGTTTGGATTTTGGATGCACGAGCACTGCTCGTGCGCCGCCTCCACGCAGCCAGTAAGACAGCATACTTTTCTGCTATTCATAACTTGAATATAAGTTTTAAATAAATGAGTTTTGTCTACCTCACATTGGATATTTATTACAGGTGTGGTTTGGAGATGGATAAAACATTTTTATCCTTCCCACAGTCATGTAAATCCATTGACTAATCGTCTTTTCCCCTATTTGTGTGTGTGTGTGTGTGTACTGGTATTCATCACGTTGTGGGGACCAAATGTCCCCACAAGGATAGGAATACCAGTAAATTTTGACCTTGTGGGGACATTTCTGAGGTCCCCATGAGGAAACAGGCTTATAAATCATGCACAATGAGTTTTTTTGATGAAGTAAAAGTGTGCACAATTTCCTGTGAGGGCTAGGTTTAGGTGTAGGGTAGGTGTAGGGCCATAGAAAGTATGGTTTGTACAGTATAAAAACCATTACGCCTATGGAATGTCCCCATAAAACATGTAAACCTGTGTGTGTGTGTGTGTGTGTGTGTGTGTGTGTGTGTGTGTGTGTGTGTGTGTGTGTGTGTGTGGGCATGTTTTTGTGACATATCAGGACACAAATGTGTGTAATAACATGGGTATGACATAGGTATTACAAGGAGAGGGTGACTTATGAGGACATTGCCCATGTCCCCACTTTTCAAAAGGCTTATAAATCATACAGAATACGTTTTTTTGAGAATGTAAAGATATGCACAATCTCCTGTGAGGGCTAGGTTTAGGTGTAGGGTAGGTGTAGGGTGATAGAAAGTACGGTTTGTACAGTATAAAAACCATTACGCCTATGGAATGTCCCCACATTTCACAAAAACAAACATGTGTGTGTGTGTGTGTGTGTGTGTACCTGGTATTCATCACGTTGTGGGGACCAAATGTCCCCACAAGGATAGGAATACCAGTAGATTTTGACCTTGTGGGGACATTTCTCAGGTCCCCATGAGGAAACAGGCTTATAACGGGGCAGCCGTGGCCTAATGGTTAGAGATTCGGACTTGTAACCCAAAGGTTGCAGGTTCGAGTCTCAGGTCCGGCAGGGATTGTAGGTGGGGGGAGTGAATGTACAGCACTCTCTCCACCCTCAATACCACGACTGAGGTGAGTCCCTTGAGCAAGGCACCGATCCTCCAACTGCTCCCCGGGCGCCGCAGCAATGGCTGCCCACTGCTCCGGGTGTGTGTTCACGGTGTGTGTGTGTTCACTACTGTGTGTGTGTGCACTTGGATGGGTTAAATGCAGAGCACAAATTCCTTGTATGGGTCACCATACTTGGCCTCACTCACCCCCTTTCCTTTCCTTCCTCCTAAATCATACACAATGAGTTTTTTTGAGGAAGTAAAAGTGTGCACAATCTCCTGTGAGGGCTAGGTTTAGGTGTAGGGTAGGTGTAGGGCGATAGAAAGTACGGTTTGTACAGTATAAAAACCATTACGCCTATGGAATGTCCCCATAAAACATGTAAACCCAACGTGTGTGTGTGTGTGTGTGTGTGTGCGTGCGTGCGTGCGTGCGTGCGTGCGTGCGTGCGTGCGTGTGTGTGTGTACCTGGTATTCATCACGTTATGGGGACCAAATGTCCCCACAAGGATAGGAATACCAGTAAATTTTGACCTTGTGGGGACATTTCTGAGGTCCCCATGAGGAAACAGGCTTATAAATCATGCACAATGAGTTTTTTTGATGAAGTAAAAGTGTGCACAATTTCCTGTGAGGGCTAGGTTTAGGTGTAGGGTAGGTGTAGGGCCATAGAAAGTATGGTTTGTACAGTATAAAAACCATTACGCCTATGGAATGTCCCCATAAAACATGTAAACCAGTGTGTGTGTGTGTGTGTGTGTGTGTGTGTGTGTGTGTGTGTGTGTGTGTGTGTATGTGTGTACCTGGTATTCATCACGTTGTGGGGACCAAATGTCCCCACAAGGATAGGAATACCAGTAGATTTTGACCTTGTGGGGACATTTCTCAGGTCCCCATGAGGAAACAGGCTTATAAATCATACACAATGAGTTTTTTTGAGGAAGTAAAAGTGTGCACAATCTCCTGTGAGGGCTAGGTTTAGGTGTAGGGTAGGTGTAGGGCGATAGAAAGTACGGTTTGTACAGTATAAAAACCATTACGCCTATGGAATGTCCCCATAAAACATGTAAACCCAACATGTGTGTGTGTGTGTGTGTGTGTGTGTGTGTGTGTGTGTGTGTGTGTGTGTGTGTGTATATATATATATATATATATATATATATATATATATATATATATATATATATATATATATTAGTTATGTAGCCTATTTGTTTTATTTTCTCTTCATTTGATCTCTTGACTTAAGGTTCTGAATAATTTTACTGACATGCCAATAAAGCTTTGATTATGTTATAATTTAGGCCTACAGGAATTTTTACTGGAAGTGCAGATTAAAAGTTGAATTCAACATATTTAATTTTGGCTTATTAATAAACTATTACATTTTATGGTTGAGGAATGAATAATTCACATAGTTTCATTTGTCAGTGAAAACACAACATGCTAATTTATCGTAACTTACCCGTGTAAATACATTAATACAATAAAAACTTAATTGCCATAATTGTCAGGCGTTTACAGTTTTTGCAAAATATAATAGTATTAGCCTACAGTTTAATAATAATAATATACAAATATGAAATATAAAAAACACAGTTAACGGGCAAGCGGTGCTCCTGCACCCAAAATTCTGCCACTTGCATGTCTCTTCGCGTCAGGCGCCGCCAGAGATAAAAAATATTTGATCTCCTTTAACCTATCACCGGGCAGATTTTTAACAACAAGTAGAACATTTCACTGAGCTAATGCTTAGTTTGAATTTTCATAGATTATCTCTTCCCTGTGGATATCCTCTGACCTACTTTCTGTACAATCTGAATTTCTGCGTTTACAATTTTGAATACTGAATCTGAATTTCTTCTTCATCTTAAAAATTTGTAGCTGTATTTTTAAAAAAAATGGATATTTGAAGTCTAAGAATTCAGAACGAAATAAAAAAAATTCAATTGTGTTACATTTCAAATGTTCAATATTCAAGTAAATAAAAAAAATGAATTCAGAACTATGTTAAATGTCACATAATATTCAATTTTGGTTAATGACACTTGTCAATAATTCAATTTTACACAATTCAAATTCAAACAGATTTGGCAAAAAATAAGCTCCATAGTTAACGCCCTTAAGAAACCTTCTAATAAACCTGCAAAATTGCATAGAAAGAAATCAGCTTTTACCGATGCAAATATATTGTAAATATATTTGAGTGTTTAGTTGAGTGTTTTCATTCAGTGTCAAAATATCTTCCACATGATCCTTTTAGGGCAATATTGTCTGTCCAGCGACAACATGCAAAACAATCTTCAATGAAAATGAGCTCTTTGAATATCAAAGTTGTACGAAACCCCTCAAGGGACATTTGCAAAAATAATAAACTTAAGACTTTTACATGCGCACAAAAAACTTTTTGTGAGCTCACACATTAAATTTAAATCTTAAATGTGCAAGAATTAGCCTACTTGACACCTGTTTTTAAACTTGGCCTTCAACACGAAAACATTGTTTCTGTTCTTGAATTCCAACACATAAATCTTGAGCAGGAAGGACAGCTTCTTCCCTCAGGCTATTTTCCACTTGAACATTACATAACATCTTAGGACTGTACATTTGTACATACATTCTCAAAACTTTTCATCTGTAAAATAGCATGTTTGCACATTAGCAGTTCTGTCTATTTTCTCTATATTTTGTACATAACTTCTCAAAACATTTGCACATTCATAATTCTATTTTATCTATATGTTTATTACCACATAGCCATTATTGTTTACATTTATTGTCTGTTCTCTTTATTATTAGTGTTATCTTTCATTCTATTACCTTAAATTATATGTATGTCTGCACCAGGTCTGTATTTTCTCCACTGGAAGCTCCTGTCACCAAGATGAATTCCTTGTGTGTGTAGACACACATGGCAATAAAGCTTTTTATCTGATTCTGACAATTAAAATGCATTTTAAGGTCATTAAAAGGCATTTTAAAGTGATTAGTACAGTAAAATATGCTCAATCAACACAAACCCAGTGGACCGAATATACTGACAATAACTGTTTATATTTAGCAAGTATTGATAGTGTGCAGGATTTTATCTTTTTACAGTAATATATATATATATATATATATATATATATATATATATATATATAATTTGAGCACTTTTACTGTACCATTCGCTTCTAGATCTCATAGTGGGTTTTAAATGTCTATTACTAATTTGTGAGGCTATGAGACTAAGAACTGGTCCACACTGAAGCAGTTTCTGTTCTGGCAAGGAACCGCCCACTTATAGGGAATTTATAATATCATTAGCTTAACCAATAAGAAATGAGCTACAGGGGTGAAATCACTATTTTATGTGTCCACCACCCTCCTCAAGTAACAGTCGAAGCTGAACATCTCAATGTAAAAGCATAAAGTTCTTAAAGGACAAGAAACTGTTTTTCAGGTAAGAAATTAAAATACCGCATCTAGCCATATTTTGATTTGTTTATGTTAAATAACATATATAGAGGAATCTAAATTATAGTTTTTTCTTGCTTTTTGCGTAAGTGCTGAAAAAAGCTGTTTTGAAGACAAATGGTAGTTGCAAATAATATTGCTTTTATTTACTTGACATGCTTACTTGACAGCATTTGTTTTTCATATGTGCCTAATGGTTTTAACAGTACTTTAGTTTAAAGGTTGGTTGTTGTTTTTATTTTATGTTATTAAGAAAGAATAAAACACATTTGTTTGCCATGTTTACATGTTTACTATTTAAAATTAAAATGTTTAGCATTAAGTGAGGGTTGTGTGGTTGTTGTTAGAAAATTGCATAATTATTTAAACAACAACAACAACAATAATAATAATAAATAAAAATAAAACAATACATTTCTGCAAGTCAGTGTTTCCTTTTAGTGGAGTCATAGCAACATTATTTGATAGTGATTTACACTGAATTAATATAAAAGTGTTTTTGATTGTGCCCAGTAATTTACTACCATGAAATATAAAATATTTGGCTACACTTAAGATGATTAATGCATAAACATAAACATTTTTTTTTTGTATGTTTTACTAAAGTGAGTCAATATACCTTCGAGATGAGCCTATTGTTACTGGTGTTTATGTGATACAATATGCAAATAACACTTTAGAATAAGCTATTTGCATATCAAAGGTACTCATTGTCTTGTACTCATGTAAATCAACACAAAATCAGCCTACAGCATTTAACTTTTACTTTTCGATGAATTTAACACGTTTTTAGTTCAGACTGTAAAGATTGCTCGCTGTATGTGAAAATCTTTGGAAGATATTAATTCTCTTCATGGCACTATACAAAATAGGGAGAACCTGAATGTTCGGAAATTATTGTTTCAATAAATTTGCATTATTCTTGAGTGTTCAGCACCGTTTTGCTGAGTGTTTATTCATTCATTTGCCCACATTGCTTTGACCTATATAGCTGTGCATATAGTCAAATTCCAAAATGTGTTTATTTTTTAATTAAAAACTAAAAATGTTATTATTGTTGTATGACAAAGATATTATTTTGTATGACAAAGTTAATAATGGTCTTTTATTGATAAAAAAAATATTGCGTTGTATATTTTAATTAAAAAAGGTGTTACAAAAGTGGGGCATGTTGTCACATTTCACTTACATTCCTCTGGGGTAAAAACAAATTGAATAAAATATACTGTCTTAATGAAACAATGCCACATTTTTGTACCAGACGTGTGTAATTAATGTGAAACAAATAAATACTCTGAACCCCAAGTGGATTTACACAAAATTAGAAAGCCAAAAAGCGTGAGGTTGTGCCCCGCTTTCCCCTGCAGTACCTGTTCCGGCCGACAGGTGGAAGTATTGGACAGACAGACAGACAGACAGACAGACAGACAGATAGATAGATCTTATCAAACCCATTTACGTAGCTACTGCCAAGGCTACAGGAATTAAGGCTAAAATCAGGCCTACTAACCTATACTGTATATAGCCTACACTCAACTTACAAAACTGTAATACACAAAATAGATTATGTGTTTGATCATCTCTTAGAAAACAACAGAGTGGATCTGTGTGAGCATCATGGACGGGAGTCTGTTTGTGCTGCTTCTGCTGTCAGGTTGGTGTGGTCTTTCGTAATCTGTATTTATGATGATGTGTTCACCAAATACATATAAATGGTTTAACATGTTGATTTTAACAGGGCTGTTCTGGAACAGTTCTGGTCTTTCTCGTCCGTACCAGTATATAAGTACACCAATGTCGTGGTCAGAGGCTCAGAGTTACTGCAGATGGAGGTACACTGATCTGGCTACTGTAGACAACATGGATGATGTGAACAGGCTGGTAAATAAGGTGGACGCTGGATATATTGGATCAGTGTGGATTGGACTGAAGAAGGGGACAGTGAAACACTGGATTTGGTCTAATGGAGAAAACACAACTCAGTACTATAACTGGGGTTTATATCATCCAATTCTGGATGGAGATTGTTTAGCTATGATGGATGGAATTTGGTATAATATGCCTTGTTATTATGGTCGAAATTTTGTGTGCTATGGTGCGTTCCCTGCTCTTTTACTTTGCCATTTACCTGATGAAAGAAAAGCTGAGAACTGATACTTTCATGCATCTCTCTATAGGAAATTCTGGATACACCTTGGTATGGAATGTAATAACTTGGGCTGAGGCTCGAAGCTATTGCAGACAGTTTCACACAGACCTGGCCTTCATACAAAATTCGCAGGAAAATGCCCAGGTTGCAAGCCTTGTAGCTGGATGGTACCTCTGGTTTGGTATGTTTGCGGACTCTTGGGAATGGTCTGATCAGTGGGATCTGAGATTCAGACACTGGGCAGCAGATGAACCATCCATGACTGCTGATGCCTGTGTTGGCATGTCAGCAACCGATTCTGGGAAATGGTCTCAACAGAGCTGTGCTCTACTACAGCCTTTTATCTGCTATGGAGGTGAGTTTCCCCAGTTAACAGAATTAAATGATTCAAACGATTTGTAGATCTTTCTTACAACAGACCGTACACACAACCGAAATATCCTTTAGTTTTCCTTCACTGATGTATCTTCTAAACTGAGCGTGACTTCATGTGTTATCTCTAGA
Source organism: Garra rufa (assembly GCF_049309525.1). Classification (NCBI taxonomy): domain Eukaryota; kingdom Metazoa; phylum Chordata; class Actinopteri; order Cypriniformes; family Cyprinidae; genus Garra; species Garra rufa. The sequence goes on from NC_133370.1 coordinate 9,475,735, forward strand.
GGACAAGAGAAAACAGATTGTGAGACTGAAAGTGACCTGTAATGGAGAATGCATGTTGAATGACCCTACAGTACAGACATCCATTCAGAATGAGGTTTGTATCTCCCTGAAACAGTTTTTAGTGTCAAATTCACAATATGTGCCAAGTATGCACTTGAAGAAACAGTTGAAGAAGGATGCATTATTTTTTTTAAACACTACTTATATTATCATCATTATTATTGCTGCGTTATTTAGGGCTAAAGATGATATTAAGTCTGTATATGTGACATGATTTGTCAGGTTTTATTTGATTATTTCTTGCCTGTCTTCCAGATAAATGAAAAGCTAAAGGACATGATGTTGGAGAGTAACAGCACAATAAGCTGGAGAAAGGGGGAAGATGGAGAGGTGTTTCATCAGGAGAAAAGTATGGAAAGTGTAAATAGTGTGATTCGCGAGTGTGATTCCATACCCTAAACACAGTTTTAAAAATATATCAAGTAATGTTACAATATTGCTTTGAAAATAGTAGTAGTACAGCATAATATTAACAACGGTAATGAATCTAGCCTAACTTTAGGTAAAAAAAAAAAAACCTGCATTCTTACAAAATTCTATTGTTTCCAACAGACAACAGCATTTACTGTAATTTCCTTTTATTCCTTAAAATTTTCCTGTAGATTAAATACACTGTGATTTGTTTTAAACATTTACTTTAAGGAAGTGGAAAATAGTAGTAGTACAACATTTACAACATTAATGAGTCTAGCCTGGACTTCGGTTCTAGTATATACAGAGAAGATTTAGAGAAATATGTTATGACATATTTAATATGTAAAATGTAATGATATAATTGATATAATAAATGTAAAGGAAATTCAGCTGCAATCGACTGCATCTTTGTCCTATTTTAATCAAGCCTTGAGGTCAAAATAACTGCCTGTAGAGCTCAGAGATGGGATTGTGTCAAAGCACAGATCTGGGGAAGAGTTCAGGAAAAAGTCTTCTGCAATGAAGGTGCACAGAAGCATGTAGCCTCCATTATCCTTAATGGAAGAAGTTTGGAACAACCAGCATTCTTCCTAGAGCTGTCCTCCCAATCAACTGTGCAATCGATGGAGAAGGGCTTCTGTTTGAGTTGTCACCAACATATCTGTAACATATGTAACAGGTGGCTGTAGCATATCTAAAGGACGTTCAATTAAAAATTTAATATTCCGCAAGGCACTAGACACACACACAGATACACTTTCCACATTTATCTGCTAAAAAAATAAAATCTATAACTTGTCCCTAACTGTGTAAGGTAGTGTCAAACAAAATACCATTTTTGCCACACTGATGAGTGATTATTAATACGATGACATAAATATTATGTTTTTTGCGTATACCCAGAATTATTTGAGCAAAATTAGGTTTGCATTGTAAAACCAGGGATGAAGGTTCGGTCTTGAATGTCTCAAATCAACCTATGAATTTTGTACAGGAACAGCCCTTTAATATTTACACTTAGATTTACTATTTTCTTCTTTTTCAACAAATACGTTTTTCTATCATGGAAATATTTGTGTCCTCTGTAATTTGAAACAATATTAAAGGGGTCATCGGGTGCTCATTTTCCACAAGTTCATATGATTCTTTAGGGTCTTAATGAAAAGTCTATTATATACTTTGGTTAAAAAATTCTCAATAGTAGTGTAAAAAAAACACCCTTTTGCCTTGTCAAAATCAGCTCTGCAAAAACTCGACTCATTTTATTGCATGGTCCCTTTAAATGCAAATGAGCTCTGCTTGCCCCTCCCCTCTCTGCTGTGGGATTATGAGACGTAATGTTTACTTTAGCCGCGAAACTTGCCAACAAGCACATTATTAAGAAAGGCTATTCACAAAGATGCATAAAAACTCACTATACTCACTTCTGCTGTGGGTGACGCTGCATCACAAATGATTCACATGAAGATAGATGCATATGTATATCGGGATCAGCGCTTTCCTTTTAAAAACGAAAGTAACATTTTCCTCTGCGTCATCAGTGTCTCAGATATCAGGAGTAAATGAGGACTGCTGTGTTCATTATTACATCCAACAACAGAACACCTCAATCGCTCAATCGGAGACATTCTTGTCTGCACCTGAGTCGACACAATGGCGATCATATTCATAATGTTTCAGCTCAATGAGGGCGGGTCTAAGGTAAGACACTCATGTCAATCAACTGTGTGTCGTCACAACAACAAGAGGCTATGAATGACTTGATTTCAAAAAGGGGATAATACTTTTAAAGATTAAAAAATACCACTGGGTGGATTTTTATCATTGATTAATGTTCAAACGACATGTAAAAGTTAGTTTTGCATCCGATGACCCCTTTAAAGTAATTGCAGATAAAAAACTGCAGAAACACTGGTCACACCTATAGAGCACCATTGTGCAGCAGCAAGCATCACAACCAAAAAGGAACATCAAAGTTAATCTAGGTAAATGTGTGCAAATGTATAGGGCTCCATTTCTATGTTTTGCCTGGGGCACCTAAATCGCTAAATCTGATTGTTCTGCACTTATTGATATATGGGAGAAATGATACTTATGGTCTAACATGTGGCCTGATGTAATAATGTTCATACTAGTAAATATGCCTGACAGGTTTCAACAGAGCAAAAACACCAAGACAAGTCAATTATTTTGTTAAACAAGCTTGTTAATTTAGCAAGATCTGGCAACATTGGAATAGGTTAATGTAAGTTACAACACAATTAATACATTTTCACAACAATGGAACAATGCACATTTGTATGATTTTGGAAAACAAGATATGTGTCAGTGAATACCCTTTAGCGCAAAATCTTCTGTCCAGTGAAAACATGCAAAACAACCTTCAATGAAAATGAGCTCTTTGAATATCAAAGTTGTCTTGCTATCCAAAAATCAGTAGATAATTTTACATTTATGCATTGAGAGATTGTGGGGGGGACATCTATGAAATTCTGATGTAGTAAAATGGTGCACTAACATGGTAGCTGGCAGCATTAACACATTTGCCAAATTATCTAATAAACAAATGTGCTAGGGCCAGGGAATTTGTGAGACTAAATGGATAAAGGTCTGGTCCACACTGCAGCTTATTCTGTTTTGGCAATGAACCGCCCACTTACAGATACAGACTCTTTAGAGGTGTTCATGTGCAATGGACTGGAGAGAGCAGGGAGTATTACAATATGGAGTGTTTTATAACTTCATTAGTTTAACCAATAAGAAATGAGCTAGAGGGGTGAAATCGCTCTTTTATGTGTCCACCACCCTTCTCAGGTAACAGTTGAAGCTGAAAGTCTAAAAACATAAGTACTTACAGGACAAGAAACTGTTTTTTAGGTAAGAAATTAAAATATCACATCTAGTCATAATTTGATTTGTGATTAAATGACATAGAAGAATCTGAATCAGGTGGTTTCCTTGCTTTGTGCATAAATATAGCAAAAAGCTGTTTTAAAAGCAAATGGTGGTTGCAAATAATATAGCTCTGATTTACTTACTTCCGTGCTTGACAGCATTTGTTTTTCATATGTGCCTAATGATTTTCACTGCACTGTAGTTAAAATGTAGGTTGTTTGAAATATTTAAATTCCATTAAGTAAGAATGAAATATGTTTGCCATTTTTACGTACACTATTTTAAATTAAAATGTTTACATTAAGTGAGGGTGTTGTTAGCAAGATGGCATAATAATTTAAACAACAACAACAATAACAATAAACCAATACATTTGTGCATGTCAGAATTTTCTATTAGTAGAGTCATAGCAACATTTAATAGTAATTTACATTGAATTAATATAAAAGTTTTTTGATTGTGCCCAGTAATTGAACATGGAACATACTGCAATAATAATAATAATAATAATAATAATAATAATAATAATAATAATAATAATAATAATTTAGCTGCACGTTTTTTTTTTTTTTTGCATGTTTCACTGAAGTGAGTCTAAATACCTTCGAGATGAGTCTGTTGTTACTGGTGTTTATGTGATACAATATGCAAAGACATTTTGAAAATAAGGTATTTGAATATCAATGTAACTCAAATCTGTCACACTTCTGTCTGTCATTGGTTTCACCCATTGTCTCCCCCTGCCATTCTGTTGTCATTTGGTTTAGCCCTCGTCACCGTCATCTGTTACACCTGTCCTTGTAATTATTAGTCATCTGTGTCACCTGTGTTTGATAATTAGTATGTCTTTAAAGTCTGTCTTTGAGTTCAGTTCCCGGTCTGTCTTTAACGTTGGATGTTGTGTGTGTAAGTGTTCCTGCCTGATCCTGCCTGTTCCTGCATTGTTCTTCTTGAAGTATTATATAAAATATATTGTTAAATTGTTAATCTTGTCTCTCGTCTCGTCTCGTCCTGCACACAACCCTGACAGAAAGACCGACCCAAAACAGTTCACGGCGTCTTCCCCTGCGTTTTTTTTTTCCGTTTTTTGAATCAGTGTTTGATTTATTTAATCTTTTTTTCCTCATGGATATCCCTGCCGTCTGCATCATCCTGCTGGAGCAGGGGAACCGCTCTCTCGAGGACCACATAAGTGACTTTATGTACCTCGTGCCGATGACGCATTACCCGGACCGCTGCCTGTGCACGTTCTTCCGTGCAGGACTTAACATCGCCACTAAAGCGCAGCTGTCCGGGGAGGGTCCTCGAGAGAGCCTCGCCCGTTACATCGAGTGGGTGCTGGTGTCCAGCAGAGCTTCGTTGACCGCGAAGGATGACACCAGCCCCACTCCAGAACCCAGCCCAACATCACCCCGACAAGCGGAGTTGCAGCCCGAGCCCACCGACGATGGAGAGCCCGAGCCAAGAGCGACAGAGCCAGAGCCGGACCCATCGGACCAGGTGCGAGAGCCGACTGCAACATACGCGATGGTGGAGTATGACGTGGAGCAAGAGAGGGCAACAGAGAGCCCTGCCCACTGCACCACCACTGGGGGTGAGCTTGAGGACCATTCTGGGGACCTCATTGACTTCTCATCTGAAATATCCGTCTGTCCTGACTTCCCTATCAGCCCGGAATTCCCACCCGCCCACCCTCTGTCATCTACACCCATGCCTGGGTGGCCGCCGCTGTCCCCTGACAGCCCCTCAGCTCATCCTCAGCCCAACACCTGTGCAGTGGGCTCGCCGCGGGGTTGCCAGCTTCCATCAGCGTCTCGGCTGGAGGATCCCTCAGCTCCGCCTCCAGCCTCCGAGTCCAGGACTCCGCCTCGGCCCTTCGACCCTGCGGTTCCACCACGGCTCTCGACGCCCTCCTCTCCACCGTCGCCCGTCGATCCACCAGCTCCACCGGGCTCCATCGTCTTTCCGGCTCCGCCCTGGTCTGTCGTCACCCCATCGTCTCCTCCGGACTCTGCTCCTCCGGCTGTGCCTCATCACGCCGTCCCTCCGGCTCCTAGGGACTCCTCCTTCCTGCAGGCACAGCCTCCATCCTCTGTCGCTCCGGCTCCGCTGCGGATCTCCGGAACTCCGCCTCCGCCTCGGCCGCCAGAGCCTATTCCACCTTGGCCCTCCGGATCCTCGGCGTCACCCCGGATCATCGGCTCTCCGTCTCCGCCTCGGGCTCCTCCGCCATCTGCTCCGCCTCTGTCGGTCGGCCCCATGGAGTCGGCACGCCTTCCTCCACCATGGCTCCTCCCTCCGTCGGCTCCACCGTGGGCCGTCATCATGGCTGTGGTCTGGGTCAGTTCCTCCTGCTCCAGGTCCCTCCTGTTTCCTCCCTGGCTCCTCCCACCTTCGTCGCCCCCCTGGACTTTGACTTTGTTTGTTGTCCCCCTCCAGGGGTGCCGTCCTCCGCCAAAGCCTCCTCCCTCATGGACTCTGTTTTTCCGCCCCTCTCATTTTTTCCACGGCGCGAGGACGCGCCTTTCCGGAGGGGGGCGTGATGTCACACTTCTGTCTGTCATTGGTTTCACCCATTGTCTCCCCCTGCCATTCTGTTGTCATTTGGTTTAGCCCTCGTCACCGTCATCTGTTACACCTGTCCTTGTAATTATTAGTCATCTGTGTCACCTGTGTTTGATAATTAGTATGTCTTTAAAGTCTGTCTTTGAGTTCAGTTCCCGGTCTGTCTTTAACGTTGGATGTTGTGTGTGTAAGTGTTCCTGCCTGATCCTGCCTGTTCCTGCATTGTTCTTCTTGAAGTATTATATAAAATATATTGTTAATCTTGTCTCTCGTCTCGTCTCGTCCTGCACACAACCCTGACAAAATCTTGCTTGTAAATCCACACAAAACCAGCCTGTGCAGCATTTAATGCTGCAGTGTTAGACTTTTGCTTTTGGTGAATTTAACATGTATTTGGTTTAGACTGTAGACTGCTCACTGTACGTGAAAATCTTTGGAAGATATTACTAAACATTGCTATTCCATCCGGTTAGTGATGTAATTTACACAACTGACTTTTATTCATTCTGTTTGTAGCACTATGAGAAATAAGCAAAATAGAGAGAACTTGTATTTTCAGAAATTATTATTTCAATAAATGTACATTATTTTTACTGTGGTAGTGTGTTCAGCTCCATTTTTCTGAATGTCTTTATTTATCTGTTTTCCCACATTGTTTTGACATATATAGCTGTGCATAGTCAATTTTTTATTGATAAAAAATGTTACCCTGCATATTTTTAATTAGATTAGATAAGATGTTATAACAGTGGGGCATGTTGTCACATTTTACTAACATGCTTTTGGAGTAAATATAAAAAACAAACAAACAAATAAATAAATAAACTGTATGAATGACACAAGACCACATTTTTGTACCAGTCCAGACATGTTTGAAATGAATGTGAAACAAATAAATGCTCTGAACCCCAAATAGATTTTCACAAAATAAATAAGCCAAAAAAGCGTTAGGTTGTGCCGTGCTTTCTCCTGCAGTACCTGTTCCGGCCGGGAGGTGGAAGCATTTTCAGGCAAAAAGTTTTACTTCAAGCCAGTCTCTACTGATGAGCTGATGAGCTGAATCAGGTGTGTTAGATCAGACACAAAATGTGCAGGGCTAGGGGCCTTACAGGAACGTGGTTGAGAAGCACTGACAGAACGTGTAGACAGCTTATGTCTCACTTTTTTCTTTTAATTAATTAAGCACAGTTGTAATAATATGCCCTTATACGTTTATAATATTGTGGATGGTTAAATAACTAACTGGTTAGCTTTTTGAAACCATGTACATTTATTTATTTTATCCAACGCAACTTATACTGCTTTTTAGAGTATTCATTTAATCAGTTAATTTCCTGGTTATCAAACGCGTTTCCTTGGCATTACTTAGTGCCATGCTGCTGTTAGCTACTAGGTTCATAATGCACAGTATGAAGCTACCTCATGTTTGCATTGTGATCTTTAATGTAACTTACAAAGCTGTGTTTGATCACCTCTTAGAAAACAACAGAGAGGATCTGTGTGAGCATCATGGATGGGAGACTGTTTGTGTTGCTTCTGCTGTCAGGTTGGTGTGGTCATTCATAATCTCCATTTATGATGATGTGTTCACATATAGACGGTTTAACATGTTGATTTTAACAGGGCTCTTCTGGATCAGTTCTGGTCTTTCTCGTCCGTACCACTATATAAGTACAGCAATGTCGTGGGCAGAGGCTCAGAGTTACTGCAGAAAGAGATTCACTGATCTGGCTACTGTAGACAACATGGGTGATGTGAACAGGCTGGTGAAAATAGTGGATGCTGGATATGGTGGATCAGTGTGGATTGGACTGAAGAAGGGGACCCAGAAATGCTGGGTTTGGTCTAATGGAGAAAACACAACTTCTCAGTACTATAACTGGGATTCAGGACAGCCAAATGGGGATGGAGATTGTGTAACTACTTTTCTGGAGTTTGGCACGATGCATCATGTCTCTTTGGTCGATATTTTGTGTGTTATGGTGAGATCCCAGTTCTTTTAAATTTATTATTGTGCCACCTACCTGAGAACGAAGAGCTGAGAACTGATACTTTCTTTGCATCTCTCAATAGGAAATTCTGGATACACCTTGGTACAGAGAGCAAAATCTTGGAGTGATGCTCGGAAATACTGCAGACAGTATCACAAAGACCTGCCAACCATTCACAACTCTGAGGAAAATAACCAGATAAAAGAAATGATTTTACCTGAAAATTACACCTGGATTGGTCTGTTTGCGGACTCTTGGGAATGGTCTGATCAGTGGAATCTGAAATTCAGACACTGGGCAGCAGGTCAACCATCCACGATTACTGGTGCCTGTGTTGGCATGTCAGCAACCGATTCTGGGAAATGGTCTCAACAGAGTTGTGATCATCGGCAGCCTTTTATCTGCTATGGAGGTGAGTTTCCCAAGTTAACAGAATTGAATGATTCAGATGGTTTGTAGATATCACTTAAAACAGACAGTAACAAGAAACGAAATGTTTTACCTTATTGAGGTATCTTGAAATTGAATTGAATTGAAGTTGAGCATGACTTCAAGTATTTCTCTAGATGACAAGAGAAAGCAGATTGTGAGACTGAAAGTGACCTGCAATGGAAAATGCACATTGAATGATCCTACAGTACAAACAGCCATTCTGAATGAGGTTTGTATCTGCTTTAAACTGTGTTTAGAGTCAAATTCACCATATGTGCCAACTATGCACTTCATGCAGCTGAAGAAGAATGTATTTCTTACGTTCCTTAAACCCTCAAGAAGCACCAATCATTATTGCTGGTTTTGTTGTTATTTGGTACTAAAGATGATATGATATCTATATGTGCAATGTGATTTGTTTGTTAGGTTTTATTTGATATTTAATTGCCGGTCTTCCAGATAAAAGAAAAGCTAAAGGACATGAGGTTGGAAAGTGAGAGCACAATAAGTTGGAGAAAGGGGGAAGATGGAGAAGTGTTTCATCAGGAGAACAACCATGGTGAATAAACATAATAAATGTAATTAGGCATCTGTAATGTAAACTTTTTTTAAAATATCACATACTGTTACTATATTATTTTGAGGAAGTGGAAAATAGTAGTAGTACAACATATTAACAACATTAATGAATCTAGACTGGACTTAGGTTCTAGTATATGCAGAGAGGATTTGAGATGTATGTACATGATATTTAATATGTAAAATGTAATGACATAGGAATTTCAGCTGGCATAATAGGTTGCATATTTTTCCTGTTTTAAAAATACTCATTACAACAAAATAAGACGGAAATTCATCAGAAGACCAATTTTAATAGTAAATGTAAAAGACTGTAATCTTCAATGTGTTATTTTAAAGTAAACATTATTTAAACCTCAATAATGGATAAATACTCAGTTCTTTCTGGTTCTCAAGTGTCTGATTGCTTGAGTACCATGAGATATTGTTGTAATATTGCTACAGGAACACCCTTTCTCAATTTTGTATCATTTCGCTTGTTCTAGTTGGTCCTTCTTTTTTTTCTTTACAGCAAGTGCCATGGCGGATGGCCAAATCCTGTATCATTTTATAAATATTACTGTTTTTGTGTCACAATGTAGTTTTAAGAGGTTTTCAGACAAGAATGTACTTTCGTAGTTTATAGTTCAAATATGCAGTTCGTTAACGATAATGTCTATTTGAAAATGTGCTTCAGCGTTTTTGGACATGAGAGCTTCATATAGTCAAGGGGTGTTCTGCACTCACCAATTCGCCTGAGAGTGTCTCACCTCAGCCAGATCCTCTGAGAAGAAGAGGTTGGAGAATGAGCTTATTTCCAAAAAAGTGGAGTGTTCCTTTAAGGTTGTGCCCCACTTTCCCATGCAGTACCTGTTCTGGCAGGCAGGTGGAAGCAATGTCAGGCGAAAAGTTTTAACTGTCATTAATTTAGATGGCAAGAATTCTTGTTGAAGGCTTAGGTCTGACTTTTTTTATTATTATTCACTGCTGTATTATGTACAATATGCCTATGTACGTTTATAGTATTGTGGAAGGTTAAGTAGGTTAACTTACTGGTAAGATTTTGATACCAATAACTTTTATTAATGATATCCAAAGCAACTTACACTGTTTTCAGATTAGTATACATTTTATCAGTTCTGGTTATCAAACCCATTACCTTGGCGTTACTAGGTCCATGCCACTGTTAAGTAGCTACAGTACCGTCTACGCTGCAGGAACCTAAGGCTAAAATCAAGGCTACTACCTGTACCATGTACTGTATGTCAGGGTTCCTCAATTAGTTTTCAGTGACGGCCGAATTCCGCCAACAATACCAAGCCAAGGGCCACCAACCATGTTATGACCAAAATGTTTGCTCTTTTTATTATTATCATTGTTGTTGTTATTGTTGCTGCTGCTGTTTTTGGTTTTTAATTTTGTTTTTGTCAAAAGAGTCACAAGATAAATATTCTGATTTTTTTCCACAGTATAATTGTTCATAATTATGTTCTATTCAAACAATTATGCACATTTTTGTATTCAGATACAGAAAACTAAAGAACTTTGGCTGTTGAATATTAAAACAAATGAACAAAAAAAAAAAAATCTGGACCTCCATGTCTGTCCAATTCAGAGGTTGCGTTAACAGAAAATTGTCTGTCATTGAAAGAATTTTTTTAATCAATGATGGAAAAATCTGGAGGCTTTCCATTACTTTGGCAGATTAAATTGAAGGATATCTAGTGTAATTTAACTGTAATTCCCACCCTTATCCAGTTGGTAGCGAGTGCGCTCCAGTGTGGCAGCCCATGGCAGCAGACGGAGCACGGGATCCAAAAACAAAAACGAAACTATCTCAAATCTTTTGGTATGAATTTGAATACGCACAGGCAGTACCCAGTAAACTACAGCAATCTATTAAGAACCATTACAGAGCACCAAAACTGTATTTATTGCTTGGATTTTCTAATTAAATGAACAAAAATTTTAATCTGAGACTTTGTTTAATATCAAAAGTAGCACAGAACTTAGCCTATTGTGATTTATTGGATAGGAGGCGCACTATAAATAGTGTTCATTCTGTTCATTCATCAGCTGAAAACAGCTACGCCGTATACCTGCGTATACCTTCCACTACACCAAGATGGACGACACGTCTCCGCTTAATTTCGTTTCATAGAAAAGAAGCCAAAACATCTCAATATGGCCGCTGCCTTCCTGGGGGAAATTACATCATTTGGGGCCAGTCTGCAGAGTAGTGTAGTGAGGCGCAGCCGAGGTATCAAAATCCCGCCTAAACTTCTGCAGACCCAATCGCAAGATGGAAATCATGACACCTCACCCAGTTTTTATAGCATCAAATAACTACCTCAAAGCAAACTTATTACAAAAACGAACACATGAATTAGCATTATCAGAACTACCTCACATGGTGGAAACCATCTTTGGAAAAAAAAATATTTGAAGTGTAATTCGATTATTTAGTTTGGCTCGCGTCCCATTAGATTACATGGAGAGGGCGGTGTTTATGACCTATACTGCAGCCGGCCACCGTGGGGTGATTGAAACCTTTTGGCTTCACTTTTCAGGACTCATGCGGCACACTTGATATAAACACAGCGATGTCGTGGTCAGAGGCTCATGGGGCATTCACACCAGATGCAACTTAAAAACAAATAAATCACGCTATTTGCACGTAGTTGGACGCTTGAACATTTTGAGTTTATTCACTTCATTGGCGCATGAAATTCACTTCACAAAAGTAAAATAGGTATTGTAAAATAGGTAAATGAGCTCAATTTGCCAGCTTTAGCTTGCTTGTAGTCTCTCTCTCTCTCTCTCTCTCTCTATATATATATATATATATATATATATATATATATATATATATATATATATATATGTGTGTATGTATGTATATATGTATATATGTATATGTATGTGTGTGTATATGTATATGTAGGTCAAACTGAGTAAAGACTAAGTTTTTTTTATTTTTTTTTTATTATTTTTTTTATACAACTTACCAGATTGTCCGACCTCCTCACTCACTTTCTTCCAAGCAAGATCCTTTTTAATTCCTATTTCAATAAAAGTACGAAGATGTATCGTACAGCTCCGAGTATCCACAGACATCAACGGTGATTGTGTCCCCCATTGTTGTTTCAGATTACTGCCTCTGTTACTACTAGAGCAAGCTCCTGATTGGTTAACGCGGCTCAAATTTTCGCCAAAGTTCAGATTTTTCAACTTGCGCGAATCACGCTTTACTCACGTCAAACGTCCGAAACGCTCCATTCACGCGAATCACACCACATGAAGGTCTTTTGCGTCTTTGCATTGACTTAACATGTAAATTACTCGCGCTTAACTCGCCATTTGCGTCTGGTGTGAACGCACCATCAGAGTTACTGCAGAGAGAGATTCACTGATCTGGCTAATGTAGACAGTTTGGATGATGTGGACAGGCTGATAAATAAGGTGGATGCTGGATACAGTGGATCAGTGTGGATTGGACTGAATAGGGGGACACAGAAATGCTGGGTTTGGTCTAATGGAGAACTTCTCAGTACTTTACAATCGGACATTGGTACAAACTGCTGGTTTCGTCTGGCCAGAGGAGAACTGGTCCCCCGACTGAGCCTGGTTTCTCCCAAGGTTTTTTTCTCCATTTCTGTCACCTGTGGAGTTTTGGTTCCTTGCCGCTGTCGCCTCTGGCTTGCTTAGTTGGGGACATTTTCCAGCGATATCGTATACTATTTGAACTGAACTGACGATGATATCACTGAATTCATTGATGAACTGCCTTTAACTGAAAATTGATTATCTACAATAATGCGTTACTTACACACTATTGTTCTGTTTAAATACTGTGCAGTTGCTTTGACACAATCTGTATTGTTACAAGCGCTATATAAATAAAGGTGACTTGACTTTAACTGGAGTTCAGCACAACCAGATAGGGATGGAAAATTTGCAACTTTTAATTCTGGAAATTGGCATGATGCGCCATGTGGCTGTACATGATATTTTGTGTGCTACGGTGAGTACAGTGTTCTTTAAAATATTGTGCTCTTTACCTAAGAAAAAGGAGATAGGAACTAATACCTTTGCGTCTCTCAATAGGAATTGTGGATACATTGTGGTATGACAACAGCAACTTGGACTAATGCTCGTATTCACGAGCACAATTCACAAGAAAATTACCAGGTAACTATGACCGTTTTTTTCTGAAATGCACTTTTGGGTTGGTTTGTTTGTGGACTCTTGGGAATGGTCTAATCTGAGATTCAGACACTGGGCAGCAGGTCAACCATCCATGCTGATGCCTGTGTTGGCATGTCAGCAACCGATTCTGGAAAATGGTCTCAACAGAGCTGTGATCTACTGCAGCCTTTTATCTGCTATGGAGGTGAGTTTCCCCAGTTAACAGAATTAAATGATTCAAATGGTTTGTAGATCACTCTTGCTACAGACATTACAAATAACTGAAATATGTTTTCCTTTATCCTCTATCTTCTTAGCTGAGCATGACTTCATGTATTTATCTAGATGACAAGAGAAAACAGATTGTGAGACTAAAAGTGACCTGCAATGGAAAATGCACATTGAACGATCCTACAGTACAGACGTTGTATAATGTTATTAAGATTTTTACACCAAAAAACAATAATTTAGAAGTAATAGGCTATTTTCTGTCCTGCTTTTATCCCCCCTCTGTTTAAATGGGCATGGCAGATTGTAGACACTCAAGTAAATGCCCACTGCTATGATTGGCTAACAGCGTACATTCATTCCTCATAGATGGACACCACTGTGATTTAGGTTTAAAACACATAAATAACTTGGTACATATCAAACGATCTATAAGAATAGACAAAGCAATAGTGACCACTTAATGAAAACAATTACTCACAGCTCACACATCACTGTCGGATCCAATATGTGACCCTGGACCACAAAACCAGTCATAAGGTTAAATTTTACAAAACTGAGATGTATACATCATATGAAAGCTCAATAAATAAGCTTTCTATTGATATATGGTTTGTTAGGATAGGACAATATTTGGCCAAGATACAACTATTTGAAAATCTGGAATCTGAGGGTGCAAAAAAATCAAAATACTGAGAAAATCACCTTTAAAGTTCTCCAAATAAAGTTCTTAACAATGCATATTACTAATCAAAAATTACATTTTTATATATTTATAGTAGGAATTTTACAAAAAATCTTCATGGAACATGATCTTTACTTAATTTCCTAATGATTTTTGGCATAAAAGAAAAATCAATAATTTTGACCCATACAATGTAATTTTGGCTATTGCTACAAATATACCCCAGCAACTTAAGACTGGTTTTGTGGTCCAGGGTCACATATAGGCAGCACAGCATCTTTTAGTTTCAATCTTTTTAAAAAATTGTCAAATTCTGTCACACAGGCTAATGATGTTTGTACTATTCTGATGTAACCTTGGTTCCCTGAAATTGCGTTGTTGACGCTACTTAAGTATTATACTTGAAACCTACAGGATTTTTACCCCTTACAGTATGTGTCAAAAGATCAAGGGAATTTGGGTTTCTCAGTTCATCACACCTTTGAAACAGTACTCAGGTTCTGATATATGCAGAGATATACTGTATGTAAAATGTGATGATATCATTGACATAATATATTTATTGGAAATTTAGCTGCAATATACGGTGCATATTTTTTTCTGTTTTAAGATTACTCCAATATGTCAGAATATGATTTTGTTTCATTGATTACAGTAACGTAAAGGGATTAAAGCCATTCTTTACTGAATAACTTGTGTGCTTATGGTCATTGTCTTGTTGCATCACTCAACTTCTCTAAAGTTAAGGACATGAACTGCTGTCATGACATTCTTTTGTAAGATAATACACTTTTGAATTTGTTGTTCCTTCAATGTTTGCATGGTGCCCTGAGGCATCAAAGCAGCAACAGACCATGATGCTCTGTCCACCATGTTTCACAGTTGAAATGAGGTTTTGAAGTTAATGTGCAGTGGCTAAAAGTATAGTGCATTTTTACCAAAAAGTTCAACTGTCTTACCTGTCCAAAGTTTTCCTAGAAGCACTGTGAACCAACTTGGCAGTTTTGGTAAACATTAAACATACCCTTGTGTTTCAGTGACTTTGTAGAGTTTTCTGGATGTCTTCATTGACTTCTTTCAAACATCTTACATTTGTTGGTCTTAGAGACTAATTTGCAATGCAGCAACAGTCCAGAATTTTGTACATTTGTATTGTATGAGACGTGATTGGTTTAAATTTAGTCCACAAGTTTTGACACATATCTTATTTTGAGAAATACACTATATTGCCAAAAGTATTCGCTCACCCATCCAAATAATCAGAATCAGATGTTCCAATCACTTCCATGGCCACAGGTGTATAAAATCAAGCACCTAGGTTTGCAGACTGTCTTTACAAGCATTTGTGAAAGAATGGGTCGATCTCAGGAGCTCAGTGAATTCCAACGTGGAACTGTGATAGGATGCCACCTGTGCAACAAGTCCAGACATGAAATTTCCTCGCTATTCCACAGTCAACTGTGAGCTGTATTTTAAGAACGTGGAAGCGTTTGGGAACGACAGCAACTCGGCCACAAAGTGGTAGGCCATGTAAACTGACGGAGCGGGGTCAGCGGATGCTGAGGCGCAAAGTGCGAAGAGGTCGCCAACTTTCTGAGTCAATCGCTACAGACCTCCAAACTTCACGTGGCCTTCAGATTATCTTAAGAACAGTTCACACAGAGCTTCATGGAATGGGTTTCCATGGCCAAGCAGCTGCATCCAAGCCATACATCACCAAGTGCAATGCAAAGTGTCAGATGCAGTGGTGTAAATCATGCTGGCACTGGACTCCAGAGCAGTGGAGATGCATTCTCTGGAGTGACAAATTACGCTTCTCCATCTGGCAATCTGATAGACGAGTCTGGGTTTGGCAGTTGCCAGGAGAGCAGTACTTGTCTGACTGTATTGTGCCAAGTGTTAAATTTGGTGGAGGTAGGATTATGCTGTGGGGTTGTTTTTCAGGAGCTGGGCTTGGCCCCTTAGTTCCAGCGAAAGGAACTCTGAATAGTCAAAAATTCCCATGAACACACTCCTAAACCTTGTGGACAGCCTTCCCAAAAGAGGTGAAGCTGTTATAGCTGCAAAGGGTGGACCGACGTCATATTGAACCCTATGGATTAGGAATGGGATGTCACTTAAGTTCATATGCGAGTCAAGGCAGGTTAGCGAATACTTTTGGCAATATAGTGTATGTGTATGACTTGGTATGTAAAATATGATGTTGTCATTGACAACACATTTCTAGGAAATTCAGCTGCAATAATACAATGCATATTTTTCCTGTATCAGGATTACTCTGATATTTCGGAATTTGAATTGTAAAAATACAGTGCTCTATTCACTTATATTTGTTTAATTTAATACAGTAACGTAAAGGGATTAAAGCCATTCTTTACTGATTTACATGTGTGCTTATGGTCCTGGTCTTGTTGCATCACCCAACTTCTCTAAAGTTAAAGACATGAACTGCTGTCCTGACATGCTTCTGTAAGATGTCTTAATACTAGGGATGTGATGAGATCTCGTAGCACGAGTTCTCGCGAGAACGTGACGATATCATCGCATGTTTACATGTTTATTACTGCAATTCATTAAAATAGAAGTTTAATTTCATAAAGTACAAGTTCATATCAAAATGCACCTACATTTTTTTTTAAAATTTGTGTTTTTTAGTTGAATAAAATACTATATTTCCCTATATATTTCATCATTGAGGATTTCTTTAAAAAAGTTCTTGTGAACCCAGTCTCGTGTCTTGTGTCTCATCTCGTGAGATGAGTGTCTTGTCACACGCCTACTTAATACACTTTTGAATTTGTTGTTCCTTCAATGTTTGCATGGTGCCCTGAGGCATCAAAGCAGCAACAGACCGTGATGCTCTGTCCACCATGCTTCACAGTTGAGATGAGGTTTTGAAGTTAATGTGCAGTGACTAAAAGTATAGTGCATTTTTACCAAAAGGTTTAACTTTTGTCTTACCTGTTCACAGAACGTTTTCCTAGAAGCACTGTGGACCATCCTAGCAGTTTTGGTAAACATTAAACATAACTTGTGTTTCACTGTTTCAGTGACTTTGAGGAGTTTCCTGAACGTCTTCATTGGCTTCTTTCAGGACTACCTGTGGTCTTCGATAGAGTCTTCTTTGCAGGGCAGCAACAGTCCTGAATGTTGTACATTTGTAGTGTATGAGATGTGATTGGTTTAAACTTAGTCCACTAGTTTTGATGCATATCTTATGTCTTATCCTCTCACAGTATACGGGAGTCTATGAAATCCTTTGTCTATGAAATTCCTTTTGAAATCCACTTGCTTTACAACAACTTATCTGTTAGTTAATATTAGTTTACATTATTTTATGATTACAATGAAAAAAAAGTATAATTCAGTACCAAGAATTTAAAATGAGTTTCAAAATCTGCTTTTTACAAAGTTTTGACCAGTGTGATGCTCAGACAAGCAATGGAAATATGATATTTGAATATGAAAATTATGCATGTCATGTCACAAAATTAACATATGATCTTATTCTGTTCCATCAGCATGCTCTTTATGTAATGAAAAAATATTGGGTAAACAGATAGGGTTAAATGTTGTGGTGTTTAGGAGGGTCAGACTCTGTAACACATATTTTAGTGGTTCACTTTTTGTTGCAGGCTGATAAATATGTCTTGTTTTAATGTGTGAAAGCTGCAGGCATCTAATAAACAAACACGTGAGCGGCAGGGGATTTGCAAGACTAAATAGCTAAAGGTCTGGTTCACATTGCAGTTTATTCTGCTGTAGCCAAAAACTGAGACGGACATGCAAAATGACCAAAGAGGTTTTGTTTTACTTGACACTTAGGGGCAGGGTTACCTGAAATAACCGGAGGGTGTTGTGACGTCACTTTTCTAGAGGTATATGACCTTGCTGTGACAGTAGCAGTTGAAGGTCTCTGTGTAAAAATATTAAGGATTCACAAAGAAAAAAACTAAGGTAAGAAATTACAGTTTAATGTCGGACCATAGTTTAATTCAAGATCATGTTAATGGATTTTACGTGACAGATCTGGCAGCATTTTTCAAAGGAAGTCTCCAGTGCACACCAAGGCTACAATTATTCAATACAAAATACATTAGAAAAATAGTAATACTGTGAAATATTGTTACAATTTAAAATAACTGTTTTCCGTTTTAATATATTTTCAGATGTGATTTATTCCTGTTATGTAAAGCCAAATTAAGAAATCATTACTCAAGTTTTTAGTGTCACATGATCCTTCAGAAATCATTCTAACATGCTGCTCAGTTATCTCTAATGTTTACAATTGTTTAGACAGAAATAGGAGTGGGGATGTTGATGAAGTAAAATTGGCTTCCAGAATACATTCATAAACAAGATCTAAAATGTTAATGTTTCCTCTTGAAGTTACAGACAACTGTGTTGCAACACTTATTTGTCTCCTCTAAACAACAACAATAATAATAATAATAAAGACATGTTCTTGATTGATTTTTAATATTATTTTGTGTTAAACTGTAGTGCCAAGATATATTTAAGATTATCTTTTTTTTTGCGCCCAAGATGCTTTTCCAATGATGAGATAAGACATGCAGAAAAGAAAATAAGCTATTTGAATATGAAAATTATTCATTCTTATTATTCACATCTTTTCATTGCAAAAGCAGTATTTGTGTGTGTGGGGTGTGTTACACTTGCATGACGCCAAAAGCCAAATTATGGTGAAGACTGAACCTCCCCATCTTATTCTGATGCCTATTCCATAATTTAAATATTAATAGTCTCTGAGTCAGATGTTTCTATATTGGTTCCTGTCTAATATGAAGGAATCTGTGGCAATTTCACAGTTACTTACAAAGAAACAGCAAGTAGCACAATTAATTACATGAAATTTTGAAATAGAAATAATGAAATAGTATTTTCTTGTAAAATGTATAATCATTGTTTTATTTAAAGAGTGTTTAAAGATTTTTTACAGTTTGTTTTACACAAATCTGTGCTTGTGATTTCACATCACTAACCTGAGCAAGTTCTATTTACAGACAGTTTTATCTCTTCTTATCAAATAAGAACCAACAGTACTAATAATAAAGCAACTCTTTATTCTTGTAACTCAAACAGAGATCTTGTAGATCATATCATGTCACTAACAACACCAAAATCATGGTTATGATTCCCAGGAAACACATGAACTGGTCAAGTGCGCTGTACTGTATGCTGTAGCTTGAATAACATGTCGCTTAAAGGTATCTGGCTTTAAATCCATGCTTTTCTAGCAAATTAGATCTCACTAGACCAAGAAACTTAAGTGTGTGAGTATGTGTAGAATTCTGTGAACGGCTGTAGAGTTTTCAACAGCACATTCTGTGCAGGGCTGGGTAGATTACACTTAACGCTTATGTCTTTCAAAGACTATATGGGCCACTTTTAGATTATGCAGATTTTTTAAAGCAGTAACTTCATGAAGTCTATCACCTTGTCCTAACCAGACATAACAAGATTTCAGTGACAATTTATTTTCAAGATCCAAGGTAGACCTAAACTATATATTGTTGCTTTTGTATGGTTAAATGATATTCAAACTCACATTAGACACTTTTATCATGGAAAAGATACATTGTTGGGCATGTTACTTTAAAGTAGTGCAAAACTAACTTTTACATGTTGTTGGAACATTAATGTGTGTTGGCAGTTTTTGTACACAACCACCCCACAATGAAGAAAATCCACCCAGTGGTATTTTTTTAATCTTTAAAAGTAATATCCCCTTTTTAAAATCGGTTCATACTCAGCTTCTTGCCATTGTGATGAAACACAGTTGATTGACATGAGCGCCTTACCTTTGACTAGCCCTCACCGAGCTGAAACAGTCCGAATACGATTGCCATTGTGTGACTCAGGTGCAGAGGAAGACTCTAATTGAGTAATTGAGGTCTTCTGTTGTTGGATGTAATAATGAGCTGTAGTCATTTACTCCTGACATCTGACATCATTTTTAAAAGGAAAGCACCGATTCCGATCTACATATGCATCTATGTTCATGTAAATTATTTGTGATGCAGCTTCGCTCACAAAAGTGAGTATAAGGGTTTTTTTATGCATCTTTGCAAATGGCCTTTCTTAATGTGCTTGTTGGCAAGTTTTGCCAATAAACGCGACTAAATGCAGCTAAACGCAGCTAAATACGGCTAAAGTAAACATCACAGCTCGTAATCCCTCAGCAGAGAGGGGCGGGCGAGCAGAGCTCATTTGCATTTAAAGGGCCCATGCAATAAAATGAGCTGATATTTCGCAGAGCTGATTTTGACAAGGGTGTGTTTTTTTACACTAATATTGAGAATTTTTAACCAAAGTATATTAGAGACTTTTCATTAAGACCCTAAAGAATCATATGAACTTGTGGAAAATAGGCATCCGATGACCCCTTTAAAAAGGTAGTTAGTTATAGTTACTAGTTACTTTCTAGTTAGTAACAGAGTTACATCATTACAAACGTAACTAATTATCAGGGTAAAGTAACTATTGTGTTACTTTTCTTTAAAAAAAAGTTCAGATATGTTAAATAACTTGGATGTCCCCAATATTAAATGTGTTGAATGAAATGGACACTAAATAGAATCAATTATTAATCTAAAACATTGTAGACTAATCTACACTATTTTAATGTTGCTGAGGGCCAATGTGAGAGACACTTATCAAATTCAATAAATTATTGTAAATATTATTAACCCTCTACAGACACCTTGGCAATAGAATCGTTATTGGCTAGTATAGTTTTTTTAGTTTACTCACCAGACTAATATTAAATATCTGAGATAAAAACAAAAAAATAGTAATAATAATACTGATAAGATAACAAAACTACTATGAATTCTACTAGGCTACTAATAATATAAAACTCACTAAGGAATAATGAGCTACCAGGTTCATGAATATTAATCACATTGTCTGTGTTTGCTTGAACCAAAAACGGGTAATAATAGATGAGCTTCAACCAATGAGATTGCTGTTTTGCGCATTAGTCCCACCTACAACCGGAGAAACCAGCAGTTCGTAAAAGCGGAATAATTCAAAAGGAAAAATACAACAAAGAATATTGTTTACATGTAGTGCGTCAATACTGCATGGTATATAAGACTCTCTGTGTCAGACAAAGTGACGGCTAGTCATGTAACTTCTTGAAAAGTTGTGACAGATTTTTTTTTTTTTTTTTTTTTTTTTTTTTTTTAAATCACTTTTTATTAGAATCCAGCAGAGAGGATCTGTGTGAACAGTCATGGATGGAAATCTGTTTGTGCTGCTTCTGTTGTCAGGTTGGTGTGGTAATTTATAATCTGTGTTTATGATGATGTGTTCATATACAAATGGTTTAACATGGTGATTTTAACAGGGCTCTTCTGGAGCAGATCTGTTATTTCTCATCAGTACCACTATATAAATGTGAGCATGTCATGGCCAGAGGCTCAGAGTTACTGCAGGTCGAAGTACACTGATCTGGCTACTGTAGACAGCATGGGTGATGTAAACTCTCTAATAAATTTAGTGGATGCTAAATACAGCGGATCAGTGTGGATTGGACTCAAGAGGGGGACAGAGAAACTCTGGGGTTGGTCTAATGGAGAAGACACAAATTCTGAGTACTATAACTGGGATTTAGTACAGCCAGATGAGGATGGAGATTGTGTAGCTACTTGTTCCGGGGTTTGGACAGATTTGCAATGTAGCCTTTTACAACATTTTCCATGCTATAAAGGTGAGTTCTTGTAAAATTATGAATATGCAGTTTGGCTGTGAAAGAAGAGCTGCAAAACGTTTTTCTCTCATTTCTCTCCCAATAGAAAACATTACATACCTAATACAAACTAATAAAAACTGGAGTGATGCTCAAAGTTACTGCAGACAGTATTACACAGACCTGCCCACAATTCACAACTCTGAGGAAAATGACCAGATAAGTATGCTTTCTCCTGAATCGTGCATTTGGACTGGTTTGTTCCTGGACTCTTGGGAATGGTCTGAAAAAAGGATTCACTTCTTCAGACACTGGGCAGCAGGTCTTCCAACCCAGAGTTCACAATCTGGTGACTGTGTTGGCATGACAAGAAGCAATGCTGGCAGATGGGCTCAATACAGCTGTGATCTACGGAGTCCTTTTATCTGCCATGGAAGTGAGCATCTAACAAATTAGATCACATTAGACAGAATGAGTATCAGTTCTACCTATTTCCATCATTTTTATGGCTATGACAACTCAACTTTGACGCTCTATATCTCAGAATTAGATTATCCCACTTTAGCCAATATATATATATTCACTATACTGTATTCAGTGTGTTACCATTACATATTTTTCTCTGTAAGTTTATTGGCTTTTAGCTTTTAAATTGCTCACAAAAATGTTAATGCAATTTGTTTTAGGGCTGTATGTTTTTGTTTTAAATTTAAAAACTCTGTTACATTTACAATCCTGTCATTTCCATCATAAAGGTCCCAGGTCTTCAGTAGCACCGTACCAGTTTGTGAACGAAAGCATGACTTGGATGGATGCTTTGAAGTACTGCAAAAAGAGCTTCACTGAAATGGCCGCTGTTATTAACATGAGTGATGTAAGAAGGTTGTTAAGTTCAGTGGATCCTGAATACAGTGGTTCAGCATGGATAGGTCTTTATGCTCCGGGAGTGAAACGCTGGATCTGGTCTATGGGGGACAAAGCAGTCTCCCAGGACGGTATGTGGCATCCAGGAGAACCGAATGGTGATGGCGAATGTGTGAGGAGTTTTAATGGCAGCTGGTATGATGAGAGCTGCAGCAGCGTTCTCCCATTTGTGTGTTTCAGTGGTAAGTCCTCTAAGTTTGAGTTTGTTTTTTAACTTTAGCTGTTCCTCGACTGAGGACTGGTCCTTGTCTTGTGTTTCCGAACAGACAGCACTGGTTTTATTATTACTGAGTCTGCTATGACATGGAGAGATGCTCAGAGTTACTGCAGACAACACCACACTGATTTGGCGAGTATCAGCAGCCCAGAGCAGCAGAATCTGATTCCTAATGAATTATCGCTCTGGATTGGTCTGTTACTGGACTCTTGGGCCTGGGCTAACCAATGGAACCACTACTTTAGATACTGGGCAGCAGATCAACCATCTATGATCTCAGGATCTGGTAACTGTGTTGACATGTCAACAACTGATTCGGGGAAATGGGCTAATAAATTCTGTGATGTACAGCAGCCTTTTATCTGCTATGGAGGTAAGTTTTCTCCATTCAAACTTTGTGTGTGTGTGTGTGTGTGTGTGTGTGTGTGTGTGTGTGTGTGTGTGTGTGTGTGTGTGTACCTGGTATTCATCACGTTGTGGGGACCAAATGTCCCCACAAGGATAGGAATGCCAGTAGATTTTGACCTTGTGGGGACATTTCTCAGGTCCCCATGAGGAAACAGGCTTATAAATCATGCACAATGAGTTTTTTGAGGAAGTAAAAATGTGCACAATCTCCTGTGAGGGCTAGGTTTAGGTGTAGGGTAGGTGTAGGGCGATAGAAAGTACGGTTTGTACAGTATAAAAACCATTACGCCTATGGAATGTCCCCATAAAACATGTAAACCCAACGTGTGTGTGTGTGTGTGTGTGTGTGTGTGTGTGTGTGTGTGTGTGTGTGTGTGTGTGTGTGTGTGTGTGTGTGTGTGTGTGTGTGTGTGTGTGTGTGTGTGTGTGTGTGTTTGTGTGTGTGTGTGTGTGTGTGTTAAGGGTGACTTTGACTCTGTATTTCTGTAGAGAACAAGTTATATACGAAACAGGTCATCAGACTTAAATTGTCCTGTAAAGGAGAATGCCCACTGAATGATCCTGCACTACAGACAACCATTCTGAATGAGGTTTGTATCTGCCTTAAACACAATTGTTTCATTGTCAAATTGAATGAATAACTGAGCCCTGACAACCAATCACAACATCCTATAGCTTTGTCTGTTTTCTTTCATTTCATATTGCTGCTGTTGTTAGATTGTATTTGATTCTTTCTTGCTGGTCTTTCAGATTAGTAAAAAGCTGAAGAGCATGGGGCTGGGAAATGACAGAAAATTAAGCTGGAGAAAGGAGGAAGGTGGAGAGGTGTTTCATCAGGAAAGAAAACCTGTTCAAATAAGTTCAAATAATGCATGTAAAAAGCAGTAATCTTTTATGAACCTCTTTACACTTTGAAATATTAGATTATTAGTAAACATAGATTGTTTTAAGGAACTGTTAGTTCAGTAGTTGTAGTACTATTATCCATTATTTGAACATCAGTTGTGACAGTATATCATATCTATTGAAAATGATTGCCAAATTATTTATCCTATGATTTTACCTTTTCTAAGTTAACCATTTAATATTATAATTTTAAAAGGAAATATTTTATGTAAAATAATTGTTAAAGTAGGATGACATTATTCTCATAATGTGCATATTTGTGTGCATTTCTATGTGCGTATCTAGGTGATTTTAAAATTTTAAATGAGTTTTTGTGTTTTTCATTTGAAATTGATGACTGATTTAATATAGTAACTTTGAATGTTATTTTTTAAATAACTATAAATATGTTTGTATGTAAATATGTTTTTTAAAGTATGAAAATTCAACAATTAATTCTTTAGCTTTGTAGCAGCCTGTCAAGATAAGTTACTCTCTAATGGAAATGACTCCTTTCTCTGTATGTCCGTGGAAAATTTAAAACAATAATAAATGTTAGATAATGAAGTAGATACAACTTTTAGCCTATTATTTATTACTTTTTGTGCCAGCTTGGATATCCTGAAATGCACATTGCTTCTAGCAAAACAAGCCATACTCGTTATGTTTGTTTGGCATTATTCGATTGCCACTAACCATGGAAATGTACTTGCTAAGGTAACTGCTGAGGAAGCGTCACAAAGCGTAACAAAACTGTTATAGTATTTTGTTCAAATGAGGCACACCTGGCACAGTTCATCCTTTAAACACCAGATGGCCACAAAATACAGTAGGCTATTTTGAAAAGTGCTGGCTAATAAGCACAAGCTTATATCGCAGACACACAGATGACGTAAAGCGACGTGAGGTTAGCTGCATTGTAAACAGATGAGGGCACAAACAGCTCCCGATCAGGGCAAAGTTTGTGGGATTTTGTCCACAAAAATGATTGGAGCACACATTATTTTAGTATTTCACACAACTGCATAAAAAAAAAACAGTTTTAACATGGATTTCTATGGGGACCAAAACATGAGAACACCCAAAAGGAAGTCCATCATGATGGCACTCATCGGTTACTCAGGAGGGTTTGCACCCATAGATAAAATGCAGCGTTGCAGGCAACCTGTTACCCGTGTTTTTCCAACCTTGAAACTGCACTGGAGTGGCAGTCAAACCCGTGACTTCCCACCCTTGAACTCGTACTAGATCGATGTACTCCCTGTTCTGAGCTCTGACGTCACATAGCCCGCAAAACAACAATGTCAGCCCCTATGGGTGCAGTGTTTATGCGAGTGGTACACGGTGGAAAAAAAGACTTTAGGACAATATAACTCTTCCGTAATGGTTCAGTTTCAGTTCCAGGCTGATTTGAAGGAATGTGTGGAATAAATATGTTGTCTTTTATTGTGTGAAAGCTAGAAGCTAGAAGACAAGATGGGTAGGGGATTTGGTAAAGGTCTGGTCCACATTCCAGTTTATTCTGGAGCCAAGAACTGAGAGGAACATGCAAAGTGAGTAAAGAGAGTTTGTTTTGTTTTACTTGCTTTTTAGGGCAGGGTTACCTGAAATAACCAGAGTGTGTTGTGGCGTCGCTTTTCTAGATGCATATGACCCTGCTGAAGTGGCAGTAGCAGTTGAAAGTCTGTTTAAACGGATAAGAATTTACAGAGGAAAAAACTGAGGTAAGAAATTACAGTTTCATGTCTGACTGTAATTTAATTTATGTTAATGTTGTAATTTAATTTATGAATCAGCATATCTTTTCAATAATTGATTCAAAAGTTTGGAATAGTTAAGAAATTTTGTTTGTTTGTTTTTTTGAGCATTAGAAGTCTCCAATGCTCACCAAAGGCTACATTTATTCAATACAAAATTGGAAAAAAGTTATACTGTGAAATGTCATTAAATGTGAATTATTACTGTAATGCAAAGCTAAATTAAGCAGTCATTACTCAAGTCTTCAGTGTCACATGATTTTTCATAAATCATTCTAACATGCTGCTAAGTTATCTCTAATGTTTACAATAGTGAATTAAAATATTTAGACAGAAATATTTTAAATTAACTGTGTTGCAACACTTTTTACTCTCCTCAAAACAATGTAAATATTAAGAATAAAAATAAGAATAATGACATGCTCTTGATTGTGCCTAGGAGTTGACTGGCATGGGAAATGAAATTATTGTTAGAATTGCTATTTTGTGTGTAAAACTGTAGTGACAAGATATCTTCATGCTGATTTTTTTGCCCAGGATGCTTTGTCAAGTGATAAGTTAACACATGCAAAAAGGAAAATGAGCTATTTGAATATGAAAATTATTCACATCTTGTCATTACAAAGTCAGCATTTGTGTGTGTGGGGAGGGGTGTTACACCTGCTTAAAGCCAAAAGCCAAATTACGGTGCAGACTGAACCTCCCCATCTCATTCTGATGCTAATTCTGAGGTTTAAATGTTAATATAATTAATATAATGATAACTTCCCAGAGTAAGACTAATTCAGCGGTTTCTGTAGTCTATCACTTTTAGTTCCTGGCTAATATGCAAGAATCTGTGGCAGAAACAGCAAGTAGCACATTGACATTTAAGCATGACATTTAAAAAAAAATAAAAAGAATGAAATAGTATTTTCTTGTAAAATGTACTACAGTAATCTTTGTTGTATTTGAAGAGTTTTTTTTTTTTTTTACAATTTGTTTCACACAGATCTGTGCATTTTTTTCACTAACCTGAACAAGTTCCATTTACATGTACATTTTTTTATTAGGCAGACACTTTTATCCATATTTACTTTAAAAAAAAGAACAATCATATAGTACAGCAACTCTTTATTCTTGTAATTCCGATCATAGTACAGTAGATCATGTGTCTAACAACACCAAAGTCATGGGTTTGATTCCCAGAATCAAAACACAAACAGTTTGGTAAGTTCACCATATTTGGGGTGCTTGTCTTGACAAAGAATGTGAAGTCACAATAAATTTGCAGTGTATCATTGACTTCTTGAAGAGGTGTGACACAGAAAACGTATGTTCGATCATCCCTTATTAGAATCCAGCAGAGAGGATCTGTGTGAGCATCATGGATGGGATTCTGTTTGTGCTGCTTCTGCTGTCAGGTTGGTGTGGTCATGTATAATCTGAATTTATAATGATGTGTTCATATACAAATGGTTTAACATGGTGATTTTAACAGGGCTCTTCTGGGGCAGTTCTGGTATTGCTCGTCATTACTTCTATATAAATGCGAGAATGTCGTGGCCAGAGGCTCAGAGTTACTGCAGATCGAAGTACACTGATTTGGCTACTATAGACGGCATGGGTCATGTAAACTATCTAATAAATATAGTGGATGCTGGATACACTGGATCAGTGTGGATTGGACTGAAGAGGGGGACACAGAAACGCTGGGGTTGGTCTAATGGAGAAAACACAACATCTGAGTACTATAACTGGGGTCCATCACAGCCAAATGGGAATGAAGATTGTGTGGCTTCTTATTCTGGTGTTTGGCATGATGTTAAATGTAGCGATTTACTATATTTTACATGCTATACGGGTGAGTTCTTGTAAAATGATGAATATGCAGTTTAGCTGGGAAAGAAGTGCTTCAAACTGATTTTTCTTTTCTCAATAGGAAATACTTCATACCTAATAAAAACTGCTAAAACCTGGAGAGATGCTCAGAGCTACTGCAGACAGTATTACACAGACCTGCCCACCATTCACAACTCTGAGGAAAATGCCAACATATCTACATTGCCTTCTCCTGGATGGTCCGTCTGGATTGGTCTGTTCTTGGACTTCTGGGAATGGTCTGATAAATGGGTCAACTTCTTCAGACACTGGGCAACAGGTCAACCAACCCAGAGTTTAGGATCTGGTGACTGTGTTGGCATGACAAGAAGCAATGCTGGCAGATGGGCTCAATACAGCTGTGATCTACGGAGTCCTTTTATATGCCATGGAAGTGAGCATCTAACAAATTAGATCATATTATATTATATCAAACAGAATAATTATTATTTCTCCTTTGCTCTGTTCTTTCATTTAGTTTGTGCATTACTAAATTAACAAATTAAGTAAATAGCCTAGAGAAAGCAAGCAAAGAACGCTTCTTTTATAATCATCAAAGCTATGACTGAGTTCTAAACTCTAAAGCTGATGTCTTGAGAAACGCTGGCAATTTTGTATGAAACATAAAAATCAGGAAGGCACATTGTAAATGAATGTATGCATACAAAGTTGCCACCAGTTTGCCAAAAAGTGAAATAGTGTATGTTGGTTCTACATACTCTATATTCACTCTGTTACCTTTACATATTTTCCTCTATAATTTCATTAGCTTTCAATTTATAAGTTGCTTACAAAAATGATAATGCAGTTGGTTTTAGGCTGATATGTTTTAATTTTTAAAACTCAATGATATTTACATTTACATTCCTGCCACTTCTCTTCTAAAGATCCCAGGCCTTTAGTACCAGTGTACTACTTCATAAACCAAAGCATGACTTGGCTAGATGCTCTGAAATACTGCAGAATGAGATTCACTGAAATGGCTGCTGTTGTTACCATGAATGATGTGAGAAGGCTGGTAAATTCAGTGGATCCTGGATACAGTGGTTCAGCATGGATAGGTCTTCATGCTCCGGGAGTGAAACGCTGGGTCTGGTCTATAGGAGACAATAGCGCAATCTCCCAGAATGGTATGTGGAGTCCAGGAGAACCGAATGGTGATGGCGAATGTGTGAGGAGTTTTAATGGCAGCTGGTATGATGAGAGCTGCAGCAGTGTTCTCCCATTTGTGTGTTTCAATGGTAAGTCCTCAAAGTTTGAGTTTGTCCTTTAACTTTAGCTGTTCCTCGAATGAGGGCTGGTCCTTATCTTGTGTTTCTGAACAGACAGCACTGGTTTTATTGTTACTGAGACTGCTATGACATGGAGAGATGCTCAGAGTTACTGCAGACAACACCACACTGATTTGGCGAGTATCAGCAGCCCAGAGCAGCAGAATCTGATTCCTAATGAATTATCACTCTGGATTGGTCTGTTTCTGGACTCTTGGGCCTGGGCCAACCAATGGAACCACTACTTTAGATACTGGGCAGCAGATCAACCATCTATGATTTCAGGATCTGGTAACTGTGTTGGCATGTCAACAAATGATTCTGGAAAATGGGCTAAATACATCTGTGATATGCGGCAGCCTTTTATCTGCTATGGAGGTGAGTTCCCCCCATTCAAACGAGATTTGTAAAGTAGGTCATTCTCAAAACTTACATTAACAAAAACTGTGATTTATTTACAGTTTTTTGTTTGTATGCGTTTGTGTGTTGAGGTGACTTTGACTCTGAATTTCTCTAGATGACAAGTTAATTAAAAAGCAGATTGTCAGAGTGAAATTGTCCTGTAATGGAAAATGCACACTCAATGATCCTGCACTACAGACGACCATTCTGAATGAGGTTTGTATCGGCCTTAAACACAATTCATTGCCAAATTCTGAATAATAAATGCACTGACAACCATCAACAACACCCTATAGCCTTGTGTGTTTTACTCTCATTTCACATTGCTGTTGGTTTTTATTTTATTCTTTCTCGCTGGTCTTCCAGATAAGCAAAAAGCTAAAGAGCACGGGGCTGAAAAGTGACAAATTAATCTGGAGAAAGGAGGAAGGTGGAGAGGTGTTTCATCAGGAGAGAAAACCTAGACCGAGTTCAAATAATGTGTGTAACAGGCGGTAATTTGTTTAAATATTAAAATAGAATACAATAAAATCTTATTAGACTACTAGTAAAAGTAAATTGATTTTAAAATTTTAATTAACTGTGAATTAGTTAGAGTATTATCCAGTATTTGAATATCAGTTGTGATACAGTAGTATGTAATATATTTACTGGAAGTGATTGTCAAATTAGTTTTCTTTTTCTAAATTTACTGTTTAATATTAGTTTCAAAAGCAAATATTTTAATAAAATTATCATTATGATGACATCATTCTCATAATTCTCTTAATTTTCAGGTGTCAACATTTGAAATTAGTTTTTGTGTGTGTGTTTTTCTTTTTAAAATGATTATGCACTTAATGTAGTAACTTTAATATGCTGTATGTTAAAAATAAAATTTGCTATGTAAAACTGATGTAAAAACTATGTAAAACAAGTTTGGAGATTTGTACGGTGGCTGAGAGAGCTCAACGCGCTGCAAACTTAAGAAAACACATGCAAACAGAAAAAAACGACAACAAATTAAGAAAACATCTTCATCAGTTTGACAACACAGGCGCTGCAAAATCTCGCAACGCAAACACAAATATGGAAACGCGCTGCAAATTCTCACAACACAACCAAACTCAGAAACACGCTGCAAACACAGGAACGCGCTGCAAACTCAGAAACGCGCTGCAAATAGCACGGTCCACAACGGAAATGTTTCAGGGGAACTCATCTGGGTCATCTGATTATTTATATCACTATATTACCTGATTATTTATATCACTATCACCTTTTAGTGATACTATACTATATCACTAAAAGGTAATAGTTCACTGACAACACCTCTGCTCTGACCAACAGCCACTGAACAAATAATCAGGTCCCAGATGGGTTCGTCACTTTTTGAGGTCTCCCTGAAACATTTCCATTGTGGACCGTGTTATATGCAGCGCGTTCCTGTGTTTGCAGCGCGTTTCTGAGTTTGGTTGTGTTGTGAGAATTTGCAGCGCGTTTCCGTATTTGTGTTTGCGTTGCGAGGATTTGCAGCGCCTGTGTTGTCAAACTGATGAAGATGTTTTCTTAATTTGTTGTCCTTTTTTCTGTTTGCATGTGTTTTCTTTGCAGTTTGCAGCGCGTTGAGCTCTCTCGGCCACCGTAGATTTGACTTTTATGAATTTATTAGCATTGGAGTAGTGTGCCTGAGTAGGCCTATCACATGTTCTGCAGTCACTGATATGGAAGAATTGAGAGCAATTGAAATGTGGCCTCCCACCCTGATATACTGAGTCCTAAAGTCATCAATCCAGTGCCAGAGAAGTATTACAGTATTCAAAAAGTGTTTTTTTAAATAATCTTCACACAGCTAAATTATTGCACAAGTCAGCTATTTTCTCAAACATGCTTGTTAATATTTCTAGCAAGATCTGGCAACATTACAATAGGCTACGTAATTGTTCATGGTGGGTGTGGATTCAGTGAAGGATGGGCTATGGAAGTAGATGTGGGGACACAGAGAGTGGCACAATTGATATATGTGACCCTGGACTACAAAACCAGTCACACGTAGTGCAGGTATATTTGTAGCAATAGGCAAAAATACATTTTATGGGTCAAAATTATACATTTTTCTTTTAGGCCAAAAATCATCAGGATTAAGTAAAGATCATGTTCCATTAAGATATTTGGTATATATTAGACAGTAAATGTATAAAATTTAAATTTTTAATGAATAATATGCATTGCTAAGAACTTAATTTGGACAACTTTAAAGGCGATTTTTTTTAATATTTGAATTTTTTTGCACCCTCAGATTTTAGACGTCTTTAAAATAGTTGTATCTTGACTGAATACTGTCCTATCATAAACCATACATCAAAAATAAGCTTATTTATTCAGCATTCAAATGATGTATAAATCTCAATTTCAAAAAATGTACCCTTATGACTGGTTTTGTGGTCCAGGGTCACATATGATGTTTACATACAGTACATTAAGGGCAAGATGTATTTGTGTGATTTTATAGGACACAAGATGTGTCAGTGAATGTTTAGGAGAAAAGTGTTTATTGTGCCCAGTAATTTACTAGCATGGATTCATTTTAACTCTATAAAAGATCATTTGGTTCATTTGAAAAGAGAAGCTGATAACTGATACTTTCTTTGCATCCCTCAGTAGAGATGGGTACATATTAATAAAACCTGGAGTGGCATTCTAATACACATTTGGTGAAGTTTAAATATTTACATTCTTCTTTCAGTTAACTTAACAACAAATTTAATCAGTTTCCTTTCATTTGTTTATTAAACTGACCAAATAACTCTTTAGTTTAGCTTTTTTGCCAAAATTCAACCACCAATGTGTTATGCGGTCCAAAAATGAAAATTAGCTATTTGAATATGAAAATGACTCATGTTACATCACAATGCATGTTAGCAAAAGCTTTTGCTCTTTAAGTATTGCAGTAATGTTCTTTAGGTAAACAAGTAAGTTTAAATGTTAAAACAATGTGTAAAAAACTTGAAAAACATTGCTACCTTGTTGCCTTGAAATGTTTTATCTTTGCAATATGTCTTTTGTTAGAATAACTTGGAGTGGAATTAACTTCTTTTTTTTAAGTTGACTTGACTATTATTTCTTAGTCCAGTCAACCTAAGTTAAGTTGTGTCAACTGGTGGAAAAAAAATATCCCATTGCCTTAAAATATTAAATAAAGATGATAAAACATTTTTTTATATATTTCTTGGATTTATTTAATGATAGAAACAATGCTTTCATGCACATTTAAATTAAACAAGCAATTTGCTGTCAACACATCAACTGACAATTGAAATTAATTAGCTAGGAGAATATTTAATATAATGTTTATGTGGAAAATACTGTGTAACCACATGTATTTTGAGACTTGAGAGTGCTGCAAACCTATCACTGGCATACATATAACCAGAAAATACAGCATACATAATTTTACACATATTAAACCAATAAATACAAATATTTGCTTACCTAATTTGTAAATTTGAGTCCAAATGTCCAAAATTTGTGGAGAAGCTCATCAAGATGAAGGTCTTTTGGCTGCAACGGTCTTCACATGTTCTCACGATAAGTGATGCTGAGAATATGACATTGTTGTTGAATTGCTTTAACACGTTTTAAAAAAAAAAAAAACTCTAGTTCAGTCAACTTACAAACTAGTGAAGTCAGTGAAAACTTAAAATGTTAAGTTAAATCAGCAAATTCAGAAACTGCAGTTAAAACAAAAAATATTTCAAACAACCAACAGTGGGGGATCTGCTAGACTAAATGGCTATAGGTCTGGTCCACATTGTTGTTTGTTCTGCTAAGGCCAAGAACTATAACATGTAAAAAACATGTAAAGTTGCCAAAGAGTGTTTGTGCTGTTTTACTTGCCATTTAGGGAGTGTTGTGATGTCACTTTTCTAGATGTATATCTAGATGTACATCCCTCCTGAGGAGGGAGAAGCAGTTGTAAGTCTCTGGGTAAAATGTAAAGGATTTACATTAAGAGGTAAGAGATTGAAATTTTATGTCTAACCGGAATTTAATGGTTGTTAAATTACAGATTTGGTAGAGTCTGAATCAGCATAATTTACTACTAGACAAAAGTTTGGAATAATTATGATTTTTTTTTTATGTTTTTGAAAGAAGTCTCTTATGCTCACCAAGGCTGCATTTATTCAATAAAAAATACAGTAAAAACAGTAATATTGTGAAATATGTTAATACATTTTAAAATGCTATTTATTCCTGAGAAGTTGAATTTTCATCAGCCTATTGGAGTTTTCAGTGTCACATGATCCTTCAGAAATCATTCTAGTTAATTCTTTTGAACTAAATTGTTTAATTGAAATAGGTGTTGGGGTCATGATGGGAAAGTGAATTTAATTTCCACAGTATGTTCATACACTATCTAAAATGGTAATGATTTTTCTTTATGTTACAGACATTTGAAACAAACCGTGTTACTACAGCTATTGGTCTCCTCTAATATAAATAATAATAATAATAATAATAATAATAATAATAATAGGAATTTATTGGCATGGAGAATTAAATGGTTGTTAAATTTGTATGTTTGTATTTTGTGTTTGACTTTGAGTGTCGAGATATCTACAAGAAGATCTTTTTTCCCAAGATGCTTTGTCCAGTAATGAGATGAGACATGCAACAAATGAAAATGAGCTGTTTGAATATGAAAATTACTGTCATCTTGTCATCACAAAAATCAGCATATATTTTGTGTGTGTGTGTGTGTGTGTGTGTGTGTGTGTGTGTGTGTGTGTGTGTGTGTGTGTGTGTGTGTGTGTGTGTGTGTGTGTGTGTGTTAGACCTCAAGCCAAAAAACATATTACGGTGCAGACCAAATGTCCCCATATCATACTGATGCTCCTTCTGAAGTTTAAATGATAATAGTGTAATTGGGTTTGTCTGTAATTCTGGATGGTCAGACACTGATTCTTAAGTTTCTATGGTTTACTTTTAGTTCCAGTAGAGACACTGAAATGTGGGCAGCCGTGGCCTAATGGTTAGAGAGTCGGACTTGTAACCCAAAGGTTGCAGCTTCGAGTCTTAGGTCCGACAGGGATTGTAGGTGGGGGGAGTGAATGTACAGCACTCTCTCCACCCTCAATACCATGACTGAGGTGAGTCTCTTGAGCAAGGCACCGCTCCCCGGGCGCCGCAGCAATGGCTGCCCACTGCTCCGGGTGTGTGTTCATGGTGTGTGTGTGTGTGTGTGTGTGTGTGTGTGTGTGTGTGTGTGTGTGTGTTCACTACTGTGTGTGCACTTGGATGGGTTAAATGCAGAGCACAAATTCCTAGTATGGGTCACCATACTTGGCCTCACTTCACCTCCTTTCCTGAAATTGTATTTTCTTGTAAATACACCCCAATATGAGAAGAACCAATAATATTCACAGTATGCAAGTACAGTAACTCTTTATTCTTGTAGCTTAAGCAGTATAATGCAACTAAAAAGACATTGGTTTGTTTTCTAGGGAATGCATAAACTAGTCAAATGCACTGTATAATGTAGCTTGAATAAATTCTAGGGCACTTTGAATTAAAGTATCTGCTTTTAATCCTGTGTGTTTTAGCAGATTAGATCTCACTGGACAGAAAAACTTCTAGACTGTGAGTGTGTCATGCTGTCTAAGAATGTGTACCTTATGTATTTGCTTCCTGCAGACCTACGACACAGAAACCGTGTTTAGTAATCCCTTAGAATTCAACAGAGAGGATCTGTGTGAGCATCATGGACGGGAATATATTTGTGTTGCTTCTGCTGTCAGGTCGGTGTGGTCATTTGTAATCTGTATTTATGATGATGTGTTCACATATAGATGGTTTAACATATTGATTTTAACAGGGCTCATCTGGAGCAATTCTGCAATTTATCGTTCATACTACTATATAAATGCAAAAATGTCGTGGCCAGAGGCTCAGAGTTACTGCAGATCGAGGTACACTGATCTGGCTACTGTAGACAGCATGGGTGATGTGAACAGGCTGAGAAATATAGCAGATGCTGGATACAATGGATCAGTGTGGATTGGACTGAAAAGGGGGAAACAGAAACGCTGGGGTTGGTCTAATGGACAAAATACAACATCTCAGTACTATAACTGGGCTTTAGGACAGCCAAACGAAGGCGTATATTGTGTATCGACAAATGACGGGTTATGGTATGATATGCCGTGCTACCATTTGCGATATTTTCTATGCTACACTGGTGAGTTTTTGTAAAATGATTAATGCACGTTAAGTTGGAAAAAAAAGAGCTTCAAACTGATTTTTTTTTTTCTTTGGATCTCTCAATAGGAAATAATACATATCTAATAAAATCTGCTAAAACCTGGATTGATGCTCAGAGCTACTGCAGACAGTATTACACAGATCTGCCTGCCATTCCCACCTCTGTGGCAAATAACCAGATAACAAAGATTCTTTTACCTGGATGGTACATCTGGATTGGTCTGTTCATGGACACTTGGGAATGGTCTGATAAATGGATGCTCTTCTTCAGACACTGGGCAGCGGGTCAACTATCTGAGAGTTTAGAATCTGGTGACTGTGTTGGCATGTCAAGAACCAATTCTGGCAGATGGGCTCAATACAGCTGTGATCTACAGCAGCCTTTTATCTGCCATGGAGGTGAGTATCTAACAAACTTGATCATTTGTCTATGTCCTGTTTTGTCATTTAGTTTCTAAAACAACCTGATCTCATGAGAAAGCGTGTTGATTCTACATACAGTGTCTTTCGAGCGTATTCTACATCTTCATTTTTTTTCATGTTTTATGTCAAACGTCTTTACTTTTTTTCCCCACATCAATCTACACTCCATACAACATAATGACAAAGCAAAACAGAATTGTTACAACTTAAAAAAAAACTGAAATAAGCACACTGCATAAGTATTCATACCCTTAACTCAGTACTTAGTTGAAGCACCTTTACCGTCTTAAGTATATTTGGTTATGGTGCAACAAGCTTTGCACATCAGCAGTTGGAAATTATCTGCCATTCTTCTCCTCACCTCTTCACCTCTCAAGCTCTATCAGGTTGAGTGGGGGCAGATGCACATTTTAAGGTTTCAAACCCAGGCTGTGGCTGGGCCACTTAAGGATTTTCACAGAGTTGTCTATAAGCCACTCTTGCTGTGTGCTTAGGGTCATTGTCCTGTTGGAAGGTAAACCATTCTGCCCAGTCCTAGGTTCTGAATGCTATAGACTGGGTTTTCATTAAGGCTATCTCTATATTTTGGTGCATTGTGCTTTTCTTCTACTCTGACAAGTTCTTCGGCCCCTGCTGCTGAAAAACAGCCCCACAGCATGAGGCTACTACCAGCACACTTTACTTTTGGGATGGTACTCTGCAGGTGATGAGTAGTGCCTGGTTTCCTTCAAACTGGATGCTCGGAATTGAGGTTCATCAGACCAAAGAATCTTTTTTTTTCTCACAATCTGAGTGTCCGTCAGGTGCTGTTTTGCAAATTCCAAGTGTGTTTTCATGTGTCTTCGCTCAAGAGAGGATTGAGTCTTGCCACACCTCCATTAAGCTCTGATTGGTGGAGTGTTGCAGTGATATTTGTCCTTTTGTATGTTTTTCCTATCTCCACATTTGATCATGGAGCTCAAATAGAGTGACCATCGGGTTCTTGGTCACCACTCTAACCAAAGTCCTTCTCCATCATTTGCTCAGTTTGGCCAGAAGGTCAGATTTAGGAAGAATCCTGGGGGGTGTTCTATAAAACAAGTTTACCAAATAAGTCAGGCTTATTTCAGTTAGTCTGACTTATTTTGAGCCAAATCAAGTGACAATAAGTCAGACTAACTGAAATAAGCCTGGCTTATTTGGTAAACTTGTTTTATGGAACACCGCCCTGTTTGTTTAAAACTTCTTTCATAAAGGGTAATGGAGACATGCTTCACAATGCAGCAGATTTTGTGCAGCAGATGTGTGACTTTATGCAGTCCTGCTTCTGAGCTCTACAGGCAGTTTTTTTGACTTCACTGCTTGCTTTTTGCTTCAATGTGTATTTTCAGCTGTTATACTTTCTATTATGACATGTGTGCCTTTCCAAATCCTACCCATTCGATTGAATTTGCCACAGGTTAACTCAGGTTACACTCAAAGTGTAACATCTACAAGCAATATAAATGCTCCTGAACTAACTGTTCCAGATAAGGCTATATAATTATGCAATAGAATCATTTAAGTTTATTATTTTTAATAAATTTGCAAAACATGTTTTTTTGCTTTGTCTTTATGGTGTATGGAGTGTTTTGTTTGATGTGGGGAAAAAGTCATTTAAAGCAGTTTAACAGAAGACAGAAACATAAAATGTGAAAAAAAATGTTGTGGTATACTGTAGATATTTTAGGAAGGCACTGTATATTCATTTGACTGCATATTCAGTCTGTTATCTTTGCATATTTTAAAGACTTTAATCATCATTATATCTCTATAATATTTATATCTCAAAGTATCTATGATCTTTAAAATCCTTTCATTTTTCTCATAAAGGGCCCAGGCCTTCTATACCAACATATGAGTTTGTGAACCAAAATATGACTTGGGTAGATGCTGTGAGATACTGTAGAGCGAGATTCACTGAAATGGCTGCTGTTGTTACCATGAATGATGTGAGAAGGCTAGTCAATTCAGTGGATCCTGGATACAGTGGTTCAGCATGGATAGGTCTTTATTCTCCGGGAGTGAAACGCTGGATCTGGTCTATAGGAGACCCAAACTCCCAGAATGGTATGTGGAGTCCAGGAGAACCAAATGGTGATGGCGAATGTGTGAGGAGTTTTAATGGCAGCTGGTATGATGAGAGCTGCAGCAGTGTTCTCCCATTTGTGTGTTTCAATGGTAAGTCCTCTAAGTTTGAGTTTGTTTTGTCAACTTGCTGATCCTTGACTGACGTTTGGTGGTTCCTTGTCGTTTTTCTGTTCAGAAAGCACTGGTTTCATTGTTACTGAGACTGCTATGACATGGAGAGATGCTCAGAGTTACTGCAGACAACACCACACTGATTTGGTGAGTATCAGCAGCCCAGAGCAGCAGAAGCGGATCCCTAATGAATTATCGCTCTGGATTGGTCTGTTTCTGGACTCTTGGGCCTGGGCTAACCAATGGAACCACTACTTTAGATACTGGGCAGCAGATCAACGATCTATGATTTCAGGATCTGGTAACTGTGTTGGCATGTCAACAAATTATTCTGGAAAATGGGCTAAATACATCTGTGATATGCGGCAGCCTTTTATCTGCTATGGAAGTAAGTTTTTTATGTTACATGGTTTATGTAAAAGGGTGAACTGATGAAGACTACACTCTTAAAAATACACGCGATTCATGATGCCATAGAAGAACCTTTTTTGTTTAAATGATTCCATAAAGAACCTTTAAAATCCGAAGAACCTTTCTGTTTCACAAAAGGTTCTTTGTGGCGAAAGAAGGACCTTCAGATTATAAAAAAGGTAAGAAAGAGATGGTTCTTTAAAGAACCTTTAACTGAATGGTTCTTTGTGAATCCAAAAATGGTTCTTCTATGGCATCGCTGTGAGGAAACTTTTGAAGCACCTTTAATTTTAAGAGTGTCGATAAACTGTTCACTTTATATGCTTTAGTGATGTAAAACATCTATATTTCACATCATTCTTGTGTGCTTTAATAATATAAAGCATACATATAAGTATTCACTGCATCATTGTGTAATTAGGTAAATTAACTAGTGAAGTGAACAGTTCATTGAAATGAACTGTCCAATAGAATCAGCTTGCAGAAAAGAATCAAATTTACGCATTTGCCTGAGGCTCTGGATTACAGGTAATAATGATCAGTTTCTTGCAATGACAGTTCATTTCAAGTCAAAAGACCTCTTTATCATCAGGAGTCACTGGTATTTCTTTTGTGTTCCTTGATGTACTTTTTATTCTTAAAAATAGGCAACTGACTTGCATTGTAGAAATCAAAATGGTAAACTATTTCTCTTACTCTATATTTATCTAGATGACAAGTTGATTAAAAAACAGACCATCAGAGTGAAATTGACCTGTAATGGAAAATGCACATTAAATGATCCTTCACTACAAACGACCATACTGAATGAGGTTTGTATCTACCTTAAACATAGTTTCATTGTCAAATTCTGAATGAATAACTGTGCACTTGTAACCATCCATAGCACCCTATAGCTTTGTGTTTTCTGTCATTTCACATTGTTGCTGTTAATAGGTTTTATTTGTTTCTTTCTTGCTGATCCTCCAGATAAGTAAAAAGCTGAGGAGCATGGGGCTGGAAAGTGACAAAAAATTAAGCTGGAAAAAGGGGGAAGGTGGAGAGGTGTTTCATCAGGAGATAAAACATAGACCGAGTTCAAATAATGCATGCACTAAGCAGTAATTGTTTATTTACTTCTTTAAAGCAAACTTTAAAACAGATTCAAATAATATAAAAGTAAAAGTAGATTGTTTAATGAACTGTGAAGTAGTAGTAGTATTATCTATTAATTAAACAATGAATGGTGATAGTGGTGATAGTTTTTCTTTTGAAATTGATCATTGATTTATGATAGTAACCTAATATGCTAAATTTTAAAAATAAAATCTCCTATGTAAAAGTCAAGTTTGGAAAATTTTATTTTATGAATTCATTAGCATATGTAGCGCTTAAAAATAAGTTTTACTTGTGTTCGTGCCATATCGGAACAAACCAGTTTGTTAGGTGCTATTCTACGGTGGCCGAGAGAGCTCAACGCGCTGCAAACTTAAGAAAACACATGCAAACAGAAAAAAACGACAACAAATTGAGAAAACATCTTCATCGGTTTGACAACACAGGCGCTGCAAATCCTCGCAACGCAAACACAAATATGGAAACGCGCTGCAAATTCTCACAACACAACCAAACTCAGAAACGTGCTGCAAACACAAGAACGCGCTGCAAATAGCACGGACCACAACGGAAATGTTTCAGGGAGACCTCAAAAAGTGACGAACCCATCTGGGACCTGATTATTTGTTCAGTGGCGTTCAGAGGTGTTGTCGGTGGACTATCACCTTTTAGTGATATAGTATAGTATCACTAAAAGGTGATAGTGATATAAATAATCAGGTCCCAGATGGGTTCGTCACTTTTTGAGGTCCCCTGAAACATTTCCATCGTGGACCGTGCTATTTGCAGCGCGTTCCTGTGTTTGCAGCACGTTCCTGTGTTTGCAGCACGGTCCTGTGTTTGCAGCGCGTTCCTGTGTTTGCAGCACGTTCCTGTGTTTGCAGCGCGTTCCTGTGTTTGCAGCACGTTTCTGTGTTTGCAGCGCGTTCCTGTGTTTGCAGCACGTTTCTGAGTTTGCAGCGCGTTCCTGTGTTTGCAGCAGTGCTTAAAAACGAAAAAAAAAAATCCATTCTGTTCACTCCGAGCAGAATCGATATTATAATGTTTCTGTTCTTGCGTTCCTCATTAAACAATACGTTCCGAAAACGGTTTTCTAGAAAAAATAACAGTTAATAAACGTTATTTTATTACACGGCGCGATAGATGGATAGATAGATAGTGTGTGCCTTTTAATAACATGTTTGGCTTTATGTTTACAAATGATTAAACCAAATTCCGTGTTCGTGTCATTTGAACTTCTTGTCTTTAAAACCGAAAGTAAACGAGTTCACCTGGAAACTCGTTACAAATGCGCTAATAATTTTTAAAAAACTATTTTCTTGTTTGATAATACTATAGCGAAATAAGCCCCTTCAAGACCATCCCCTTAACATCATGACCACACGGCTTAATCTGCGATTAAAAACCTGTTGACTTATTCCATACCTAATATGCATAATAGGCTATTTTCACTCAAACAAAACAGAACTCCAGATAGTTATGATTTTACATTTAATGCATAAAAGTAAAAGAAAACGTAATGCATTGTAACATTATAAAACGACAACAGATTTTCTTTTTCTTTTTTTTTACATTTAACACAACAGATCAACAACTTAAATTATAATATACCAAATAGGCTACTGGAAAAAACTGGATGGGCTTCAGCAAAATATTTTATAAAAAAAAAGTCAATCTATAGCCTACTTAAACTACAAGTTTTAATTAGGCTACAATAACTTAAACCTAAACATACCTTTGCACATGAAACAGCCAGGTGCTAACCTTAAGCTCGTCGCATCAGAAAGGGCTCTGCTTATGACATCTGCTTGGCGGGCATTTCAAGTTGTATGCGTCACCGTCGCATTTGCGCACACAATTTGAATTCATGTTTTTGGTCTGCCAAATTGATATAATAAAAAGAGCGATAAAAATACCGTTATTAACCGATTAATTTGGAATTTCTGTTTCTGTTCAGAATGATTAAAACTGATTTTGTTTTCGTTTTTCGTTTTCGTTCCTTGAACCGGTTCAGAGCCCTGGTTTGCAGCGTGTTTGTGTGTTTGCAGCGCGTTTCTGAGTTAGGTTGTGTTGTGAGAATTTGCAGCGCATTTCCGTATTTGTGTTTGCGTTGCGAGGATTTGCAGCACCTGTGTTGTCAAACTGATGAAGATGTTTTCTTAATTTGTTGTTGTTGGTTTTCTGTTTGCATGTGTTTTCTTAAGTTGCAGCGCGTTGAGCTCTCTCGGCCACCATACTATTCACCCTTTGACCATCAGATGGCCACAAAGTACACTGTTTTGACTCTTCTTTAGACTCGACCTGAGGTGCGTTCATGGCACAGTGTCACCTGTCAGAACTACACTCGCTTTAAAAACAGCGATGCCATAGAAATACTATTTTTGGTTCCACAAAGAACCATCTATTTTTTACTCTCCTATAATCTGAAGAACCTTTTGTAAAACAGAAAGGTTCTTAGTTAAAGGTCCTTTATGAACCATTTAGACAAAAAAGGACCTTCGGTAACACTTTATAATAATGTTCAGTAAGTCTTTTATAAGTGATTAATGATGAAATAATCATTTACAAAACATTCACAAATGATTAATAAGTGACATGCTAACAATTTGTGTATGTTCTGTAAATTCATTTACAAGTAATTAGTTAATGAACTAATTATTTACAAAACATGACTGTGTTTATAAATTATGAATAAGTGATATGTTCATTTTACTGTAAGTACTATGCTAACAATTTATCAATCTGTCGTAAATTTAAATCTTAAAAATAGCATATAATAAAATAATCAAACAGATCCTTAGTAAATGGTTAATTACTAGTTAACCCCTTAACTGTCACCCCCATTTTTTTTAAGTTTATCCAAACTTAAATTGTAAATCATGAACACTTTGGATCTAAGGTAGGTCTCTTTTTAAAGAAAACTTTACTGTAAAGAGAGTACACTGTACAATTTTTATTATATTTTATATAAAATACATATTGTACATAACAGGTTTTATCCTAAATTTGATATCAATTTGAAGTCTTACATCTAAGTAAGTTATTCCAAATTTGAAGTTGATATGAAAAAAAATTTGAGGTTCCTGTGAAAGTTTCTTTAGGGCGTTATAAAATACTAAATAACTTTATATAATTCATACCCTACATGGTTCATAGTGAATAAGTGCAGAGTGTATAGTGCGTCATTTGGGGCGCAGCTCATGTTTGCCAGAGAAAACATCTTTACCCTCACCAGTCAGCCCTTACATTGCAGTACACACTATAAAGTATTCAAAAGCTGTTGATGAATAAATAATGAATAAATCATTTACAAATCTTTCTGCATCCCCTAATCTAAAGTGTAAACTACTCATCAGTTGTAAATGTTTTACAAACCTGCCGGTTCCAGGTTGTGTGGGTATCAGGTGGGTATACACACTGGGGGAAAGACCTTTTGAAAAATGAGTAAAACATTTACAACTGATGAATTGTTTACACTTTAGATTAGGGGATGCAGAAAGATTTGTAAATGATTTATTCATGATGCGATCTTCAGTGAAGGATAAACATTTAAATAATTGATATTTTAATTATTTTTAAGTGACAAATAATATATTAACTAGTAACATATTAACCACTTACTAAGGATCTGTTTGATTATTTCATGATATGCTATTTTTTTAAGATAAATTACGACAGATTTGTAAATTGTTAGCCTATTACTTAATAATTTGTGAACATATAATCATGTTTTGTAAATTATTAGTTCATCATTATCTAATCACTTGTCAATGATTTATAACTTAATCTACAAAACATATATAAAATACTAACATATCACTTATTAATCACTTATGAATGCATAGTGATGTTTTTGTAAATGATTAGTTCATCATTAACTAAATTACTTGTAAGTAACTTGAAAATGAATTAGCAAAGCATACACAAATTGTTAGCATATCACTTATTAAACATTTATGAATGTTTTGCAAATCATTATTTTATCATTAACTAACCACTTATAAATGACTTACGACTGAACGTTATTATAAAGTGTTACCGGACCTTCTATGGTATTGTGAAGCACCTTTATTTTAAAGAGCTTATCGTCAGAGCGGAGCCGTTGACAACCCTGTTGAAAAAACCAGCATATGGTTAGGTATGTTTTGGTGCTGGGATGCTGGTTTATGCTGGCCCTTTGTTGGTTTATGCTGGTCCTTGATCAGCAACATGACCAGGTAAGGACCAGCATTAACCAGCAAAGGACCAGCTTTAACCAGCTAAACCAGCATCCCAGCACCAAAACATACATAACCAGCATATGTTGTTTTTTTCAACAGGGAAAGATTTCAAAGGCTTTACTAAGGAGGAGTTTATGTGTGCGTTTGAGTAGGGCTATATAACAATTTACCAAAATAAATTTTTTTAAACTTTATTCATTTAAAAGCATTATAGCCTATCAGCATGC
Organism: Garra rufa; assembly: GCF_049309525.1. Taxonomy (NCBI): domain Eukaryota; kingdom Metazoa; phylum Chordata; class Actinopteri; order Cypriniformes; family Cyprinidae; genus Garra; species Garra rufa. Next base: position 9,520,025 of record NC_133370.1, read on the forward strand.
ACAACAGTGACAAGTAGTTACATTTCAAGTTTATTTATTGCAACTGCTATAAAACCATAACATATTTTATTTTCATTAAACAACATAAAATATAAAAATCAATCGGTCATAATGACGGCACTGGGCGTAAACAATGCGACTGGAGCTAATTATTGCTGCTAAAAATGATCGTGTGATGATGCAGTTTTTCCTCAATATCTGGATCTTTACATCCATTTATCTATTTCACTTTTTCACTTTTTAATTAACCAGATGCTTTTATAAAAATTCCAGATTTTCAACAGTCCATCCGTGTTTATAGATACCACAAGAATAATTGAGAAGTGCAATGAACTGAAAAAAAAATAACATGACTTAGCAAAACCCTTGTTGGCAATCACAGAGGTCAGATGTTTCTTGTAGTTGGCCACCATTTGGACACATCTCAGGAGGGATTTTGTCCCACTCCTTTTGGCAGATACTCTCCAAGTCATTAAGGATTCGAGGCCACTCCAGGACCTGTGCTTCTTCTTGAGCCATTCCTTTGTTGCCTTGGCTGTGTGTTTTGGGTCATTGTCATGCTGGAATATCCATTCACGACCCATTTTCAGTGCCCTGGCTCAGGAAAGCAGGTTTTCATCCAAGATTTGATGGTACATGGCCCCGTCCATCGTCCGTTTGATGCTTTGCAGCATGTTTCCATCTCCATGTTTGAAGGTGGGGATGGTGTTTGGTCTCATCTGACCACAACACGTTCACCCATTTCTCCTCTGAATCATTCAGATGTTCACTGGCAAACTTCTGACAGGCCTGTACATGTGCTTTCTTGATTAGGGGGACCTTGCGGGCGCTGCAGGATTTCAGTCATTCACGGCGTAGAGTGTTACCAATTGTTTGCTTGGTGATTATGGTCACAGCTGCCTTGAGATCCTTGACAAGATCCTCCTGTGTAGTTCTGGTCTGATTCCTCACCGTTCTCGTGATCATTGAAACTCCATGAGGTGAGATTTTTCATAGAGACCAAGACTGAGGGAGATTTACAGTTCTACCAGAAAGACTCGGGAGAATTTATACTATACCGATTACATTTATGTAGAAGCTCAGCAAGCAATCCGGTTCTTTGGCGTAGGCCCCGTTCGTAACTCGCATTCCGAGGGTACGGAAACAGCGAGTCCCGCCTGAAGACGAAGGCGGGGGCACCGCTAACCCCCAAAGATAGGTGGACTTAAGGGTCCACCAGAACGGGGCCCACCCCCAAAGGACGGTTTTAAAATTACCTTACGGTCGTGAATCCTGGGGTTCCTGGCTTAGATGGAGAAAGAAAGAGAAACAAATTAGATTTAGATGAGTGCCATTCATGGTTAACTTAAATGAACCACTAGCTGTTTGTTTTTTTTGGAAATGAACATATGCTCCTGGTATCCTTGATTGCGACGTGAAACAGGGCGATCCTTTGATAGAACGCATGGGCCACGGGCATCTTTTGATAGAACACATGGGCCACAGGCCATCTTTTGATAGAACACATGGGCCACAGGCCATCTTTTGATAAAACACATGGGCCACAGGCCATCTTTTGATAGAACACATGGGCCACAGGCCATCTTTTGATAGAACACATGGGCCACAGGCCATCTTTTGATAGAACACATGGGCCACAGGCCATCTTTTGATAGAACACATGGGCCACAGGCCATCTTTTGATAGAACACATGGGCCACAGGCCATCTTTTGATAGAACACATGGGCCACAGGCCATCTTTTGATAGAACACATGGGCCACAGGCCATCTTTTGATAGAACACATGGGCCACAGGCCATCTTTTGATAGAACACATGGGCCACAGGCCATCTTTTGATAGAACGCATGGGCCACAGGCCATCTTTTGATAGAACGCTTGGGCCACAGGCCATCTTTTGATAGAACGCTTGGGCCACAGGCCATCTTTTGATAGAACACATGGGCCACAGGCCATCTTTTGATAGAACGCATGATTGAATACACAGCCCTCTTTTGGTAGAACGCATGATTGAATACACAGGCCATCTTTTGGTAGAACGCATGAATAAATACACAGGCCGTCTTTGGATAGAACGCATGATTGAATACGCAGGCCGTCTTTTGGTAGAACGCATGAATAAATACACAGGCCGTCTTTGGATAGAACGCATGATTGAATACGCAGGCCGTCTTTTGGTAGAACGCATAAATAAATACACAGGCCATCTTTGGATAGAACGCATGATTGAATACACAGGCCATCTTTTGGTAGAACGCATGAATAAATACACAGGCCATCTTTGGATAGAACGCATGATTGAATACACAGGCCATCTTCTGATAGAACGCATGGGCCACGGGCCGTCTTGATAGCTTTGGTATTTATAATTACGATAGCGCATGAAGGCAGCATAAGCTGCAGCCACTTGAACCTATAGCGTGTACAGCTGTTTGACAGACGTATAACCCGCAGGCCATCTTGCTTTAGTAGCTAGCCATGCAATTCGTGAAAGTGCCAACCGCTTTGGCAAAACACCACCACCAGTAGAAAAAAAAATAGGATTTACCTAGATCGAGGCTGGAGAGCTTGCTGGGCTTCGAGGATGGAGGTACGGGAGCGATGGCATCGGTGAGCACCGCGGGTTCGTGTCGGCGATCAGAGCCTCATGCCGCCGCTTGAGCAGCTCGAGCTCACAGATTCGCCAGACTGGGCTCTAGCCGCTGCTTCTGTCTACCGCCGCCAGCGAGACGACGGTACATTGTTACGACTCCTGCACCGCAAACACATCCGCAGAGGAGGAGAACCGCACGGTTCACGTTAAACTATGCCGACAGTCGTTTTTAATGAAGTAACCATGGTATCCGTGATAAATCCTGTCAGTTTGAGAGAGTTAACAGCTCCGCTCCTTGCAACTGCGGCTGGAATCCAGTTTCACGGCTGTGTGCTGGAACAACAGCATCTGCGAACTCAGACATGGTAAGCGCTACCCTTTAAAGCTACAGTAGTGATATGATTGGAAGATGAGGAGGTAATTGGTGACGCGAACGATTGAGTCTTCCTGCCAGAACTTGCGCTAGCTTCATTTCTTTTGTTTCTTCCATTTGTGAAAAATCACACTATTGTCACCTTCTCAACAAGCTGGTTGGCGATGGCCTTGTAGCCCATTCCAGCCTTTTGTAGGTCTACAATTGTCCCTGACATCCTCAGACAGCTCTTTGGTCTTGGCCATGTTGGAGAGTTTGGAATCTGATTGACTGATTGCTTCTGTGGACAGGTGTCTTTTATACAGGTAACAAACTGAGATTAGGAGCACTCTCTTTAAGAGAGTGCTCCTAATCTCAGTTTGTGACCTGTATAAAAGAGACCTGGGAGCCAGAAATCTTGCTGATTGATAGGGGATCAAATACTTATTTCACTCATTAAAATGTAAATCAATTTATAGCTTTTTTTTTAAACACATTTTTCTGTTTGTTTGTTTGTTTGTTTGTTTGTTTTGTCTCTCATTGTTAAAATAAACCTACCATTAAAATGATAGACTGATCATTTATTTGTCATTGGGCAAACATACAAAATCAGCAGAGGATCAAATAATTCTTTCTCTCACTGTATCCCATGAGGCCATGGGAGGGGATTGATTGATTGATTGATTGATTGATTATGAATTGCAGTGAAACGACGCAACTGATGTTAGTAGGTCATGTGACAATGACAACATTATGAATGCAGTACATCCAGATTACATTCATACTACATAGATTCATATTATATAAAACATACTCTTTTTGTGATCTCATATTTATTACTTATTCAAAAAAGTAGCTGTTGTGTCATAAAATGTATTATTTATGGGGGAAAGTGCCCAGTTATTGATTAACATAGACCATTACATGATTTTTAGCTGTACTGAAGATTGTTTGATTAAACATATTTAAACAGTTTTTAAAAAGTGTTCATATTTTGGAATAAAGGCTTTTTTAGAACGGAGTGTTTTGATTCAGTGTCAAAATATCTTCAAGATGAAGATATGAACATGAATGAAAATGAGCTTTTTGATTATACAACTTGTCATCACAAACATCAATATATTTTATTGTGTTTGACCTACATGTGGGCAGAAGAAATTAATGCTATAGAAGTTTTACTTCCATGAACTCATTAGTATAGGAGTAGCCCTTTTCTATTTACATATTGACTATATTATGCAAAATCTTGAAAATTAGTTACAGTTTCATGGAAATGTGTGTGTGCGTGTGTGCGTGTGTGCGTGTGTGCGTGTGTGCGTGTGTGTGTGTGTGTGTGTGTGTGTGTGTGTGTGTGTGTGTGTGTGTGTGTGTCTCTGTGTGTGTGTGTGTGTGTGTGTGTGTGTGTGTGTGTGTGTGTGTGTGTGTGTGTGTGTGTGTGTGTGTGTGTGTGTGTGTCTGTGTGTCTGAACCTAAACCTAAATTTTGAACCTAAAGTAAAATATAGACAATACAGTAGATATAGTATTATTATAAATCAAATTTGCATTGTAAAACTAAAGGATCTTCCTTTATTGGTGAAGAGTATATATTTAGCTGGCAGCATTATGTTTAGTAATATCTTCCAAAGATTTTCACATACAGTAAGCAGTCTACAGTCTGAACCAAAAACATGTGAAATTCACCGAAAGTAAAGTCTAACGCTGCAGAATTAAATGGCGTAGAGTGATTTTTGTGTTTATTTACTAATCATTATGGAAGTAGCACTTTTCTATTTGGCATTTAGACTAACTATTATGCAGAAGTTGTTTCTGTTTATTTTTAGTGATTCAATTCCTGTGTAATTCTAAATAATACTAAAATAGTTGTAGATATAGAGTTATTGGTAAGTTACCAGCTGCATTTTCACAGTTTTTTATACTTTATTCATTTTAAAAAGTACTATAGCAACTTGGACATTTTTTGTGAGATCTGGCAACATGTATTTTTAGGAACAAAGTGTATTTTGAGTGATTTGTGAAACAACATGTCAGTGAATTTATGGGGGAAAGTGTTTGTTCTGATTCTGCCCAATACTAGCATGGAGCATGAAATTATTTTAGAAGTAGTGAAGGTCATATAATTTAGTGTCAAAATATCAATAGCAAAATCAAATCAATCTAAATCTATTTATAAAGCACTTTTAAAAACACAAAGCGCTGTACAATTACATAAAATACAAAGAATGAGATTATAAAAACACAGCAAGAGCAAAAAAATAAAATAAAATAATGTAATCTGAACCTATACTCCTCACAAAGCAAGGCCTCATTAAACAAATATGCCTTAGAGGCTGGTTTTAAACATGTTTACAGATGTAGACGATCTGATGTGGCAGCCACTGAAAAAGCGCAATCAAATATCTTGAATATCAAAATAAGTGATTAGGACAAGATGTTCTGACTGGAGACAACATGCAAAAATGTCTTCAATGAAAATGAGCTCTTGGAATATCAGAATTACTCACGCCTTGTCATAAAAAAATCTGCATATCATTTGATTATGTTGTACTTATCTGTATGGATTTAAGCATTCATTGCAACAATGCTTGCCCTCCTGATTCATGAGGACAGCAAACTTTTGGTGAGCTCAAATAATAATAAACGGTAATCTACTGGACCTTTGTTACAGTACAACTCATGATTTAGACATTTTATTAGTTCTACTCGTAGTATTCATAATAATAATAATCTCTATGGTTCACTATGTGAAAATATCATAAAAATGAGCTCTTTGAATATCAAAGTTACTCGTGCCTTGTCATCACAAGATATGTGTTAATATGTATGCATGCAAAAGCATTTAATTCTACAATGTTCTTTACACTAACAGATAAACATTTAAGACCTTTAGTTTTAGAGAATTTAGTAATATAGTGCAGACTAAACCTCCTCTTCTCATTCTCTATATGAAGTTTAAATGGCAATGAGAGTTTAATGCAGGGGTCCCCAAACTAAGGCCCGCGGGCCGAATACACAAGTTTCACAATTTGAGTTTAATTACTAAGATAAATGGACTTTTCCATTACATGCTAATTTATTGAGATGCACCTGTATATCTTTTGAAATTAAATGATCATTTGTCTGTGTGGTGCATAACAAAATAATAAACTAATCTAGCATTAAAAAGGATTATAAATACAGGTAAAATCATAATAAAATTATAATACTAGTAGTCAGTCCGGCCCATGGAATTTTCTTTAAAAAAACGGCCCTGCATTGTCATAAAGTATGTGAAGCCATGGTAAATCTGTAACGTCAGCAGAAGTGTGATACAGAAAATAGATTATTTGTTTGATCATTTCTTCTTAGATGATCTGTGTGAGCATCATGGACAGGAGTCTGTTTGTGCTGCTTCTGCTGTCAGGTTGGTGTGCTCATTTGTAGTCTGTATTTAAGATGATGTGTTCACATATAGATGGTTTGACATGTTGATTTTAACAGGGCTCTTCTGGAGCAGTTCTGGTCTTTCTCGTCCATACCACTATATAAATACAGCAATGTCATGGTCAGAGGCTCAGAGTTACTGCAGAGAGAGATTCACTGATCTGGCTACTGTAGACAGCATGGATGATCTGAACAGGCTGGTGAATATAGTGATTGCTGGGTACAAAGGAAAGGTGTGGATTGGACTGAATAAGAGGATGCAGAAACACTGGGTTTGGTCAAATGGAGATGATACACTCGCACAGTTTAGTACAGTAAATGGGCTAGTCGACAACCAGGGAATGATGATCCACAAAGCACACTTTTTTTGCTACAATGTTGAGTTAAGGATTTGTGTAAATATTTGTATATGATTAGCTGAAAAGATAAATGTTTCTTTTTTAATACTGTAGAAACTGGATACGTCGTAATAGAGATTTATAAAAATTGGACTGAAGCTCAGAGCCACTGCAGAAAGTATCACACAGACCTGGCCACCATCCGCAACAAAGACGACATTAACCGAGTATCTGGTATGATTCCACCAAATGCGTGGGTCTGGATTGGTCTGTTCCTGGACTCTTGGGAATGGTCTGACAAATGGAGTCGCTTCTTCAGAAACTGGGCAGCAGGTCAACCATCCCAGAGTTCAGGATCTGGTGACTGTGTGGGCATGTCAAGAAATGATAGTGGAAGATGGTCTCAATACAGTTGTGACTTGCGGCAGCCTTTTATCTGCCATGGAGGTGACTTTTACCAGTTAAAAGAAAAAATATTTAAATAAAGTGATTGATCACTCTAAAAACAAACAAAACAAATTTTCATGTATTTATGTATCTTCTATGTTGACTTTCTATTTCTTTAGACGAGTTGATCAGAAAACAGATTGTCAGACTGAAATTGTCCTGTAATGGAAAATGCACAATGAATGATCCTTCAGTACAGACTGGCATTCTGAATGAGGTTTGTATCTGCCTTCAAGTTCAATTTCATTCTCAAATTCTGGTTCAACAACTCAATTTGGACAGTATGCACATGGTGAAATGTCTTAAAATCCACTCATTATTATCAGTATGTTTGCTGTTGAGGTAGACTTAAGGGAGATACGTAGTCTGTATGTGGAGAATAGGGAAAAATCTATAAATACTTTTTTTCTGAAATGTTGTTAATCTTCATCTCTCAAAATTTGAAGGAATACTAGCTAGGTATACCACTGTTATACTAACATATGTTTAACAGATTTTTTTTTTTTTCATCTTGTGGGTCTTCCAGATAAGGGAGAAGCTGAAGAGTATGGGACTAGAAAGTGAGAGCAAAATAAGATGGATAAAGAAGGAAGGTGAAGAGGTGTTTCATTAGGAGGAGAACCATACAGCCAATTCAGATGATGACAGTAATAATCAATGTACTTCTTTAATGTAATCTTCAAAACAGATGTAAAGAATATAAAGTAAATGTCTAAACAAAGAAGGAAGTAGTGGTAGCAGTCAACATTATTTAAAAATCATGAATAGACATAGTATAAGTAATAGGTTAGTAACTACATTAATAACTAGTTCAGTAGTTCAGCTGTTAATACAAATAGTTGCATTCTTACAAGATTAAACTTTCACTTTAATAACTTTTAGCATTTAATGCTCTAGTTTTATATTGAAATTTTTGTAAAACTATACTTCGAAAAAGATTGTAAGCATATGCAATCTAACTGTATTTTATATGTACTGCATATATGATGATGATATCACTCTAATAATAAAGTTGAAGGAAATTGTAACATCCTGTGCATGTTCTTCTCATTTTTATGCTAGGTAGGTAAAAATGTCAAATTTAAAATTGATAACTAATACAGTGATGTGAGATGTGTATACATTTGCATATACCCAGAAGAATTTAAGGGAAACCAAATTTGCATTTTAAAACCAAGACTAAAGGACCGTCCTGATTTAATCAGCATATGACCGCAGCAAAGGAAGTACAGTAGCACTTTTCTATTTACATTTAGACTAGCTGAATGCAAATGATTCACTTCCTGTGTAATCTGAAATGAAAATAACTGTAGATATAGAAGTATTAATCCATTAGAAATATCTAGTTATTATTATTAATTATTATGTAATGTATGAAGCTAAACGTGAACCTTGTCTATGCGGTTAGGTCAAAGGACTGTGGCATTGTTCAAATCTATTACATACTATGCCATTATTGATTATGCAATTACTAATTATCCATTTAAGTCTCATTTGTATATTTTACTTTTATCAGTGACAAATCAGAACATAGTGGTGTTAGATGCTGTTCATCCTTTGAGCCACCAGGGGTGTGTTTCCTGAAGGCAACTATGGTCTAAGGATGCTTTTTGGAAACACACTCCAGTTCATTAACGTCAATGGTCATATTGTAAAATATACCATTTATTGAAAGCCTGTGAAATGATTTTTCTGAAAGTGAATGTCAATGACTATAATAATTAGTCCAGCCCATCTTATAAAAAGTAAATACAATTCATATTAAGTTTAATTAGACTACTGTTAATTACTGGTAATAAAGAATACATCTTTTTTTAATGCTCTATGCAGAGAGGAGAATAAGAAATCGGCAAATCATTTTTGGAAAGAAGTGACTTTTCCAGTGTCTAGTTGTTGTGCCTTAGACTGTCCACTTGATGCCACTCTCCACTTCCACTGTTACATGCCATGAACTCCATTCCCATAGTCCTTTGCCCAGTTTTCTCTGTACTGATTATCAACAGTAGTAGGTCATTTACTCATCACTATTTATGCTCACTTTGTCTTTTGTTGCTGCAGTATTGGACCTGTTACGTTGCCTTTTTGTTACCCTGTCTTTATGGATTACTTTTTGCCTGTTGCTTTGTTTTTTGATTATTGTTTGAACCACTATTATAAAATTGCAATTGGATCAATTTTTTTCTCCTGGAGTCATTCCGTGACAGGGACACTGTGTGAAAAGGAATTGCGCAAAATAAGAGAGAAAAGTGTAACCTTTACAGCTGCAGTCCGTAAGTTTTGCCTTTTTGTCGCCATCTCTGTTTAAAAAACCTGCAATTGCAGCTGTGTTCGGAATTATCTTCCTTGCGTGGGTAGTGCATCGGCACAGCTGCAGCACGGATGAATCTTGTGAATGTTTTTAGGAGTATGTGTGGCAGTCAGTCACTGCTCCGGTGTGGATACTGTATTTAGGAATCACAGATTCTAGACTGCGAATATATGACCCAAATAAGATTTTTCACTGTATATTGTCATCTGAACAAGTAATAAGTCTGCCACGTTTGTTTTGACCAACTGAGGGAAAAAAGCATTACAATAAATCCCGCTACCAATGGTGACTTGTGCTGCGCTCCAGGCAGGTTTTTAAGCCCGTAAATCACGACTTTAAACCACGACTTACCACTTTGTAGCGTTCCAGGCAAGTCACGCCAAACGCCAAACAGCATTTATTATTACTATATTGTTATTAATTTGATTGGAACGTTATATTGCCCTGAAGTCTATTTTTCAATGGAGTACTACTTGCATAAACACTGCACCCATAGGGGCAAGTGTTCTCGTCGCTTCATAAAATTCAGATTGAACCACTGATGGCAGATGGGCTATTTTGACAATGTCTTTCACACTTTTCTAAGCCTTGATCATATTAATTACTTGGCAATCAATGGGACAGTTACAAGCCTCCCAGTTTTCATCCAAAATATCTTAAATTGTGTTCCGAAGACGTAGGAAGCTTTTACGGGTTTGGAACGACATGGGGGTTAGTGATTGATTGATGACAATGTTCATTTTGGGGTGGAGAAACCCTTTAAACAAAACTTTCACCAATATGAATTCCTACTTTCTAGTTACTGGCTCGAAGCTAGGGAAGTCCACACCCTCCATTATCGATAATGGCAATAGATCTGTAGGTTTCATTTGCACTTATTTTCCTACACATTAGAATACAGCAGCAGACAGTGAGGATGAACACCAGTGAGGATCTGTGTGAGCATCATGGACGACAGTATGTTTGCGCTGCTTCTGCTGTCAGGTTGGTTTGCTCATTTTTAATCTGTATTTATGAAGTGTTCACATATAGATGGTTTAACATGTTGATTTTAACAGGGCTCTTCTGGAGCAGTTCTGCCTCTTCTCGTCCGTACCATTATATAAATACAGCAATGTCATGGCCAGAGGCTCAGAGTTACTGTAGAGAAAGATTCACTGATTTGGCTACTGCAGACAACATGGATGATGTGAACAGGCTGGTGAATATAGTGGATGCTGGATACAGTGGATCAGTGTGGATTGGACTGAAGAGGGCAACACAAAAACGCTGGGCTTGGTCTAATGGAGAAAACACAACTTCTGAGTACTATAACTGGGCTTCAGGACAGCCAAATGAGGATGGAGATTGTGTAGCTACTTATTCTGGTGTTTGGCATGATATGTCATGTAGCTATAAGCGATATTTTGTGTGCTATGGTGAGTTCAGTGTTCTTTTAAATTTGAGAATGTGAATCTGTTTTTTTTTTTCTGTTCTGAATTTTATTGTTTCTGTGCATCTCTTAATAGGAAATACAGGATACATCATGGTACAGAGCGCTAAAATCTGGAGTGATGCTCAGAGCTACTGCAGACAGCATTATACAGACCTTCCCACCATTCACAACTCTGTTGAAAATAACCAGATAGTAAACATTATTTTAAAAGGATGGTACATCTGGTTTGGTCTGTTCCGGGAGTCTTGGGAATGGTCTGATAAATGGATCAACTTCTTCAGACACTGGGCAGCAGGTCAACCATTCCAGAGTTCAGGACTTGGTGACTGTGTTGGAATGTCAAGAAATGATTCTGGGAAATGGGCTCAATACAACTGTGATCTACAGCAGCCTTTTATCTGCCATGGAGGTGAGTATCACCAGTTCACAGAATTAAATCCTTCAAACAAAAGGTTTTGAAACTAATATTACAAACAAAACGTTTTAATTTTTCTGTCCTCTGTGTTGTATTTCCCTATAGCTGAGAGATTCATTAAAAAACAGATCATCAGACTGAAAGTGACATGTAGTGGAAAATGCACACTGAATGATCTTTCGCTACAGATGGCCATTCTGAATGAGGTTTGTATCCCCCTGGGTTCAGTTTCATTATAACCTTGTTTTCTTGCACCAGAATTTCCAAAGTATGAACTAAAGCTAAATAAATAAATAAACAGTATAAGTATGACGTGACTTTTCTTAATGGTCTTCCAGATAAGTGAAAAGCTGAAGAGCATGGGGCTGGAAGGTGAAAGTAAAACAAGCTGGATAAAGCAGGAAGGTGGAGAAGTGTTTCTTCAGGAAAAGAACCCTACTGCCAATTCAAATAATAAATGTAGTAAGCAGTAATCTCTCTAAAGAAAACAGATTTAAGGAATATTAACTAAAATTTTGCTATATTATTTAGAGGAACAGTAGTAATAGATTATTGAAACATTATCTTAATCAATTGTGAAAAAAAGTTCTGTCAATAACTATAATGAATCTAGAATTAGTTTACCTATAAACAGATGTATTGTAAAATCTAACAGATTGTCTTTAACTATACATGCATCATTTCAATGCTCTAGTTCAATATGTTTTTGTAATAATAGTATTAAACTTTAGCACAGAAGCATTTGAGGACAAATCAATTTGCATTGTAAAACTTGAAATTTTATCTCCAAGAATACATTAGCATGGGAGTAGCCTTTTTTTTTAGTTTACATTTAGTCTAGCTTTCATGCAAAAGATGCCTGTTTCTTTCTAAACAAGTTACTATTACATGGAAATAACTTTGTCTGTGCATTTGAAAGCAATAATAAATAAATGTTGACAACAAAGCGGATGAAGTTTTTACCCATTAAAAATAGTTGAGGAAGATGCCACCCTTTAAGAACAATATCCATTCTGATCAACTGTAACACATTTACGTAGGAGTTTAGCATGCTGATGACCATTACACATCAACCAACATAAGAAAATATGGGAATCAAATGGAAACCATTGACAATTTAGATGTAATGACACAAAAATGAAAATATTGGAGGTTAGGTTTGAGGAGTAAAGTAGCCCCCAAAATAGTGCAATGACCCAATCCCAAATGTCAAAATTTGTCATGTTCATACCTAAAATATATATTTTACAGTCACTCTTGTACAAATTGATCATAAGCACAGCTAAAAGGTTTCCTACCAGTTGCCATACTTCACAAAACTTAGCATCAAGCACAATTCAATCATAGGTAGAATGCAAAATAAGGATTTCAGTCAAATGTAATTTCTGCAACATTTCAAACCTTTAAGCCACCTTTAATCAGCCAATATCAGCAGTTTAAAAGTAATTTCGTGAACAAAATACTTGACAACTCTGCATCCAACATGAGCTTCCACAATTCCAATAGTTTGCAATTCTCTTATAAAATGAATTGTTTCCTGTGTGTATTGCCTGCTAATCCTGTCTCAGAATCCATATTCTCATAATAAATCAGATTTGACTTAGGGATGCAACGATACCATTTTTTTCAAAACCGATCTGACACCAAAACTTCTGAGTATCGGTCGATACCGATATCAGGCCGATATCAGTGGGGGTATTTTACCTTCAAAATAATGTATACAATTCACATTGTTGGATAAAAAAGGGGGAAAAAAGAGAGACATGCATGAGTGCAATCAAATTCATAAATTCATATTAAGATTAATGTTTTAAAAATAACATTTTGACAACAGAAATATTACAGATATAAATAACTGAACAGATCTGCCAGCAGAAGGCGGCAAGACACTGATTTAATTACTGAATCATTTCATTCATTTGATTCGTTTGAACGGATGGTTCATTCAGGAATAAAGCAAGTGTCTCTCTGTTTGAATGGGAAATTTAATCATTTCACTAGATTCGTTTAAAAACGCACGGTTATTCATAAACGAAACACCGCTGTGTTTGAATGGAGATACGCAGCAGCTCGTGACTTGTTTCAAACTACTTTTGATGACGAAATAGAGCAAAATCAGGCAATAGTGTTATAGTCAGACAATGCAAGTCATTTAATAATAACTTATTTATTTAACTGCTGTATTAAACAATCGCGAAGTCCTTGTGTTCTTTTGCATGATGCTTTTGAAGATGCTTGATTAAATTTGTGGTGTTGTAATTCGAAACACTACTTCCACCTCTTGAAACTTTGGCTTTGCAAATATTACAATTTGCAGTGCTACTAGCTGCTGTATCAAGAGTAAAATATTTCCAAATCAGGAACATGTTTACCGCGCTGAGGTAGACTTTGCATGTAAAATTTCCCTCTGAACTCTCCTGTCACACTCACGTCACTTGTGGTTGTGTAAGCAGCGCAATGTATTTTAAATGTATTTTATTTTTAAGGCAATGTTTTAAAATAATTGTGTTCTTGTATGAATTATTATAGTTTTTACAGTAGATTATTATTTCTTGCTATTGATTTAATCAAACTCTGGTAACGGTATTGAATTTGGATCGGTCACGCATCACCGATATCCGATGCATTCAAAATGCTTGGATCGACGTCGATACCGATCCAGAGTGTCGTATGGATGCAACCCTAATTTGACTACATTTTTCCTATTTTCAAGTGATGCCAAGATATGAATTTGCTAAAACATCTAATAAACATGTGAGAGGCAGGTCATGTCTAGATATCTCAGTTTAAATTTTTGTTTCTTGTGTAATCTGAAACAATACTAAAGTAATTGTCGATAAAGAATATTTCATCTATTGGAAATAGCTTCTTAAAGGATAAGTTCTAATTGTCTTGAACTGGAAAAAAAAAACAGCTCAGGCAGAGCAAGACAAGATGAGCCTTTGAGGTTAAAAAGTATATAAATTGTAATTTTAAAAAAAAAGGTAACCAATTGTTTCAGTGTTTTCATTTTCGCTGTGTTTGAAGCCACACTGTAAAAAGTGATTTGTTAATCTTACTTAATTACATTGTGCAAACTCGTTGCCTTAATTCAATTAAGTAATGTTAACTTAACTTTATTTAGTGTAATTTAAGTATTATCTACTAATATAGTTAAAGTATTCCGTACTCACTTTGATTTAAATTAGCTTAAGTCATTTAAGTTTTGTTAACTTAATTGCATCTGTAATCTGAGCAACATTGAGAGCAACTATGCTAATTAGAATTACTGACTCCCAGAATGCATTGGGGCATGAATAAATTATGCAATTGCTTTGTTTTACTGTTGTTTTTGTATTTTCCGATTTTATTTGCTTTTATTTAATTTGATTTTTATTTGTCTTGTGTCAGTAGCACAAGAAAAAGAGCAAATAAAATTAATATTGTTACAATTTATAAAAATAAATGAAATGGATTGTTACCATTGTTGCGTTTAGTGTGCTGAATGTTAAAACCTGTCTCTGACTCAAGTGCAGCTGATTGCAAAATATTGCCACAAAAAGTAAAGGATTATAACAACACCATTTACAGCTTCACATGGTGATTATTATAAAACTGTAGATTATTAATGATCAACATCATAAGTACACTAGCTAATGATTTATTTCTAAATTAGATCACCTTTTTAAAGCAATCTTATTTTTTATTTCTCTTTCTTTGAAACCAAATAACTTTGACTTCATGTTGCATGAACAGAAAGAGAATTATAAACATTTTAATGAAGTTCCAAGTGCCCAACTAAAGGGATCACTAGCCACTATAATGGTGAGATCAAAAAAAATATTTTTGGAAAATTAACATCAATTTATGAAGTCAGCTCTCTCTAATTTTTCAGTTGTTTTGACAATTTAACATTCAAGACGACTTTGGGGAATGACTGAATGCAACTAGAAAAAAATGACTTCCAAAGTGGAGGAAATTAGTAAAAAAGTCTATTAGGCTAAGAATTGCCCCGCCTCCTTTTTCTTTTCTTCTTCTGTTGTTACGTCGCAACAAATTAGCGCACTGCTGCCTCTCACTGTTGTGTTAATGTCATTGGTTCCTTTGTAGTTACTTAATTATTTTAAGTAAGTGTTACTCAAAGCAGTAAGTAAATTGTTTTACTTGCATTGAAAGTAGCTGTAACTTAATACAGCCTAGTAAGTATAGCAACTAAGTAAAGATAACTAAGTAAATCTAAGTAAGGTAAACTATTGGATTTTACAGTGCACATTTAAACTGCATTTTGGAAGTTCAAACTTGGGGCATCATAGAAGTCCACTATATAGAGAAAAATCCTGAAATGAAATTTCTTTACGACTGAAGAAAGAAAGACATAAACATCTTGGATGACAAGGGGGTGAGTATATTATCTGTACATTTGTGTTCTGGAAGTGAACTTCTCCTTTGAGTTTAGTGACTTCATTATTATTTTTATTTTATATTTCATTATTTTCCATGTCTCTCTGAATGCAAATGAGCTGCTGCTTCCTGCCCATTTTTCCAGAATAGGGTTGTGCCTGTTACAAAAGCAGTTCTGTGCAGGAAAGTAATGGGAGTTACCAGATCAGCAGGCGAGGCCAAAACAGAGGGGCGTTTTCGACCATGTTACATAATTGGCTCAAGTCATAGTAATTTTAAACACCCACCAGTTTGAAAACACCAACTTTTGTTTTGCAGAGACCTCATTTTCTGTAGCTCAGATATTCCACTATAAAACATCTGTTTAGTTTTGATTATCATGTCTGTCGGGCTGAAATCATGATTTTTAAACCATATTAGTTTAAACTTCTAATATAGGGCTTTATGAGCACACATATCCGAAGCACATCTGAGTACTAAACTACTTCTCTTTCATGTCTTATTACGCTTAAACTCTTAAACTAAGTTCATGTTAAAAACACACAAGTTACAAATCCTGTCTGTTATGTCTGTGAAGGTAAACAGCTGGGAAAGAAATCACATGTTTATATTAGATCTGTGCGGCAGCAGTGTAATAAACAGTAAATAAATTAATAAATCCACAGCTCTCTTGTCTCCTCTGAGGCTGGGACTCTAAATAGTGTTCTGTACTCCTGGCGTTGTGGGAGGAAACATACAGATTAATGGGTGGTAATATTAAAATAAGATCCCCTTCCTACATCACAGGGGGTGATGCTCATTTTTTTCACAAGCTTGCAGAAAAAGGCTTATCAAAACAGTTACTGGGTTGTCTTTTTTTCATGTTTTCTAAGTTGGTAGATGTACAGAGGACCTGATTACAGCACTTAAACATGGAAAAAGTCTGATTTTCATAATGTCACCTTTAAACCTAAATGTTTTGTCTTTGTGATCTTATGTTTCATATCCCTATGAGTACATCCAACAATATAACTTACATATATTTTCTAGTGCATTAACAATGGTGTCACAAAATGACACGCTTAGCCTTAGGTTTTAGGCTTCCCGTTTATGGAGAACAAGCCCTTCCAGTTACCAGCTCTAAGCTTGGACAGTTCACCCTGTCTGATGTTTAATTAAGAAAATTTGTGATCCACATCGTAAAATATGTACAAGGCACATACAGTCTTCTGTGTGCATTCACCACTGCCCTATCTGTAATTTGTTTAATTATCAGTTTGAAACAGAATCGCACATATACTGTACAGCAGAGAGGATCTGTGTGAGCATCATGGGCAGGAGTTTGTTTGTGCTGCTGCTGTCAGGTTGGTGTTTATTTGTAATCTGTATTTATGATTTTATGTTCACATATAGATGGTTTAACATGTTGATTTTAACAGGGCTCTTCTGGAGCAGTTCTGCTTTTTCTCGTCCGTACCACTATATAAATGCAAGAATGTCATGGTCAGAGGCTCAGAGTTACTGTAGATATAGATTCACTGATCTGGCTACTGTAGACAACATGGATGAGTTGAACAGGCTGGTGAAGACAGCGGATACTGGATACAGTGGATCAGTGTGGATTGGACTGAAGAGGGGGAAACAGAAACGCTGGGGTTGGTCTAATGGAGAAGACACAACTTCTCAGTACTATAACTGGGGTCCATCACAGCCAAATGGGAATGAAGAATGTGTAACTTATTATTCAGGGGCTTGGCATGATATGTATTGTGACAATTCGCTATATTTTGTATGCTACAATGGTGAGTTCTCTGTTGTTTTACATTTGTGAATAAGTTATTTAAGTGTGAAAGAGCTGAGGGCTGATTCTTTTTTGTGCATCTCTTGATAGAAAATACTGGATACATCATGGTACAGCGCTCAGAAACTTGGAGAGATGCTCAGAGCTACTGCAGACAGCATTACACAGACCTGCCCACCATCCACAACTCTGAGGAAAACAACCAGATAGTTAGCCAGATAATTATGAACTATGGATGGTACGTCTGGATTGGTATGTTCCAGGACTCTTGGGAATGGTCTGATAAATCAAGCCTCTTCTTCAGACACTGGGCAGCAGGTCAACCATCCCAGAATTCAGGATCTGGAGACTGTGTTGGCATGACATCAACTGATTCTGGAAAATGGGTTCATAAAAGCTGTGATCTACAGCAGCCTTTTATCTGCCATGGAGGTGAGCTTAAACAGTCTTGAACCAACTGTAAGTTTTCAGTTATTTAGGTATCGTCTATGTTGATGGTAACTTTAACTCCTCTGTATTTCTCTAGGTGACAAGTTGATTAAAAAACAGATTGTCAGAATGAAATTGTCCTGTAATGGAAAATGCACACTCAATGATCCTTCACTACAGATGGCCATTCTGAATGAGGTTTGTACACTGTTGTTTGTACAGTTTCAGTCTAATTGTTTTTGCACCTGAATTTCAAGTATGTTTTTTTTAAAAGTAATAACTTAAAATACAAATACAAAAAAGAATCAAATAAAATACAGAATATCATACCACACTTATGAATGGTGGTTCACTGTGAGATAATGTAGGTAACATTATCTCACAGCGAACCACCGTTCATAAGTGTGGTATGATATTCTGTATTTTGCTTGATTCTTTTTTTTTTTTTTTTTTTTTTTTTCCAGATAAGTGAAAAGCTGAAGAACATGGGGCTGGAAGGTGAGATTAGCTGGAGAAAGAGTGAAGGTGGAGAGGTTTTTCATCCAGAAGGGAGTTTAAATAAAAAAAAACTGACAGACAGTAATTTGTGGCCGTAACATTTTAGGGCCAGATTTACTAAACAGAGCAAATTAGTGTTAGAGCACAATTCTATAAAAGCACCAATAGGAGGCAAAAATTCTGCATGTGGTTTGTTGACATTAAAGAACACAGACGCAGACATAATTTCCATAATGACCACTGCAAACTGTAAACAACAGCATGCTTTGCATGTAGTTAATGTACTACTGAAAATGTTTTTCTTACCGTTTATATGCTGTCTAAACCACAGAAACACGTGTAGAAGCTGTTACCTCAAATATACATTTAGTGAGTAGGAAAGGACACAATATTTTGCAAGCAGTATTCATTAAGATATTAGCCTAATACTTCACCTACCTGTGCGAAAATGATATGAACAAACACAAATGTTGTCAAGATTCTTGCCCTGGAAATCCTCCTTCAGTTTAGCCAACAAATACCTTTTGTTCCTCTGATTTTTTGCACTCTTCTCCTTGATTTGTTATAATTTTTGCAGTCTATAGTACTTCAAATGTTTTCCTGGTCCGACTGATTAGTACATCCCAAATTATGACAACAACTGACCATTTTCAGGAGCAATAATCAGCAAAATATGCAAGTTTCGTACGGTTCAGAGGCATTTTTACGTTCAGTGTTGCCAATATGGCCGGTTTATCACGCGTCGTGAAAATAATGTCCTGTAAATCAGTAGAAATTACGTAGCATAGGCCGTATGGAATTGAAAGGCTTCATAAAGATTCACTTGCAGATCCAGATATGAAATCAGCTTCTGTATCGAAACGCAGTAGTTTGTTTGGTGCTATTCACACCTTGACCACCAGATGGTACACTTTCCGCTGTATACTGTTACAGTTTTTTTACAATCGTGTTTGCACTAATAACTGAACCTTAATGTCATTTTTCAAAACTCTAGATACAAAACTCAAAACAGTCATTATTTGTAACACAGGCTGTCCAGTGTTCAAAACTTTGCATATTGCGTTCATATCTTTAAAGAAGCCTTGCATTAGCAGAAGCATTGTTTCAAAAAAACGAATTTATTATGAAATATTATAGGAACATTACTTTAGATCACCCATACACAAGTTACCCATTGTTTCAATGTGTTTTTGCTAGTACAATCATTAAATATAGTTGTACAAAATATGTGATTCAGGTTTCATTTTTTTTTTTTTTACTTTAGACTAAGAATAGTACAGACACAGTGGTATCATTGAAATACTGTAATGTGGAATTTACTGATAAAATAAATCTCAGCATAGGTTTTCTAAAGGAAAAATTTAGATTCAAAGTTTTAGCTGTTTTTTTTTTTTTTTTCAGCAGGGTACAGTATACAGTTTACAGTATACTGTACCCTGCTGGAAAAAAAAACCTGCTAAAACCAGCCTAGGCTGGTTGGCTGGTCTTAGCATGGGGCCATAGAAACCATATCTGATAAAGAATGAAATATGACATCCATAGATACATAGTAAAAAATAAAAAAAGTACTGCAGAGGTACAATTTTGTACCAAAACATATAAAGGTACCTTTAAAGGTACACAATGGGTCCTTATTGTACAATTATGTACCCAAAAAATTGTACCCTTGGTAACACCCCAGTGACAGCTACTTGTACCCTAAAAGGTATAGTTTTGTACCGTTTTTTCTGAGAGTGTAGTGTAGTCCATCTGGGTCATATTCTGTGGTAACTGGTGTCAAATGATCTATCCTGAAACATGCACTATTTTCCATAAAAGCTATGCTTCAAGGGTATTGCAACAGTTACTTATCATTTTAAGCAGATGTATGTATCAACTGATAGTTCAATTTTTGTAATGAAATGAATGCACACTCATCTCAGAGTCAGATGTAATGTGTGAGTTGCGTTTTGAAATAGTAATACTTTGATGTTAAGTTGTGTAATTTTGAACAGGTGATTTAAGTTCAATGAACAAATGATCTTTGGCTTATATGTATTGTATCCAAGCATTTGAAAAATGTGTTAAGTGGTTTGAAAAATGTGCATTTTGATCATTGGTTGTGAATTATGTGTCTAGACTTTTGAAAAATGACATTACGGTTCTGTTATTAGTGCAAAAACGATTGTAAAAACCTGTAAAACAGACATGAAGAATATGTACTAAAAACATTTACAGCATCATGAAGGCCCCAAACAGTGCTATTTTGCATGTCTCCCTAATCAAGGCATAATTCAAACAGAGACCCCGAAATGCAGACGAGCTGAAGGCCAATTACAATATCAAACTTGGGCTACCATAACACCTCAACTGATCGCCTCCATGTCACGCCGCCTTGATGCTGGAATTAGTGCAAAAGGAGGCCCAGCAAAGTACTGAGGACAGTACTTTGTGAAATACTGGATTTGGGTTTGTTTTGTCTTTTATCCGTAATCATTCAAATTGAAACAAATAAAGGCTTGAAATATTTCACTTTGAATGTAGTGAACTAATATAACACGTTTCACTTTTTGTGTATGTTTAGCTGTAGTTTCAGAGACAATCCATATCAGTCAGAAGAGGGCGCCATCACACAAATTTTGCGCGTTCACGACCATATTTACTACTGTTTGCACAAAGTTGCAGCCGATCTTTAAGGTTTACGGAATAACACGTATAGAGTCATTATAAAACAACCCAAAAGGAAAATAAAATATTAAAATTCAGGATGGTGAACAGAGTAGGCCTATATTTTTTTCCACCGCTTATTTAGTAAATATTTTGTAGTGCCTCCTAGTGTTTCCACTAGAGAGCAGCACAGCCCCAGAATCGGTATCATTCACAGATTAACAATAAACCTGCACACACACAGTTTGTATGCTGATATGGATTAATATTGATAATAATATGCTATTAAGGAGCATTGAAAATCGTGATTTACCAGTACAAGATTATTTTGAGCACCCTAGAAGCATGTGCATGTACTAGCTTTTCTTCTTGATTCAGAAGAAAATATGTGAGTAAGGCCCTTTTGAAATCTTTACCAACTGCTGATTGTTTAGTTATTGATTTTACTTTGAAATCATATTGTTTGGATAGTTAGTTATTAAAGAGTTGATCTTCAATAACTCAGTCATAGTGAGTGCTAATACAGAATAAGATGCATTGTATATTATCTAGGGAACAATTTCATCTGTAATTGCCAATGCTTGTAGTAACAATATCATATTAGTGCTCTGTATCAACAATAGTATACCTCATGCCAAAACACTTTAGGATGTTGTACTACTGACTAAATACTATCAAATGCATGTTTGTAATAGTTTGTCGTGTGTATTACCTGAAAGCTATGCCATGCAATTTTAAAATATATCAGCTGTGGGCCTAATCGAAAATATATGTGTCTGTGACGCACATAATACAGCATTCTGAGTTAAAAAAAAACAAACCCTGCCCACCATCTGCGTCAAGTCACACTGTGTGTGGTTTCCAAGCGTGTTCACGAATGTGGGAATCTAGAGTTCCCACCTCCTCCATGACAGTGCAGTAGATACAATTCTAACATGGTGGCATCTGATTGATGCTTTTACTTAGTTTATTTGTTTGCCCAAGTTTCTTTGCCTTTCAGGCCACACTGGGTTTTTTATTCAATTAAAGCAGCAAATAAACAGTGTTTGAGGATTTGCAAAAATGTTAAAACAAATTAAGGTCTTGACTTCAACATCAAATGATTGCTCTGTACACGCCAACTTGGGTGCATGGTGTTAATTAGTTGAAAGGGGGGCAGAGAAAATTATAATATAAAAATAAAACATGGTATGTTGGTAATATAATTTATAATGATAAAATGTCTTTTTTATGTAACCTTTTAAAAATGTATTTATTAAAGGCATAGTCACTAGAAGTGACTAATATATGTGTAAAATAGGAGGGATCATACAAAATGCATGTTATTTTTTATTTAGTGCTGACCTGAATAAGATATTTCACATAAAAGATGTTTACATATAGTCCAGAAGAAAAAATAATAGCTGAATTTATAAAATGACCCCGTTCAAAAGTTTACATCCCCTTGATTCTTAATACTGCTTTGTTACCTGAATGATCCACAGATGTGTGTGTTTTTTTTTTTTTTTTGTTGTTGTTGTTGTTGTTTTTTTTGTTTGTTTGTTTTTTAGTGGAAGTTTCTCATGAGTCCCTTGTTTGTCCTGAACAGTTAAACTGCCTGCTGTTCTTCAGAAAAAATCTTCAGGTCCCAAAAATTATTTGGTTTTACAACATTTTTGTGTATTTGAACCCTTTCCAACAATGACTGTATGATTTTGAGATACATCTTGCCACACTGAGGACAACTGAGGGACTCATATGCAACTATTACAGAAGGTTCAAAAATTCACTAATGCATTAAGAGCCGGGGGGTGAAAACTTTTGAATTTGAAGATCAGGGTAAATTAAACTTATTTTGTCTTCTGAGAAACATGTAAGTATCTTCTGTAGGGCAGTACTAAATGAAAAAAATTATGATATTTAAGAGAAATTAAGAAAAATGTACAAATCTTCATTCTCTTAATACATTGTGTTTACTTCTGAAGCATCAGTGAGTTTTGGAACCTTCTGTAATATTTGCAAATTAGTCCCTCAGTTGACCTCAGTGTGAAATGATGGATCTCAAAATCATACAGTCATTGTTGGAAAAGGTTCAATCAGGATCATTCAGGTAACAACACAGTATCAAGAATCAAGTGTGCGAAAACTTTTGAATGGAGTCATTTTTATAAATTCAAGTATTATTTTCTTTTGTGGACTATATGTTAACATCTTTTATGTGAAATATCTTATTCAGGTCAACACTAAATAAAAAAGAACATGCATTTGTATGATCCTTTTTATTATGGTAAAATTAAAATTTTGCTAATTCTGCAAGGTATATGTAAAATTGACTTCAACTGTAAATATGCTTTAATATTACTGCTATAAATCAGCATAAATAATGTTTTATCATTTTAAATTTCTATCACTATATATTAGGTTGTTTTTTGTACCTTTAACAATCTGAATAAAGCACTTGAGATTTGTTTGTCATGAAAACTACAAAACGTGTAATGATTCAGTGGGCAAAATAAAGGCTGCCAGTGGCGTGGGTGAGTGTCCGTAGGAGTGTGGTGGCACGTGATCATGTGTGTCTGTGCGCAGGGGAGGTGAGAAGATATGCATTTCTAAGTGGGTGAAATTGTGATGCATTTCCGCCGGCTCATCAGGTGTGGGAGGCAGAAACACCTCTCTGTGTTTGGACTGTAATGACTTTATATGAGCATGAATTTTTTTTCCGAATGGGAACTCTCTCTAGTGCATCAGTTCAGATCCATGATGTGTCCGAATGAGATCATTCATCACAGAAAAGCACTGCATTTATTCTAAACAGTTAGTCATGGACTGTTTTTACTCTCGGGCTTGGTTTTTAAAGTCACGTTGAAACGGAAGTGGCGACAGACCTTTTCTTCCATGTTGTGACGTACAGCCAAGTGGAAATGTTTATTAAAAAAGATAAATATGTAGGATAGGGCCCTTTGGTTTTTAATTGGATTGGAGTGTGAGCTTGCAAGGCCGGGTTTAAAGAAATAATTCAACAAAAAAGGAAAACTTGCTGAACATTTCCAAGATGTAGTTCAGTTTGTTTCTTGACAGGAACAGATTTGGAGAAATTTAGCATCACGTCACTTGCTCACCAATGGGTCATCTGTAGTGAATGGGTGCAGTTACAATGAGAGTCCACACAGAAAGTAATAGATTTTTACTATAGCATTTTTAACAGTTGATGTTTAAGCATTTCAATACACCGGTATTATAAAAAGGTAACAAACAATCAAATAAATATATAAGTTAAAGTAAGGTTTTATTGTGAAGGGATTAAAATTATGATAATTTTGTATATATGGGTCAAAGACACATATTTAAGCATAAAAACAAGTGTAAAATGTTGTCGCTTTTCCAAAAAAAATATTGAAAATATATTTTTAAAAATTCTGTTTAATATAATTGCATTTTTGCTTTTGTTTTTCTGTAAATAAATTAATTAAAATAAAAAAAATTATATGTATATATATATATATATATATATGTATATATACACATATTTAAGCATAAAATATATGTGTGATACTGCTTTTTGTTGTTGTCCAAATAATTTTTTTTTTTTTAAGTTTTCTCTTTAATTTAATTGCATTTTTGCAAATAAATATCATACATTTTCCCCTGATTTACAGAATACACCCACTAAAATGTCATTAACAATTTTGTCAGGCATATTTACAACAAAAACAATTTTTGACATATTAAAAGACAAATTGCTTTTACCTCAAATACTAATTAAGTGTCATTCCATTTTTCTTTAATTAGCCACTATTCTAGGTTTTGCCCTTTTGTCAGTAAGGATTTTTTTACTCATTTAAAACACAAAATTGAATATGCTTCCTTCAATAAATCAGAATAAGCATGTTGTTTGAATTTTGACATAAATAGTGTGTTACACTGAATGACAATCTAACATCATTTCAACCAAATTTTGACGTTTCATTTTCCAAAAACATATTTGAAATCTTAAAGTAGACACTTTACTTAGATTTACAGTTTTTTACAGACGCTCGGACACATTTCTCAATACTTAGGTCACTTTTGCAAAACTCTTCACACAATTCTCCTAACCGACTTTCAGCTTGGCAAAGCAGGTTATTTCACATTCAAAATGCACTACAACTACCAAAACACTTTATTCAGGTCTCAAATAAACTTATTCTTCCAGAATACTAGCAAAGGTTGACAGAAGACAAACACACTTTGTCACCCACAAAACAATGAGCTAAAAAACACTAACAACATGTAGCATTACGCAGTGTTTTCTTGTGTAAAACAAGGACACATCTCTGTTTATAATTGCAATATATATTGTTTATAACTGCAATATATGTTACTGGAATGAATCAGACATGATGCAGAATTCGACAATATTTTATGTTGTTTATTTATTTTTATTTTTTTCCACTAAGTAATTCCAAAATACAAGAATTTGTATACACACCATCCACTGATACAGATACAATAGTAATGCTAATCTACTCGCATTTTTAGATTTGAAATTTGTTTCAATAAAATATTGCTGTTGAATTTTGCTGTCTTATTCAGTTTTGCATTATGTCATTGTTTTGAACATAAGTTTAACAGTTTTGAAAACAGTATGTAAGCATGTGCAAAATGTCCTGTACGTACAAAGATTTTTGTCAGTTGTTGTGTCTGAGTGAGAAAAGAATGCATGAAATTTGAGAGATGTAGTCATTGAATGCATTTTGTGCCAAAACAATGATAATTGATCCTCAGTTTAGCCCACATACTTCTGTTGTGCTCACTGTGTGAAGAGTTTTGCAAAAGTGACCTAAGTATTGAGAAATGTCTCCTAGCATCTGTAAAAAAAAAACTAATGTGCTTTCTATGGACATTAAATCACTTTTGTACCTTTTTTTTTTACGTGGACATATTATTTATTTATATATATATATATATATATATATATATATATATATATATATATATATATATATACTCCAGTACATATAGCTATAAATAAAAATATTTTATAATGCTTCATAACAGTTCATTGTTTCATTTATTGAAGTTAAACATAAATAAATGTGTGTGTGTGTGTGTGTGTGTGTGTGTGTGTGTGTGTGTGTGTGTGTGTGTGTGTGTGTGTGTGTGTGCTAAAATTGAATAGAAGTGCTATTGATGAATTTAGCTTTTTTTGTTTTTATACCACCTGGCAACCACAGCTGTGTATGTGCTTGTTTTTACAGTGACGATTTTCAAAGAAATAGATTTTGTTTACAACAATAACCACATCAGCTAGATGTTCCAAGCAGTCTGAAGCAACTGTTTCCCTGCTAGTGTAGTTCATAGATTAGAAAGTGGAAAGATTTTCATTCTCTCCTCCTGTTCACCCATCGGCAGGGCCCCATTCACTGACTCACAATGCCTGTTTCTTAGCAACATCAGCAGAAGTCATTTGGCAGGAAGTCAACACAACATAACTGGGATACTTCTGAGGTCATAACTTCTCTGCCCGTAGTAATGTGTTGATTTTGAATAAAAGAGTCCCTTGAGCTCTACAAGTGCTTTCAGGCTAGATGAGTGTTTGAGAAGCAGCAGCTCTGTTAAAGTAGAAAACATAATGCAAGAATTTTTTATAATGGAGCACCGCAGACACAAATCTGATCCACATTAGAGAAAAGATGCAAAAGCACTGCACAACAACACCTGAAGTTGAGCAGAGCATGAGCCAATCATGTTTCATTAGCTCGAGACAAGTTACATGGCCACATCCTAATAAGCTACTTAAAGATCTAGTTGCCCTGACAACGAGAACGCCGCAAAGACTTCATCTACCTTAAGTACCAAAATCCTATTAAAGCTATTTTTCCGCGATGATTCAATAAAGCGGCATTGGGATACTTTTTTAGCGCTAGCTGATAGATTTGGTGCACGCAGCCCAGGGACAAGACTATAGCACTTTGTAAGGAAATGCAAGTTACTATTTAGACTTATCACGTAACACAAAAACTTCTTAAGGCTGAAATAGTAAGTTGTGCTTGTCAGTATTTATTTTAAACTGTAACTGTGTTGTCTCCCCAAGCAGCACTACAAACCTCCACACAGTCTGATAAGCCATGAGCAAACCCACGCTTCTGTCCTTAAGGATTTACGTCATGGAGAGAGGTGGGCATTAAAAGTTAATTCTTGTTTATACTTCTCTGTTTGGAGTCCTTCAATAACGCTTTCATCAATGGAATCCATTTTCTATATCTGAAGG
>NC_133370.1:9547795-9674279 GCF_049309525.1 Garra rufa
TAATTAAGTATTTAACTGATGACTATTTTTCATTCCTGGATTATTTCTGTCGCACTCTGTTGACAAAAAAAACGCTGGCTGAATAAAAACGTCTTTCGTTTTGTAACACAACACATAAAACACTCTATCATTGAGCTCTATGACGTTGCTCCACATATGCAAACAAAATACTTTTCCGCTTACGATCTGATTGGCTCATGAATGGCAGCACAGGCTCTACTGTCTGCTGAACTCATACTAAATTCCACTGTAAGGGGAAAAGAGAGGGGAGGGGTGAGATTTTGAGGGAAGACAGCACGCTTTTACTGGGCTTCACGCCAGAACCTTTTCCGTCCGGCTCATGTCTGTTGCTGGTTTATATATGTGGTCACTGATGTAATGCTCAGGACAGAATCCAAAAGACAACTCCCTCTTTGCTTCTCCAGACAGATGTAGCAGACAGTGGAAAAATCGTGTGAAGACGGCAGACAATATCAGCTACTTATTAAAGACTGAAATGTGTTGAATATGCTATGAAACTATGTTTAATAGCTTTTTTAAGTGTCCTCATATGGCACAGGAGAATAAATTAAAAATCTAAGATGTGATTTCAGTTTCCCCGTCGAAATTACATCCTTGGAACAATGTGTTCTTTTGAAAAGAAGATTAGCTTCTGTATTTAAGGACAAAGAAATTGGAAGCTCTGCAGTACATGAAACGGGTATTGTTAATGAACTTCACTTACTTCCACCCATCTACTTCCAGTATCCCTTGTAAAAACCACATATAATGTGAATAAAATGTCTAGAATTATTTTTAAAGTGTTATTATTTAATGAGGAAGACAGTTTATGCCTTAAGAATGGAACTCAATTTGGCAGTTTACACTTTGCTGAAATTAGTCCAAGCAGATGGCATTATACAAATATAGCAAGCGGTTGGTTATGAAAGAGCTAAAAGTTATTGAGTGTGAATTTGAGTGCAAAGTAGGACATCAAAGCAGAATAAATCACATATAATGAACAGTTTTATAGGCTATAAAATTAGACTGTAGGAAAACCAAAGGATTCACAGACAGTTTAAAGGAACCACAGACTATTTTACATCCAGAATGTGTTTTAATCATTATGAGCTTTTACTGAACTGTCAGGCATTAAAAGCCTTGACTATAAAACTAATCTCTAGCTTCTGCTAACTTTTATACGCGCATTTTGTACTGCTGTAACACCACTTTCTCGTGAACATGTACGCCAGTTAGCGAAAGCTAGAGACTGTGGTTCATTAAATTGTAAATATGGATATTTTACTTACACAAACACATCAATTTGTTTTAGAAGGCCTTTATAAACCCCCGGGAGCAAAGTGGAGTACATTTTATGATGGATGGATGCACTTTATTGGACTTCAAAATCTCAACAACCATTTACTGCCATTATAAAACCTGGAAGAGACAGGACATTTTTTAATATAACATTGTGTTGATCTGAAAGTAAAAAGTCATTTACACCTATGATAGCTTGAGGGTAAGTAAATCATGAAGTAATTTTTATTTTTGTGTGAACTATATTACCTAAAATGTGTATATTAGTACCTAAATGTTACATATTTGTACAGTATTTAAAAAAAAAAATACTGCCCTAATGACAATATGATTTCATTTGACCTCATTGTCCATAAAGGCCTCTTCACAACCAAGAATGATAACTATAAAGATAACTATAACAATATTAGTCTCTACATCAACGGATAATGTTCTGTTTTTGTAAGTGCATGTACAGTTTTGTCATCTGCTGCTTTAATAAGTGCAATAATAATGGATATTATATGAGGATAAAGTGCTCCAGCATTATTTTTTTTAATAGTGTTGTTATTTAATGAGGAAGAGACCGTTTAACCCCTTAACTGTCATAGTTAAGAGTGCATATCCTTAAAAGTGCATATCCAATCTTAAATTATAATAATTTATGAATTAAATATGTCTACATAAGTTGACTCAAATTTGAAGTTGATATAAAAATTAGGTTTATATGAAATTTTGGTTAAGGCAATATACAAAAAAGCCAAACTTCATTGAATAATTTTTTTATGCATTTCTGTCACAAATCTATCAATTTCTCTCTTAATATTACATCTATCACAAAATCCTGAGACTCAGACCTTTCCAGCTATATGAAAGGTCTATGAAAAAATACCGCCACAATGACCGAAATCTGAATTAATTTGACTTCATTTTCCATAAAGGCCCCTTCACACCAAAAATTATAACTATAAAGATAACTATAAGACAGATAATATTCTATTTTTTTATAAGTGCGTGTGCAGTTTTTTCATATATATGCTGCTTTATTTCATTCATCAGATTTTGACCATCAGTTGGAAAAAAAATAGTTCTGAAAATGATTCCAATGATGTTCCTCTGTGATGTTATCAATACAGTTGTGATATGAACATTATGTTCTCATAGAACGATTTTTAAAACTTCATCTTTTTGTTACCATTATTTCATCATAGTCCAAGCTCTTGGGCTGAACGTAACACATTAAAAAAAACAAAAAAAAAACATCCCATAATAAAAATATAAGTACACTTTTTTGCTCAAAATCACTCCAATAATGCGTCATTCGATAACCTTTTTATGGGATTGTTTTGGCCTTCGGTTATGTGCGTCACTTTCACAGTGCTTCATGAAACCCAAAAGAACCATTGACAAACACACTCAAAACACAGCATAAACAGCCTTTATCTGATGAGTATCTGATAAAAGTGGAACTATTAGAGTGTGTCCCACTCAATTCACTGAGTCATGGCTTTTTCAGTCCTTCAGTGCTTCCGACGGGACAACAAACACCCACATTTCTTTTCTAAATCAACTGAAAATTTGTTTTTTGGTTTGCATCCTCATTTATCCCTTTTTCTGTTACTGATTCTGTCATGTCGTACTCACTATCAGGGCTCATTGTGAATTACACACTTCATTTTTCAATATTTTAATTATGCCAGAGAACGCAATGTTCTCTTAGTGCTAACTGGATCAAATCTTTTAAAATATTAATACAGTAGTCTTTGGGCTTTCAGGATTCATTAGGGCTCAGAAACTCCTGGCGGTATATAGACATCACACTAATGATCTGCTGTTAATAATTCATACGAATTTGCTTGTATAATGAAATACCTGCCTTGTGTATGGCGGAGAGCAACTGAAGATTTATAATGGCTGTGTTTTCGCTTAATATTCTCTGAAACCAGAGTGACAGACATAAAGAAAGTGTTTCAGCTGTGAGATTTCTTCGAATCGGTCTGGTGTGATTCAGCGTCCAGTCTTGTGGAGAAACATGCCATCTGGGCCATCTGGTGTTACTGACATGCTTTTAAAAAGCTCTGTGTGAGAAAGAGATCGAACAAAACTTCTCATCCATCTTTTGTTTTATTAAATTTGATCACCTCAAGGTACTGAAATGCGTAATGTTGCCATCGTCCTTGCTGATTTCATTCAGCCTTGTGCCAGATTCAGCACAACAGCACTCTTGCTCATGCGATATTGCTTAAATGGTAGATGGGGGAATAATGTAACAAGCTATGCAAACACAAATGATTGGAAATCATTATCACAACAATCACAATTAGGACAATCAGCTAGAGAATAAAATGTGTTTACCCATCACGCAAATGCCTGTTTTAGCAGGTTGAACCAGAACATTGCCTGTGTGCTTTCAGGAAGTAAAAATAAATGCATGCACAAAACAAAACAAAAAGCATAATTATAACTTTGGCAAAAGATAGGATGATGCATCTCCTAACAGATGGAGATGGAAAGAGTCCAAACAGAGAAAGCGAGAGTCTTTCCCACTCACACTGGTTTATTTTGTGCACTCATTCAACAAATTCATCCAAAGTGCTTTCTAGAACATATACAACCTATAGGGTATCATATATCTTACTGTACAAGTGTAACGGAGGCCAGCTAGTAGGTGCTGTGCAGGTAAACCTCACTCCCTGATCTCAAGAGACGCACTAGTGACTGACGCTAGGGGTTGCAGCCTTTAGCCTCCTTGTTAGTACGTCCGCCTCCCGTGTCGGAGACCCGGGTTCGAGACCTGCTCGGAGCGGGTGCGGTAGGACCCGGGTGTGAAGGGTTACACAAGGATCAAACCTTGTAATGAAAATGTGATCCTGGACCACAAAACCAGTCTTAAAAGAGAAGTTCACTTCCAGAACAAAAATGTACAGATAATTTACTCACCCCCTTGCCATCCAAGGAGGTGAGTCACCCATTCATGACTTTCTTTCTTCTATTTTTCGAGGAAAACATTTCAGGATTTTCTCCATTTAGTGGACTCGTATGGTGCCCGAGTTTGGACTTCGAAAATACAGTTTAAATACGGCTTTAAACGATCCCAAATGTGATTGTACACGATCCCAGCCAAAAAAGAAGCGTCTTATCTAGCAAAAGGAATGGTTACTTTTTTTTAATTACAATTTATATACTTTTAAAATCCGACGCTCATCTTGTCTTGCTCTGCCTGAAATCTGATTTTCCGGTTCAAGACAGTTAGGGTACGTCGAAAAACTCCCATCTTATTTTCTCCCTCAACTTCAAAATCATCTTACATTGCTGCAGAAGTACCGAACCAGTGTTTAGAAAGTGAACATGCAAAGATCAAACACCCTTTACAAAAAAGGTAAGACAGCAATGTAGGACAGTTTTGAAGATGAGGGAGAAAATTAGATGGATTTTTCAACATACCCTAACTGTCTTGAACTGCACTGTAAAAAAAATAAATAAATAAAAAAAAAACGTAAAAAAACAGTAATTTTCTGGCAGCAGGGGCGCCAGAAAATGTCTGTTAAAAAATGGAAAAATACTGTCAGGAAAAAAAAAAAAAGTAAAAAAAAAAAGAGGTAATTTCTTATCGTATAATTACGGTTTATTACTGTTATTCTACACTGTTTTCACTTAAATTTACAGGTAAATACTGTAGTTTCTGAATTTTTTAACTGATATGTACCAACATTTTGAAGTACTGAAATCTGATTTGTACCTTTGTAATACACTGATAACCACCAAAAGCAGGTGGTGACGACAACATCATGATGAACCAAAACCCATCACAAGGAGGTTTTAAATAACAACATAAATAGAAGGTGCACAGTGTCATTCACACCAACAGTAAACACACATAAAACTGAAATAATGCAAAAAACATTAATTTAACAACATTAGATGTAACATACAACCCTAATGTACAAAACTGCCAAGAAAAATCTAAGAAGAAAAAGTTATTTCAACAAAAAAACATTCAATTAAAAAAATTAAACACAGGGAATTCTGGGAATGTCAATTTACGGTTATTCACTGTACATTTTACGTTCTTTTTCACTTCAAAAAATGGTGTACTACCGTAAAACTGTCCAACACAGTTTTTCACCGTATATAGAAGGTGAACATACCGTTAACCATTTCACAGGTTTTTACCGTAGCATTTTTACAGTTTTTTACCATTAAATTCACAGTCATTTTTTACAGTGTGAAGAAAACAGAGTTCAGGCAGAGCAAGACAAGATGAGCATTTGAGGTTAATAAATATATAAATTGTAATAATAAAAAAGCAATTGTTTAGCTAGATAAGATCCTTCTTCTTTGGTTGGGATCGCTTGAAGCCACATTTAAACTGCATTTTTGAAGTTCAATTGTATGGGTCAAATGATCGATTTCTCTTTTATGCCAAAAGTCATTAGGATATTAAGTAAAGATCATGTTCCATCAAGTTATTTTGTACATTTTCTACCGTAATGTATCAAAACTTAATTTTTGAATTAGTAATATGCATTGCTAAGAACTTAATTTAGACAGCTTTAAATTCGATTTTCACCCTTAGATTCCAGATTTTCAAATAGTTGAATCACCGCCAAATATTTCCATACATCAATGGAAAGCTTATTTATTCAGCTTTCAGATGATGTATAGCCTACATCTCAATTTTCAAAAATCGACCCTTATGGTTTTGTGGTCCAGGGTCACAAATATATTTGCTGAAGGTGACTGCGCCAACACTGCAGCTCCAAAATATGCAGTTTGATAGTTAAAAGCAAAAAAGGTTTATGAAATACTGTACATGAGATGTTGTGCAATAGCATCTGTATAAGATGTTATGTACTATGTTATGCGAGATCTTGTTATGAAATAGCAAATGTGCCTGAATTAAGTAGACAATTGCTGTAAATATATAAAAAATGTGTTGCTCTAACATAGTGCAGCTTCACTAGAAAAAAAACAATCCCTAATGTATCTATAATACCTACAGGATGATTTCGCGCAATCACGCACGTATATACAAGCTATTCTAATAGCATCACATGCCGTGTTTCGCGCATACAGGGCGAGACCACATTGACTGTACACACACTTGTATAACCGTTTGTATAACACTTCAGCGTACTCTGCTTCTCCGGACCAACCACACTCTTTTCCCTCGTCAGCGTCCCATTCACCAGCTTTTTCTACTGATTTGCCCATACGCAGCGGACGCCGTCACTGGCCATGGGTGTCCACGTGAGGTGTATGACATACTTATGTAAAGAGACTGGCGGTCTGTTCGGCCAATCACAGCGCGCTTATAGTATTTCCGAATTTTCCGCATGCAAATTAGCGCGGATTGACCAATGAGAGCGCACAGTGGGAGGAGTTTGAATTCAGGTCATGCTGCGAGCCCGAGAGATCCAGGGCAGCGGTGTGAGAGAACCTTCGGAGCTGAAGTGTGTCAAACTGACGCTGCGGCTTGACTGGAATTTCAGGAATATTTTTTTATTTAGTCGGACTTTTTAGCCGGACAGGACGGAGACTTGCTTTGAGACGTCCATCCTATACGAAAAGGAAGGCTGTTTAAGTTGTCAGGTACGATACATTTATGTTTTAAAGAGCTGGCTGTTGAGCTGTTGTATAACATTTTCCTTTGAATGCATTGTGACCATTGTTCATAAACACGTCGTGAGCACAAAGTGATGTTTGTATCTGTCACATATGTAAAATACATCTATACGCTCAAAAATATGTCAGAGATAAATGTTTGAAATGGTTTTTAACTTTCGCGTTGCATAACTGTGTCAGCGATTAGGTCATCCCCGGTCAGTGCTCCAGAGCAAAGCCCTATTTATCACAACTTTTTGTCCTCCCTGTTTAACTCAACTAAGACAATCCATACGACTTTTAAAATTTAAATGCACCCTGTTTACTGAGAAAGCTGTATATTTTGCTGGAGTATGAGGCAAGAACGCTCAGTTATGAGCCAGCCTACTCTAGACTCATTGTCATGGCAAGCCAACTTAACATTTATTCCTTAAAACTAGTATGCTTTTTCCATTACTAATACTTGTTTTTAAATGTCTAATTATAAAATTCACTCGCAGCTATTCATTACTAACACTAGTATGAATTTAGTAACTTATTTAAAATTTTATTAAAATTCTGATTTTCATTAAATAAGTGTTATTCTTCAGTTTGTTATAGAATAACTGGAATACATGCTATTACGTGTTCAGGTAACTAATAAATATTTACATATATGGTTATGTAAGGAATAAGTAATAATTTCTAGTATATAAGTATCAGTACCATTGGATAGTTCAAATGTAAATGTTAGGCACTCTAAATGACTTACTAGTCTTAAAAAAGACAACTACTAGTAACAGAAGTGGACTCTTTAAAAATGAATGTTTAAATGGCTTGCCACACATTTCCCTCGCTAAAATGAATGAATCTCAATCTAATCTGCTGTATGGGTCAGGATGTGTTCATTGTACGTCATTGCAGGCTGTGTAATTGACACGAGTAGAGTCATGTATGTTAGATAATGTCTTTCTGGAACAAATGCACATGATGCATTGTTCAGACTTATGCATGAGACAATGAATGAAGCGCTTATTGTATTTTTGTTGTTACATAAAAACACTTATTGCATGGTATTTAAATCAGTTTCACTGCTAGTACATGGTAATTTTAACCAAGAGTACAGGAAACTTTTATTCATTTATTCATTGAGGAAAAGTTCATTAGAATTATAGTCTCGGTCCATTCACTTTCATTGGATTGTTTTGCCATGCAATGAAGCTGAATGGTGACTGCAACGATCCTTCTGCTTAGCATCCATACGGCTTTTTTGAGGATAAGTAAATGGTTACTGAATTGTTATTTCTGGCTGTGCTTTGCTCTTAAATAGATTTTAAAAGAGTAAATATAGCTTGAAGTTGGCAGTCGTCCAGTTGTGTTGCACTGCATGGCAGGTAGCCGAGCTTGAAGTCAGATATGTGTGTGTGTGTGTGTGTGGGGGGGTGTTTGGAGGCTATTAAAACTGACCTACTCCTACAAGAGTGCTCCAAATACCTTAATCTGCCTCTTATGTATCGAGCACATAAACTCGCATGTGCATTGAAATAAACAAACCATTTTGTCGAGCCAAAATGTATTTTAATAGCACTTCTCATTTTCATTTTTAATTATTTCAAAGCAGCTTTACAGAAAATCATGATGGTCATAATATCTCAGTATATTCATGCTTTTCACATTAAGCAGATTGAAATGTAAAAATGTTTACATTTTACAAAGTAATTTAAAGATTAGCAATCCAAGCAGTTGAGATGCTTTATAGTATATATTGGTCTACGCAAGTGAACTATGTCAGCAAATTAAGTTGGACATACTTAAAAATCTAACTTTGTACAAAGAGCTGGTCTATATTATTGGCAGCTGATGTCTTTCTTTTTCATTTCTCTCCCTGGTCTTTTTTCTCATAGCTGACTCATACTTTGTTTGCAATCATTTCCCAAAATGTTTGTGTGGTATAAGCTAATTTGCATTAGTTGTGCCATTTTCAGTTGCATATGTTGTGAATGAAAAGATACAATTTGTTTTCATCAAACATCTGCTTTGATTTCCCAGATGCTGCATTTTTTAAATGGAATCAGGAGGTATATCAATTTTCTTGCTGTTCTGTCTTGTGTTTGATCTATTTTCTCAGCCGGGACAGTGAATGTTGCACAGCTTGATCCAAATGGGAAACTAGAGACATGTAATTGTTAGGTCTATTTTTGTACATAGACATGCTGGAATAATGGTTAGCATGCAGCATTGACGTAATCAGGAACTGAGCCATCATTTGCTCTGAATGGTAGTTGGGCATACAAATAATCTCAGTCACTAATACTAGATACGCATTCTCATTTTAGCATTTACTATTGAGGGTAAATGTGTGGATAGCACATTCAATGATTCTATAACAACTAAATAAAAGATGCCTGCTTTATCTGTGTGAGTGGAAACAATGGTTTTCTACAAATAAAGCTGCTTTAAATTCATGCTGTAGTGCCAAATCGGCTCGTTGTTGAACTTTGCACTCCGGCTATAATAGAGAGATAGTGTGGGTGAGCAGTTTTTGGTGATGTGCCTGATATCAATACTCGCTCGACAAGACTGGCTGAAAGCGTTGGCAGTTGAAATGGGATTGGCTGCAGCTGCAGAGGCAGTGGGAGGGTAGGAAGTAGTGACGCACAAAGACTGTCCTCGGGTGCATTTTTATGTATTTACGGACCGTTGCTGGCTGAATGCCACACGCTCAGTCCATCAGGCCAAAGCTTTCGTTGATTTTATCTTTCCAAGTTTAAACTTCGGTCTGTTAAGTGCTAGATGAGAAACAGGGCAGTCATGGAATTAGATTGTTGTAGAGGTTTTAAACTACAGTTTCATTTCAAGTTTTTTAAAATTCATTAAATTCATTTCATAACATTTTTTTTTAATTGTGAACATGCACCTAATAGAAGTCATTACTTTTTTATGGAGCAGGAATGCTGCTTAGGTTGCAGGGCGACTGTAGGCTATTTACACAATTGCAAATCTATAAGTGGTTCCATGTGGAAAATATAATTGCAGTCAAAGCGAGTGCGGTTTCGTTTGTGGCGAACTGTCAACTATTACAAGTGCTTGGTATGCAAACTTAGTTTTACTGCATTACATAATTGTCTAGTGACGGCAGAACATTGCATACATTGCATTCTCTCTATGCCTTTGATTTTGTCACTTGAGAAAATCCTCCATTCCCTGAAATGGGTCTGACCCACACTAGGCGAGTAAAATCTCTGCGGATGAGATTTGAGATAATGCAGTTGTGATTTCCCTTCGGGGGTTTTCCAGCTGCTAACCTGGCCATGCTACTTTCTCCTTCTCTGGTGGACATCCGTGCATCTGGTGATGAGTAGGAGTGTAAATACGTCAGAGAGATGAGCGGAAAGAGAGAAAGGTCTGGTTGAAACCAGTTGTGGCTAGATATGCTTGTTCCGCTCTGTAAAGTGGGTACTAGGATAAACATTTGCCCTTTGTTCTATTTGCACGCACGGCTTAATTTGGACATCCCAGAAACGTCAAAAATGCTTTCTGAAGTTACTGTGCTCCATCTGAGTCACCTTTTTAAAAGGGCTTGAGAGGTCTCAAATTCTCGGCTGTGCATCGCGATAGAGTATGAGTAAACAAAACATGCCGAATTTAGGTTTACCAGAAGGATGAGACACTTACACAATCTAATCTGGAGGTCTCCACACCTGCCCTTGTGTAACCCAAATCACACGTGTCTTCTTGGAAAGATTTGGTTAGCTAGCTGCCTGCTCCCTGCATTGTTACCAAACAGCTGTTTACAAGGACACTTTGGTACATGACTACCACAAAGACTTTAGAATTATATAAGGCTTGGCGACACTCAAGCAGTTACATTGTTACGTCAATTAGTGAGTCACATTGAAGCTTGTTAAAAGTTAATTAAGCTGCATGCAGATAGTACAAGTATGCTTGTACTTTGTGTTCCAAATTTGAGAGTGACAGTATCGCTGACTGAAATAGGTCAAAATCATGTTAAAAAATAACATTTCTTAACACTAAGGTTTTTTTCTACTGGCCCACTCAGGCCATCTACACACATACACATATACACAGTCAAAATAAAAATGTATTCAGACACCTTCAACATTTCTCACATTATCACAGTTTATTCACTACAGTTTTGAAAATGGTAATAAAATATGACAAGAACTCAAGAAATAAAACTGTGTCAGAACAAATGCATAATGTCAGTTGTGATTCTTAACTCAAATTTTGATACCACAGTAAAAACTATTAGACTGACTAATGTTTTGTCCATTCAAGCACAATAAGATGAAAAAAAGAACTCAATTTGGTAATCATTGTCCGGTTGAAACATTTTAGGGTTTTTTGCATCCTCTTGCATTTAAATTATTTTAAATCACCTTAATGTTTACACTGGTCAAACTTAAAAACATGTGCAAATGATAAACTTTTAGTTTAGACCAGTGAAATTTTCATCAACTGTCCTGAGCACTGATATATATCAAAACCAAAATTTATTCAGACACCTTCAACATTTCTTACATTATTGCACTTAATTCACGGTTTAGAAAATGGTTATAAAATATGACAAGAACTCAAGAATTAAACTGTGTCAGAACAAATTCTTCTTGATAATGTCAGATAACTTTGATAGAAAGGTATGTAACATAACATGGTCAGGTCAAAGTGTCACATCAAATTTTTGGTCCCAAATTTTTATCAGTTTTACTGTCCATCCACTGTATGAAGAATTTTGTTGGTATAATATACCACAGTTTACTTTATTTTGCCATTCTACCTTACATAAATGAGCTATAGTGTCCTGCACCCACTAGTACAAAAATATAAAAAATTATATCTGGTTTGACTGTACTCATTTATTCAAATTATCAAAAACTACAAATAGTTAGTAATACAATAGCACAACAAAAGTTATTTTTTCAATGTTTTTGACACATGTAACCTAGCATTCTAAAAATTAGGTTGTTGCAATGCAAAAAATGTAGATTTTTCACAATTATTAACTCAAATTTTGATACCACAGTAAAAACTTTTAGACTGACTAATGTTTATCTATTCAAGCACAATAAGATGAGAAAAAGAACTCAGTTTGCTACTAATTGTCTGGTTAAAACATTGAATGTTTACACTGGTCAAACTTAAAAACGTGCAAATGAGAAACTTTTAGTTTAGGCCAGTGAAATTTTCATCAACTGTCCCAAGCACTGAATATGGTTTAGTTTTTGCTCTTTAAGCTGTTGCTAAAAAATAGGAAAGCACTACTGATACTTGAATCTGCAAGTATAAAAAAACAAACAAAAAAAAAAAACACACACACTGTGTGAAAGCACAAATGTGTGTCAACAGAATGCGTAGATACGGCCTAAGACCAGATTTCCTGTCACATGCTACTCTCAAATGGTGTATTTCTAAGCCATGACCTGGTGGCACAGGATTCGCGCCATGACATCACGGAGCACAGACATCAATCTCTGTGTCTAATCTTTTTCAGGACTGGTGCACTCAATGTTAGGGGGGTTGAGTCAAAACATTTTCCAACTAGAACTGACACCACCAATAAAGGTTCATTGTGTGTTCATTTGTTTTCATCTCCTGGTATGTTTAATGGAAAATCACATTTGTGTGCAGTTTACAGTGTCTGTGTGTGTGACCTTAAATTTAGTTCACTCTTCTAAGCCCTGCTTGTTTAAACCTCAATATACATTTACATTAAATTACACGTTATACACTTTTGGTTTTGATGCCAAATGCAAGTGTGTCTCCAGAAATGTTCTGTTGCTTGAATTTCAAAATGACCGCAGTATTTGTATCATCGCATAATTAGTTCTAATTGTGTTCAAATGTAAGCATTTGAGAAATATGAACTATTTTCATTCAGAGCTGCTGTATGTAAACTTATGTAAGTCCTTATATAAAGCATGTTGTAGCCCATGTGCCATTGTTACACATTCAATTACATAAATGTTTCTTGATACTCAGTTATAAAACTGCCTGCAAGGTGGTTATGTGGTTCATGTTTTATATCATTAGGTTTTTTTGTCTGATCTTTACTAGGTTAATGTTACAATATTGTTTCGTTATGCAATGAATAATCCTGATGATTAGGTGTACTTTTCAGTAAATGTTTTTTTTTTTCCAGGCCTATATAAGTTATTTAAGCTTATGGAAAGCTTGTTCTTGTTACATTTATCTTTCTTGACTTCTGTCTTTCATCTGTTGTAGTCAAACAAAACCAAATTCAGCCAATCTACTATGGAGTAACAGTTGTTGGTCCTTCAGTGACCTGAAAAAAAAATGCTGAATTGGCAATGAGGCTGTGACTATAGACTTATTAAACAGTGCTGGCAGTGGACTTGGGGCTGTGACTCAAGACTTGACTTGTTAAACAGTGCTGGCAGTGGACTTGGCCCTGATATTTTTAGCAGGCAAAGTTTGCTTAAGAGGCCAGGGAGGTAGACGAATTTGCCTTGTAAAGTGAGGATTTTGAATACTGTTGGGTTGATTGCTTTGAATTGCATTGCATAATTGTCTTTGTGCTTTTTAACAATTGAACAGTACATATGTATGGTATAAATTCAATGTGTATAATTGGCATTGCACTGTTTTTTATGTTTTTATACTTGTATGCTTTGATGTGCTTAAATTCTGTTTCAAATGGCAAACTGCTTAATATCGGTTTAGTTTTTACCAGTCACTGCAGATCATGTGTTAGCCAATGTGCTGTTCTCAACAGAACCTATGATTGTATTAGAAAGAGACATCATTATAGATCTGTCAGCTGTAATTATATTAAAATGCAGTGTTCTTCTTCATGGCCCCCAGGCAACGTATATCACAGGAAGGCACCCTTAGGGTTTAAATAAAGTTCACATTAATGGCTAATAATGTGTCATTTGAAGGTCACATCTCTAGATCACCTGATTTATGTAACTTTAAGATGGAAACAAGTAGTCATTTATGCTAGGTTAAAAGGTTATAGTTAAAGACTCACTCGAAAAGCCACGTTTGCACGTGCTGGGGTTTACATAAGCTTATTTGACTTGCGTCAATATATAGCTTAATAGCTGATAAAGTCTCTTTATTTAATTTTCTGTTTGGTTTAACAGTGTCACAGTGCCTGACCAGTGAGTTACTGTATAACTGGAAATCCAAAGGTTAGAGACGGC
The DNA here is from genome assembly GCF_049309525.1 of Garra rufa. NCBI lineage: Eukaryota > Metazoa > Chordata > Actinopteri > Cypriniformes > Cyprinidae > Garra > Garra rufa. Next base: position 9,561,844 of record NC_133370.1, read on the forward strand.
GCCGTGTCATCGCCCTGTAGGTTACTGGGTTATAGTAGGCACTCAGCCAGACATATTAACATCTCACGGTGCTAATAAATCAAACAGGTGTGAGTCGGGAAGGGCACCAAGTCATAAGCCATTGACGTACATGCCAGGTAGGGCTGGCATTATGGTAGTATAGTGGGATTATATAAAGGCAATGATCTTGCTGTGAGTTTTTATACGGTGAGCAGGACTACGTTATTTACACGTGAGAATGATAAAGAAACGTGGCTTGAACAAGTCAAGGACAAGAGAAGTCGTTATTAAGAGACAGACTTTATGTCATTTGTCTCTTGCATTAATTGTGTGTAAATGTTATACTCTAAATTCAGAGGTTAGAGTCAAAAATGCATTTTTAAATATAATGTACAGTACTGTATTATTCCAAAATGCTCATCAAGGCTGCATTTATTTGGTCAAAAATACAGTAAAAGAAAAAAAATTAAAATAATAGATTTCTATTTTAATATTCTTAAAAGTATAATTTATTCTTGTGATGCAAAGCTGTTTTTTTAGCATCGTTACTGTAGTCTTCAGTGTCACATGATCCTTCAGAAATCATTCTAATATGCTGATTTATCATCAATGTTGGATAGTGATGTTTAATATTTTTGTACTGACCTTAACGTTTGAACAGTAGTGTGTATTATTGTTACAAAAGATTTCCATTTTAAATAAATTCTTGCCTTTTTAACTTTTTTTTTTCAAAGAATCCTGAAAAAAAAATCACATTAAATATAAGAATATTAAGCAGCACAACTGTTTCCAACATTGATAATAAATCAGCATATTTGAATGATTTCTGATGGAGCATGTGACACCAAAGACTGTAGCAATGGCTGATGAAAATTCAGCTTTGGATCACAGAAATAAATTATATATTTTATATATTAAAACAGAAAACCATTATTTTTAATTGTAAAAATATTTCACAATATTACTGTTTTTTGCATTTTAAACAAATACATGTAGTCTTGGTGAGCAGAAGATTAAAAAAAATGTTTAAGTGTTTATAGATATATGCGTATATGAATTTCATTGTATAAATCACAAAATATAAAAGTGGAATTGGCAAATAAAAACATGATGCTTTACCTTTTCAGAAACAAATAGATTTTTTTTCTGAGCCATTTTCCAATGAATTTTCAATTAACATTTTAAGTAAATGAATGACGCCATTTCAGTTTTAGTGAATGGATTTTATCCAAGTTTACACTGGTGTTCCAGTAGTACCTTATGTGTATATATATATACCACAATATACAAGCCATGCATACTAAATCTAGTCAGGTCTTGGTCACACAGGTAATCCACTCAACGTACTCTACTCTTAGTCAATCCTCCAATCCTGTTTGGTAAAAGAGTAGTAAGTCACGAATCAGTAACCTGAAGGTGTCCTTCCTTAATATGGCCCATCTCCATTCCTGACAAGGACCAGGAAACTTGGCTCTGGTCAGGCGACTATTTATTTCTCAGCAATGGGATAAGAGTTTATTTTTTCCCCCTGCCATTTTAATAGCAACATGAAGGGATAAAAACCAGTCAGGACCTGTTGTTGGTCCCGACAGCTGTCTAGCATCTCTTATGTGCACTTGCTGGGATTAATCCTTTGAAGGAGGCAGTGTTTACAAGCCGAAATGCCACATCTGTTTGGCTAAAGGACACTGTACAGATACAACCGAGGTGATGCAAGGGACGCCCACCTTTGAAGACTCAGTCTAGACTCTCCGGGACCAGACAGTAGCTTGACCTGTCTATAGATTTTACCACAGTAGTGGATCAGAGAGGGTTGTGCATGGTTTACTTTGATGTGAGTTTGACTTTTTCAACTTTTAAGCGCAAGAGCGTGCAAGTGAAAATGTGATTTTTATCTCCTGTGGAGTGATTGCATTTAGATTAGCTCTGTTTTGTCTCGCCCTGGTTTTGCTGACGTACTTAAGCACGTCATGCACTTGAGACAAGACTTTTTAATTTTTGAAAGTAACTGACTCATTTTCTGTCTGTGTTTATTCCCGTAGAAATCCAAGTATCGTCCTCATTCCTTCTTCACGCCCCAACATGAAGATGGGGTGATCTGCTGGTTCCTTGCTTTACTTGTTCAAACCCGGTCCTATGTCTGAGGGCTCGGAATCCAAACCGTACCTGTTCTCCTCTCTGGAGGGGCAGGACGGAGCAGCCGGATGCAGTTCAATGGCGACGCTGCATCGCATGGGCAGTTACGCGGAGGGGGCCGAACTTGGCCTGGCCTCTGAAGGTAGCGACAGCAGCCAAGATCCTCCCGTCTCGCCCCACAGCAACCGGAAGATGGCACATTCCCTCCATGAGGATGTGGAGATGAAGAGCAGCGGGTCCAGCGGAAGTGGAACAGAGTCCCATGGCAATGAGTCCCACGGTAATGATTCCCATGGCAATGAGTCCCATGGCAATGAGTCTTCTGGGAGCTCCAATAGCCGAAGCAAGGACTCTGCACTACTAGAGTCATCTGGGAGTAACAAAAGGTAATTCAGCCATATTCTGTTTGTGACATGCAGTGGCCCCAATGAATTGTAGATGCTTTAGTTTATCACTTACACTTAACAAACGTCTTTTGGTAAAACTAATGCCACAATATTATTTAGTAAGTACTTAGGTGTCCAAATAGTTTTGGGGGCCCCCAGTCTGCTTCCTAATGTAGTACTTGGGGTGCTGATCAGAGTGTCTGTCATTTTAAAGGCTGTCTCAATCACAAAATCCTTCCAGTGAAACTTTTGATCCCTAAAAATGTCCCATAATACACTGCAAAAACCACTATGCCCTCTATGCTCCCTTACCGGAAATTGCATCACATTTCTGAAGTGTGAAACATAAAATGCATGAGCCAACTCTGATTAATATAATGAAATAGACAGGTACTTAACACAGCTAATTAATATTCGGCTGAAATGTTGTAAGGATGTGTAACAGAACAATATGTTTACAGAGCGTAAATAATATCAAAATGATATGCATTGATACAAATGACCAGCATTGACCAGCATACATTGACATTGTACATCGACATGTTGTTGGAAATTGAGTAATGACTATTCCAACATGTAGTGAGCCAGGGTACTTACCAGTGCCAGGATTTGTGTAAACGATATTCTGACTCACGAGCTTGGGAGCTAGAGAGCTGATTGAGATGCATCCCCTGTTTATATATGGTATTAAGATGCATGTTAAATAGAGGTGTAAGTTGAGTCAGGAAAACATTTTGAGCTTGACCTTTTCTGACCACTTCCAGAGGTAGTCGACCGGATTGCTTTCGTAGTGTGGACGCACATGTAGACAAATACGTTCGAATGGCCTCCTCTCAGACCCAACTCTGAAACATTTTGTTGTTAAAGCATGCTAGCCAATCAGGATTTGAACTTTGCTGGCTGAAAAAATGTAAAAGGCACAATGTTGTCTTGTCAGTCTTGAGTGTAATGGTGCAAATTACATTATTCATCCGAGTAGATTACATACAAAGTCAATCCAAAGACACAAATAGAGAGTGAATGTGACGGGTGACGCAAATGATGCAAATGCACGACATACGCCTCAATCGCTTCTTCCACGTGTGTTGAAACATTTCAACTCGAGCGGAAAATTCATCAGAAAAATTTATCAGAAAATGGAAGAGAGTAACTCAAAAAACAACCAGTGAGTAATCGAGAGCAATAACCTGATGAGAATGTTGGAGTAGATTACATACAACGTCAATGCAAAGATGCGAGATTCACACAAGAGGATGGAAATGCAAATTGGGTGATGTGATTGCCGCAAATGAATATTTGAGTAACTAGAGCGAATATTTGAGTAGAGTACAATACAAAATAGTATATTACATTCAATGTCAATGCAAAGAAGCAATTCACACCGGTCGATTTAAATAACGCAAATTGGGTGATGCGATTGGCGTGAATGTGCCATATACACCTCAATCACGTTTTCTGTGCAAGTTGAAAAATTCTGCATAAAGGAGAGCATACGCAATGTTTTTATTCATGCAAGTGACTCGGAAAACACTTGAATATTTGAGTAGATTACATTCAAAGTCATTGCAAAGAAGCAAATTCACGCCGGTCAATGCAATTGACGTGAATTGGGTGATGCGATTGGCATGAATGTGCAGTATTGCCTCCAAAGGCAAAGCGCAGTAACTACACATTTGGTCAAAATTTAGTTAAGGCTTAAAATGGACTTTGTGACAACTGTTTGACTAGCTGTTGTAAAAACTTTAAAGTCATTTTTCTCAGTTTCAGTGTTCGCGTAGTTACTGCACTTTGCCTTTGGAAAATTCGCATAATGCGTTGTCACGCAAGCCAATCAGCGAAGAGCTTATTGACGCATCCGGTTGTATGAGAAAATGGAGGAGAGCATAGCGCAGTGTTTTCGAAAAACACTTGAATATTTGAGTAATGCCATTAATCTAGAGCGAATATTTGAGTAGATTTCATTCAAAGTCAATGCAAAGAAGCAAATTCACGCCGGTCAATTCAAATGACGTGAATTGGGTGATGCGATTGGCGCGAATGTGCGGTATACGCCTCAATCACGTTTCTCGAAAACAATGCAAATATTCGCTTTGCTTTTGGTGTGCACACACCATAACACAAACCACCAGCATATGAGGTAATTTTGTGACTCTCAGAGCAAAAATGAAAGCTGCTGCTCTTCATATAGTTTTCCATTCTCTCCTTTTACAATTGTATGTAAACGGCTTGAGCTTATTTTGCAGTATTTGTGAGAATGCTGCATTTATTTGATCAAAAATACAGTAAAAATAATAATATTTAAAAAATGCAAAGCTGAATTTTCTGCATCATTACTCATTCTAATATTCTGATTTGCTGCCCAAGAATCATTTATTATTATTATCAATGTTGAAATCAGTTACTGCATGCTTCCAAACTTTTAACCAGTGGTGTAGTTTCCCTATAATGGCCTAGAAACTGAACTGTTGTTGAGAGCAAAGTTCTGCTTTACCAGCATTTGACCTTTAAGTACTACTGCTGCCAATTTTTATTACTTTTCACTATTCAGCATTTTACAGTGCTTATATATTTATGATTGTAGATAAAAATTTTTGGATCTGATAGTGGATAGTTATAATATCTTGCAAAGTTCGCATATCCTGCAGTTTGACATGCCTAAGTACATCAGCATTATGTTAATTATGTTTTAATTGATTTCATTTGTATGCAGCTAATTGACAGACTACATGGAATAATTGTCCTTTTAACAATGTTTAACATCGGTTAAAGATTTATTTCTTGTACGTGACATGCTTAATTTGGAAGCACAATTTCTAGATGAATCTCCATGGAGACTGTTTGTTTGACAGTATTGACTTGAGTCATATAGCAGCCCTTTGCCAAAAGGTTGCATGCAGTCAATGCACTAGTGTGATTTGTTTAACCAGTGAATTGTTCTGGAAGTGTTTTGGTTTGGCATTGACAGTAAACCATAGCATTTGAATTCCTTTTCGTCACGTTTTTGTCTCTTAAGATACTTTGACGTCATTTCTAGTCTGTTCTCACCTACCTTATTTCAGTGGTTATTGTAAGGTCACTGCCACAAAGACGTGCAGTGACATTTGATGAGTTGTTTGTGTGTTCGAATTCTTCAGTTGGAAGACCAAAACCGGATCTGCAGACTTGCTCGTGCACTGATTTTCAGAGACGCATGGATTTAAACAAGTGTGTTAAATGCAGCGGAAAGTACAGCAACCGCATTGCAAACTAAATGCATGTCAGAACTCATATTTAAAGGAGTTTGGGATGTATTGAGCAACTATTTGGCTGCTAATGTTGTGCATTAAGTTGATAAATTGATTCCTCATTTGGGCCCCATTCAGTCAATACTGTGCAACCTCTAAAAGAACAGTAAAAAAACTATTTTCCCATAATCTCAAATGACTCTGATTGGTTAAACATGACCAGTGATTTACAATTTATTAAAGTAATGGTGCAAAGAAACATTGAAAGAGAGTAAATGTGGAGAATCAGTTTAGTAACACTGGTAACAGAAATTGTACATTTAAAAGAAAAGCATAATATATGTTTAAGAAAAAATGTTTGAGTGTGATTCTGTCACCTGTTGTGCCACGTTGTAGGCAAAGTGCATTGATTGCTGACTCATTCAAAAACTGTCGGCTGCAATTGCTACTTTCCTCTGTTTATCTTCATCTCCTGTCCTCCATTAACGGGATGCTTCCTTGCAAAGACTTTCAAGAGGTTTAAAAATAGAAGCATGATGATCGTGGTTGCCATAGCAGACATTCCAAATATCGGAAGTGGCTAATAAAAAGCTACCATGGTGAAAAATTGTTGAGATCGCTCATTAACACGTACACGTGCGTTATATTTATTTTTCAGGAATAATTTGGTCATTTAAATATTTGTGAGAAAACAAAGACATTAAATTAAGTCAACAAGAATTATATTTGGTTCTGGTTAATTGCATTATGATGTATATTTGCCATTGCCATATCTATTTTATTTTATTTTAGACAGCATTACATTAAAAATCCATTAACTAATATTTAAACATTTTGTTTAAACATCTAGATAAGAGACTCTTATTGGTAACTTTTCCAGTGTTTCACATGACGTTACACCATCAGTCTTTCATTTCTTTTTGGCTAAAAGTAACAATGACTGAACTATTAGTTATTTCCTTCTCATAAGCCAAAATGACAGAATTTGTTTTGTTTCAGGCCACATAATACGTCAGAATGCTGTAAGGTCTCTCAGGACAAAGTGAAGAATCATTATCCTATGATACCCAAATATAAATGCTGTTTTATAGAGCTCATTCCGTTCAGGAAATGAATCAGACAAAATAAGAAGAATGAATGAATAAACAAACTAACTAAAGAATAAATAGGGCTGTCAGTATTAAAATAATACTTTTAATAAAACAATACCATGATATAAAGTTTCAGCCATGTTATCAGGTAGGATGTCACTTACAGTAATAATAATAAATATTATTATTATGATTTATGAATTGACCTAGAAATCTGGAAACTTTTATAGACTGCTTTATAACTCTGGCACTGCCAGAGCTGGCATTTAAGTTGCCGTTTATGGATCATCTGAACATCGTCCTTCAAAGCATTTTTCCTTTCACGTTTTGGCATACTATTGCATGCTTTTCCAGACATCTAGTATAGGTGGAATCCATTCTGAAGAGAAAATTGAGTAGAAAGTCTGGTCAGCTCCAGTGCCCAGTATTGACATTGAGCCAGTGTTAAGTATTTCCCAGACATTTGCGTCACGGTTTCCAGTGACAACGTACTGTTTGTTCTTGTATACACCATGGGTGCGGTCCAATAAAAGCACTGGAAAAGTTTCTGCCTTACATCAGGCTTTTCTTCAGTCAGTCTTTGACTTCATTAAAAAGAATGCAATGATTGTTCTTGAATTTCAGAAGTTAAATGCTGAACGCATTGCTTGACCACAGCAATTCCCAGTCATACTTATATTCTTCCTCTTTAAATTGGATCTGAACCAATCTAGAAGTGTCTTTGCGTCATTAGATGTGTTTCCTTTGCCAGGGTTTTTCCTGGCTTTAAAGAAGACGGTGGTGGTAACACCTTATCATGTGCATATATTGTATCCACCCTTCAACTGACTGAAACAAACAGTATTTACACACAATATATTTTATGTTTTAATAATTATAAATGCCATTTATCAAGGTTGTTAAACACTGCGTGAAATCTTTATCCACTCCTTATTGAACCTTACGTGAATTCTTTTGAAAGAATACATCATGAAATATAATCACAGCATGGTAACAGGGGCATTGGAGCTAACAAAAGAATCAAGCTACATAAGGCTATTTATAAATTAATACTACACTTTTATCCCAAATCTCATTTCAAACCACCAGTGTTTATAAAAATTTCCAATTGGGATCTAATATGGATTTTGGTCATATAATGTTGTTGAATTAAGTTATTTGTAGCCGTTTATTCTTAGCTAATCGTTACACCAGCTAGCATTTCTCATGTAAACATTCTCTATTGTTAAAGGGGTCATCTGATGCCCATTTTCCACAAGTTCATATGATTCTTTAGGGTCTTAATGAAAAGTCTCTAATATACTTTGGTTAAAAATTCTCAATAGTAGTGTAAAAAAAACACCCTTTCAGCTTGTCAAAATCAGCTCTGCAAAATATCAGCTCATTTTATCGCATGGGCCCTTTAAATGCAAATGAGTTCTGCTCGCCCCGCCCCTCTCTGCTGAGGGATTAGGAGCTGTAATGTTTACTTTAGCCCCATTTAGCCACGTTTATCGGTGAAACTTGCCAACAAGCACATTATTAAGAAAGGCCATTTGCAAAGATGCATAAAAAACCCTTATACTCACTTCTGCTGTAGGTGAAGCTGCATCAGGAATGATTCGCACGAACATAGACGCATATGTAGATTGGGATCGGTGCTTTCCTTTTAAAACCGAAAGTAATGTTAATCCTCTGCATCTTCAGCGGCATAATATCGGGAGTAAATGATGACTGCTGTGTTCATTATTACATCCAACAACAGAACACCTCAATCGCTCAATTAGAGTCTTACTTTGCACCTGAGTCAACACAATGGCAATGAAATTTATTCAGAATCTGAAAGCTAAATAAATAGGCTTTCCATTGATATATGGTTAGGATAGGACAATAATTGGCCGAGATACAACTATTCGAAAATCTAGAATCTGAGGGTGCAAAAAAATTGAAATATTGCGAAAATCGCCTTTAAAGTTGTCCAGTGAAGTTCTTAGCAATGCATATTACTAACCAAAAAATAAGTTTTGATATATTTACAGCAGGAAATTTGCTAAATATTTTCATAGAACATGATCTTCACTTAATATCCAAATAATTTTTGGTGTAAAAGAAAAATTGATAATTTTGACCCATACAATGTATTATTGGCTATTGCTACAAATATACCCATGCTACTCAAGACTGATTTTGTGGTCCAGAGTCACATATGGTGTTGCATGAATGTGATTGGCTAGCATCTGCAATAGGGTATTTGCGTAAGGTGATCTGATTGGCTGATGCCTGCGTTGGCACTTGAAAAGTTGAAAGTTTTTCAACTTTTGCCGAGCAATGCCAGTGGCATGCCACAACGGATCCATAATTCAGTTTGCCAGTGAATGACGCTACCCATTTAAAGTAAATGAGAAGCGTTAACACTGGCGCCTCGTGTAAATGCACCCTAATGGATGTTGTTCAGTGAAGCTTGCATGTAACTGCCTGCCCGAGCTGCCAGAGGTGGCACAAAATTCGACGGAGGCAGCCGCCTCATTATTCTCTGTGCAGGCAGAACCCTGCACTTATTTCCTCAGTGATTCATGTGTTTCTAGTGGCTACCAGTACTTTGTACCAGTCTGTGTATACAGTGGATGGGTGAGGCTAAATGAAAGACTTGGATCTGTCTTTGTTTGCTTTCTCTTGTCTCACATATCTCACCATCTGACTATCTGTGTTTTTCTGTCTATTTATCCATCTATCTGTCTATCCATCTCTGTCTGTCTATCTATCTGTTTGTCTATCCATTTATCCATCTGTCCATCTATCTGTCTATCTATCCATCCATCCGTCCATACTGAAAATTGTTAAACAGACATAATTTGTTCACAGAATTTCAACATAATAGAATGCTAATTGCTAAGCTTTAAATGCTTTTTGAACAAAGCGGTATTAACATACGTGATCCAGTCCACAGCCTAAGCACACAATAGTAAAATGGTGTAATTTAAGCGTTTCTAATAACGCCAAAGTGATTGAACATTAAACACTATTATCAGGTCTCCCAATACTCTCTTCCTACTCAGAAACCCATAAGATAACACTTAATTTCATTTTTACTCTCCTCATAGTCCCATACAAAGCATGCTTGGAGCTACAGTTTCAGCAAAAATTATTTTCGAGTACTTGATTGGTTCACATTTACCCTAAATGGTTTAATCTGGTAAATTGCACATTTTAGAGAATTACATTAAGCGAAAGCAAAGAAATCAATTGTAGAAGAGAAACAGTTTTGTTGCTTGGAGCTTAAATAATATGATTGAGTAATTGAACAATTTTTCATTTTCAGTGTATCTGTCTATCTATCCATCCACCTGTCCATTTATATATCCATCCATCCATCAGTCCAAATATGTATCCATCCATCCATCCATCAGTCTATTTATATATCCATCCATTCATCCATCCATCAGTTGATTTATATATTCATACATCCATCCATCAATCCATTTATACATAAATCCATCCATCCATCCATCCATCTATCCGTCAGTCCATTTATATATCCATCCATCCATCCATCAGTCCAAATATGTATCCATCCATCCATCCATCCATCAGTCTATTTATATATCCATCCATTCATCCATCCATCAGTTGATTTATATATTCATACATCCATCCATCAATCCATTTATACATTCATCCATCCATCCATCCATCTATCCATCAGTCCATTTATATATCCATCCATCCGTCCATTCATACATCCGTCCATCCGTCCATCTATCCATCCATCCATCCATCCATCAGTCAATTTATTTATCCATCCATCCATTTATATATCTGTCTGTCCGTCCATCCATCCATCCATTAATCCATCAATCAGTCCATCAGCCCATTTATATATCCATCAATCTGTCTATCCATTTATCTATCCGTCAGTCCGTCCATTTATATATCTGTCCGTCCATCCATCCATCTGTCAGTCCATTTATATATCCATCCATTCATCCATCCATATGTCAGTCCATTTATATATTCATAAGTCCATCCATCCATCCATCCGTCAGTCCATTTATATATCCATCCGTCAGTCCATTTATATATCTATCCATCCATCCGTCCATCCATCTGTCAGTCCATTTATATATCCATCCATCCATCCATCCATCCGTCAGTCCATTTATATATCCATCCATCCATCCATCCGTCAGTCCATTTATATATCCATCCGTCAGTCCATTTATATATCCATCCATCCATCCATCCGTCAGTCCATTTATATATCCATCCATCCATCCGTCAGTCCATTTATATATCCATCCGTCAGTCCATTTATATATCTATCCATCCATCCGTCCATCCATCTGTCAGTCCATTTATATATCCATCCATCCATCCATCCATCCGTCCATTTATATCATCCATCCATCTGTCAGTCCATTTATATATCCATCTATCCATCTGTCCATTTATATCCAGCCATCCATCCATTTATATATCCGTCCATCCATCCATCTATCAATCATCCATCCGTCTATTAATCATTTATCTCTCCATCCATACATTCATTCATGTGTCCATCCATCTAAATATTATTTAAAATAAATGTTAATTTTATCCAGCATCATCTTTAAAAACCATCAACAAAAATATGCACGAAAAATAAATAAATAAATATGACCCAGACTAAAATCAATAATTATTGGATGCTAAATATTGAAGCCTGTGTAAAAAAAAAAAAAAAAAAAAAATTAAAAAAAAGTGAAAAAACATTTAAAATAAGAGAAAAAATTATATGAAGTCATAATACAATATTGGCATGTATTGGAATTGAGATGTATTGTCATTATATTGGTCATTATATGATTAGTTAATAGTCTTACGTTCCTGTGTTAGTCCACTTGTTAAAGGCTTGAGACGTCTACCTTTCTACAAAGTCAGCGTGTTATAAGGCCACACTTCCCTGCATGTGTAGTTGTATAAATAATCTTCCAAATTCTCAGATCTCATTAGCCTCCTGATACTGACTGTATCAATAGCACTGAAACACATTGCCCTGCTAGATTAACACAGATGTGATTTATATAATTAGCTCACCTACAGCTAAGAAGTGCAACATGTGAAGCCCGTTTCTATTCAAAGCTACTTAGTAGGCTATATATAATCACTCGTGGTGTATTTATGTCCCTCAGCATGTCATCTGCAGCTGGACGTTGGTCTTGTTATAGTATCAGTGCGCTAAGTTGAGCAGTTTAATCCACCTCAGTCTCAGTCTCACTTATCTACTGTACTACAAGCCTGCAATGCAAGCCATTCTTAGCTGTGCTAATGGTGGCCTGGCTGGGAATGGCACATGGCATAGTGTTTTTGAGGAAAAGTAATGATGGTAGACAGGTGAAAATTATATAACTCAGATGAAGGGCAGCGTCCAAGTGACCTCCATGTGGAACAGGAGCACCTATTTTCTATTTGATTGTCCACAGTGATTGAAAATGCCCTGTGAGAATGAGGTTTTGAGCTGAAGCTACTGCATGATTTTTTCCTTCGATTATGTCCATTGCAACAGCCAGTCCTGACTGGCTTCGGCTGGCTTACTGAATGAATCATTTCTCGATAATGTCGTCATGTTCGTTGCGAGGATACGCTGAGTTTCCAATTCAAACCTGATGTCAAACAATTTGAGATGAATGCAAATATATTCTCTGTGCCATTCTTCGTTGGTTTGAGCCGCTTTATTTACTTTATGCTTCATTTAATTACAATAAAAAGCAATAAATGGTAGATAATGCCTGATAAAGTGACATCTGCGGAGATATTTATAAAGGGATGTTTGTAGTTTATAACTTGTTTTATGATGGGTTCCTCTTTTTACAGCTCCAACTCTCATAGTCCTTCACCACCAAGCAGCACAAACGCTTTCAGCCTTCTGAGTGCCAGTTCAGAGCAGGACAACCCATCTACCAGCGGCTGCAGGTAAAACATGAACACACATGACCCTTATTTCATTTTATTTGATTTTTTATTATTATTATTATTATTTTTTTTTAGTATTTTAATTTATTTCAAGTATTTTATTTTAATATTTTAGTTTATTTTAATTATTTTATTTTAGTATTTTACTTAAATTTTTATTTTGATTTATTAACATTTTTTTATTTTGTGAATTACTGAATGACACACATGACCCCTATTTTATTTTATTTTTAGTATTTTAATTTATTTTTAGTATTTTAATTAATTTTTAGTATTTATTTTTTTTGTATTTTAATTTATTTTAAGTATTTAATTTTAATATTTGAATTTATTTTAAGTATTTTATTTTAGTATTTTATTTTAATTTGGATTTTAATTTATTAACACTTTTTATTTTGTATATTACTGATTGTGTTTTAATTTATTTTGTTTTTATTTACTAAATATTACATTTTATTTTATTTTATTAGTATTTCATTTTATTTTTAGTACTTTAATTGAAGTATTTTAATTTATTTATTTTAGTATTTTACTTAATTTTTTATTTTGATTTGTCTACTTGAACTTGTCTACTGTACATTGCATATTATTATTCCCACTTATATTTAACAATGTTGTTGATGTGTTTTGGGGTTTTATTGCTGACATATTTGTGCATGTGTTTTTTTTTTTTTGGGCACCTGCAGTAGCGAAGAGTCCGCCAAGGCGAAGACACAAAAAGAGTTGCTCAAAACTTTGAAAGAGCTGAAGCTTCATTTGCCGCCGGAAAAGCGAAACAAGGGCAGCAAGTCGACGACCCTCAACACTTTGAAGTATGCCTTGCGATGTGTCAGACAAGTGGAAGGTGAGCAGTACTTTATGACAGTCAGCATATCGTTACATAAGCTTTCCTTAACACTTGCCTGACCACAGGGACATAGTCCTACTGTCTGGTAAATTATCAGTATATTTTATGAGTTTCATTTCACTTGCAAACAATGCAAATAAAGCCTAGGTACATAAAACACAAATTTATGACCAAACAAATCCATTGGCAATGTGAAAACAATGCAAGCAAAGCAGATGATCTGGGTGCACATCATGTCACATTATGTCATAGATTTTTACAATGCATATCAAAGTTAATAATAAGCTATTGCTGGAAATTAGATTATATATGTGTTTTAATGTGCATTTTTTATTTTTATGAGAAATCTATATGCATTGCATTGTTTTTTTCCACATATCATCTATACTGCCAATCAAAAGTTTTTGACCAGTCAGATTTGTATGTGTTTTAAAGAAGTCTCTTCTGCTCACCAAACTTGCATTTATTTAATATAAAGTACAGTAAAAGCAGTAATTTTGAATTATTTTTACTGTTTAAAATAACTGTTTTCTATTTGATTATATTTTAAAATGTAATTTATTCCTGTGAAGGAATAAAGGTTTCTTTGATGGATAGAAAGTTCAGAAGAACAGCATGTATCTGAAATATAAATCTTTTGTTACTTTATAAATGTCTTTATCATCACTTTTGATCAATTTAAAGCATCTTTGCTTAATAAAATAATTAATTTCTATAATTTCCTTACCAAAAAAAAAAAAAAAAGAATACTGTCTCCAAGCTTTTGAATGCTATAGTGTATACTGTTACAAAAGCTTTTTATTTCAGATAAATGCTGATCTTTGGATCTTTCAATTCATCAACGAATCTTGAAAAAAATATACTAAACTGTTTTGAATATTGACAGTAATAATATATGTTTCTCAAATAGCAAATCAGCATTTTAGAACGATTACTGGAGAAGCATGTGACACTGAAGATTGGAGAAATGATGCTGAATATTTAGCTTTGATCACAGGAATAAATTACATTTTAAATATATTCAGTATATTCAAATAGAAAGCTATTTTAAATAGTACAAATATTTTACAATTTCACTGTATTTTGAATCAAATAAATGCAGGCTCAGTGAACAGAAGAGAATTCTTTAAAAACATTAAAAATCTTAATCTGTACTACATTGCACCAAAGAATTTAAATTGGTTTAATAAAATTATTTTTATTTCAGCAAATGAAGAATACTACCAGCTGCTTATGATTAACGACAGTCAGCCATCAGGGCTTGACGTTTCATCATATACCATAGAGGAGATAGACAGCATCACCTCTGAATACACCCTCAAAAACACAGTAAGTATATGTTTGTTTGTTTATTAATTTATCCATTTTATCATTTAGAAACACCTGCATGATTGCATGATTCACTTGTTCTCTTTAGTAATCATTGATCATGGGGTCTTTGTTTTTACAGGATATCTTTGCAGTGGCAGTGTCCCTCATCACTGGGAAGATCGTCTACATTTCAGACCAAGCAGCTTCCATCTTAAATTGCAAACGGGATGTGTTCAAGAATGCTAAATTTGTGGAGTTTCTTACACCGCAGGACGTTAGCGTGTTTTATAGCTTCACCACACCGTACAGGCTGCCATCCTGGAGCATGTGCACTGGCGCAGGTATTACACACAAACACAGACAATCAGTTGTGATTTCTATAGATAAGTTAAAACCGAGACATGCAAGAAATGATCTGAACAGAGACGTCACAGAGACTCAATCCACACCGAAGGTCTTAATCTAGCCAAATTTTCCATGCTGCGAATATATTTACATCACATTGAGACATGCAAAGCCAGTTTCCAGAATTTACTCTTAAGCTTTTGAAGGATAAGTTGTCTCAGACTATTTGTTAAAACATTGTTTTTTTTTAATGCTGACTTTCAATCAGAGGTGAAATAAACATTCAGATGAGACAAACAGCAGACAAAACACAGACACCAGAAAACAGGTTTCAATCAGTATTAGCTTGCACCGACAGCTGTTTAAGTCACCTCTGAAAGATAAGATGCTGTTGAATTAAACCTCAACTCATCACTCTTGTTTTTCCTTCTTTAAGAGTCATCGCCGTCAGACTGCATGCAGGAGAAATCCTTCTTCTGTCGTATTAGGTGAGTGTGTTTGTGTGTGTTTGAGAGTATTGAAGTATTCAGTACACCATCTGTTCAACATGATTTAATTCATAGTTTTCCCTTTTGTGAATCAGTCTGGGCAAATTAATTCTAGTGAACTTTTGTCCCTGTAAATAGGAAGATTCGGTTACTAATACATTTGACATTACGATGGAAAACATGCATTCGGTAAACAGCTTGGCTAATAAAACAGGATTTATGGAACTTTCCGATTCTTTATTTATCCCTACAATCAGGTTGGACATTTGGGGTATCAGTATTAATTTATTGTACTTGTGAAGTTTTAGATTTCACTGTTAAAATACTGTTTAACAGTATATGTAGAGTTGAGGTCAAAGATTGCCAAATGTTAATTATTTTGCCAAAATAAGAGGGATCATGCAAAATGCATGTTATTGTTCCTTTAGTACTGCCTTGAATAAGATATTTGAGATGTTTACATAAGTCCACAAGAGAAAATAACAGTTGAATTTAATAAAAATGACCCTGTTCAAAAGTTTACATACACTTGATTCTTAATATTGTTACCTGAATGATCCACAGCTGTGTTTTTGTTTAGTGTTCATGATAGTTGTCCTGAACAGTTAAACTGCTAGCTGTTCTTCCGAAAAATCCCACAAGTTCTTTGTTTTTTCAACGTTTTTGTGTATTTGAAACCTTTCGAATGATAATTTTGAGATCCAACTTTTCACACTAAGGACAACTGAGGGACTCTTTTTGAATTTGGTGATCAGGGTAAATTTAACCTATTGTCTTCTGGGAAACATGTAACTATCTTCTGTAGCTTCTGAAGTGCAGTACTAAATAGACATATATGTGATATTTAGGCAAAATAAGAAAAATGTACACATCTCCACTTTGTTCAAAAGTTTTCACCCCCTGACTTTTAATGCATTGCATTGTGTTTCTTCTGAAGCATCAGTGAGCGTTTGAACCTTCTGTAATAGTTGCATATGAGTCCCTCAGTTGTCCTCAGTGTGAAAAGATGGATCTCAAAATCATACAGTCATTGTTGGAAAGGGTTCAAATACACAAAAATGCTGGAAAACCAAAAAATGTATAGGGCCTGAAGGATTGTTCAGAAGTTCAGCAAACAGTTTAGGTGTTTAGGACAAAAAGGGGCTTATGAACAACCATCACTAAACAAAAAAACACACCTGTGGATCATTCGGGTAACAACAAAGAATTAAGAATCATGTTTATGTAAACTTTTAAACAGCATCTATACAAAAAATGTTATCACTAGTAAGTAACATCTTTTAAGTGAAATCGTATTCTTTCAGTACTAAATAAACAATAACAACTATTTTGTATGATCTCTCTTATTTTGGTAAAATAATTAACATTTTGCAGATTCTGCAAGGGGGGTGTAAACTTTTGACCTCAACTGTATCTCTGTGTTGATGGGGGCAGCAAAAAATAAGCGATACTTCTTTTTTCCTTAGTGTATCGTTATTGGTGTGAAAATCTGAGGAGTGTCCCAATGCATTGCACAATAACTTATCAAAGAAAACAAAAACTTATATTGTTAATGAAAGACAAGTTGTTGAGCAGACAAGTGTCATTCATTCAGAGGTAAATTATATCAAATATCAATATCAAATGCGGCTGTGTGCGTTTGTTTATAATATTGTGCTATTCTGGAATGGACAGGGATGAAAAATCTCACTTGGCTGTAGGCTGCTTACATTGGACAGAGTCAGTGTTTATTACCAGATACTTTTGTTGAATGTGGTTGTTAATCTCTCCTGTCTTCTTCTCCAGCGGGGTTAAGGAGTGCGAGGGAGATCTTCAGTACTATCCCTTCAGAATGACTCCTTATTTGATGAAGGTGCAGGATACAGAGCACTCTGAAGATCAGTTCTGCTGCCTCCTGCTGGCAGAGAGAGTGCACTCCGGCTACGAAGGTCAGTTTTAATTTTTTCAAGACATATTTTAAGGAGAGAAATTGAGGGAAAACTTAATCATTTTGCAAATTGATTTATTTTGAAAATGATAAAAAAAAAAAGAATTATTGATTTATTTATATATAAAACTGCACCTTTCTTGATACCAAATACATTTTTTCCAATCAGTTTTCACCATTCAATATTAGCTCCCCCAGGCTACTTATTTGATCAAAAATACAGTAAAAGCTGTAATATTGTGAAATATTTATTACAGTTTAAAATAACTGTTTTCTAGCTCACCAAGGCTGCATTTATTTGAGTAAAAATACAGTAACAGTAATGTTGTGAAATATTTATCACAGTTTAAAATAACTGTTTTCTAGCTCACCAAGGCTGCATTTATTTGAGTAAAAATACAGTAACAGTAATGTTGTGAAATATTTATCACAGTTTAAAATAACTGTTTTCTAGCTCACCAAGGCTGCATTTATTTGATTAAAAATACAGTAACAGTAATATTGTGAAATATTTATTACAGTTTAAAATAACGGTTTTCTAGCTCACCAAAACTGCATTTATTTGATTAGAAATACAGTAACAGTAATGTTGTGAAATATTTATCACAGTTTAAAATAACTGTTTTCTAGCTCACCAAACCTGCATGTATTTGATCAAAAATACATTTAAAGCAGAAATATTGTGAAATATTTATTACAATTGAAAATAACACTTTTCTGTTTGAATGTATATTATAATAAATTAATTCCTGTGATGCAAAGCAGAATTTTCAGCATCATTACCTTAGTCTTCAGTGTCACGTGATGCTTGAAAAATCATTATAATATGATAATCTGCTGCTCAGGAAACATTTCTTATTATTATCAGTGTTAAAATCAGTCTTATTTTTGTGGAAATTGTGATACAGAACAGCATTTATTTGACATAGAAATCTTTTGTAACACTATAAATGTCTTTACCGTCACTTTTGATTAATTTAATGAATCCTTGCTAAATAAGAGTCGTAGTTTCTTTCAAAACAAGCCAACAAAAGTTTTTTTTGAATGGTTGTGTATAATCAAATGAGCTTGACTAATAGCTTCCTGAGCACTTGTACATACAGAAATTAACTTGGCCATGTTAAATATTGGCAATTTTATTTTTCAGCTCCACGGATCCCCACGGACAAACGAATCTTCACCACGACACACACTCCCAGCTGTGTGTTTCAGGATGTGGACGAGAGGTGAGAGTCCTAATGCTTCACTGTTGACGAACACAATGATGATTAGTTTGTAATTTAAGCACTGGGTGTTTCACGCAACAGCTGTACCTCCACACCTGCCTTTTTCCATTTCTCATAATCATGCATATTAAAGCCAGTGACGGTTGTTGTCAGACTCATCAGAATAACTGATTGTTATGTGATGTTTTTCTGTAGGGCCGTTCCATTACTAGGATACCTGCCACAGGATTTGATTGGCACACCTGTCCTGCTGCACCTGCATCCCAGCGATCGACCAATCATGCTCGGCATCCACAGGAAGAGTGAGTCAAGCTGTTCTTGACTGCGAAACTTTTCATAATAAGCCTATATAGTTCATATAAGCCTATTGTTTTGGGACAAAATGGTATAGGTCAATTTTTTAAACATTGTAATGCTTTTTAAATATCCTGTTTGTGAATAATACCTTTTTTTTTTTATCCCATCAGTCCTGCAGTATGCTGGCCAGCCGTTTGACCACTCTATCCGCTTCTGTGCTCGTAATGGAGAGTACATTACCATAGACACCAGCTGGTCCAGTTTCGTCAATCCCTGGAGCCGCAAAGTTTCCTTCGTCATCGGTAGACACAAAGTTCGCATGTGAGTGCATAAGATTAATGAGAAAATAAGAAGCAGAATATCAGATAATTTTCATCAGGAAATGTACAAATCCACTACTACTTGACTACTTTTCAAAAGAATTTCTTTTTTAAGACATTAATGTGTTAAATTGATTAAAAATGACAGTGAAGACATTTAAGTGCTGTTCTTTAATCAAAGTATCCTGGAAATAAAAAAGCATCACAGTTTGATGTAACTTTGATTTAAAAAAGAAATGTTTCTTGGGCAGCAAATCAGCATATTAAAATGATTTCTAAAGGATCTTGTGATGCTGAGAACTGGAGTATTGATGCTGCAAATGCAGCTTTGCATCACAGGAATAAATTACATTTTACTGGTCAAGAGTGTTTGTTTCAGTAAGTTTTTTTTTTTTTTTTTTAACTCAATTCTGCTCACCAAGGCTGCATTTATTTGATTTAAAATACAGAAAAAACAGTAATATTGTGAAATATTTTTACTATTTAAAATATTTGCTTTTTTAAAATTTATTTTAAATTGTAATTTATTCTTTTGATCAAAGCTAAATTTTCAGCATCATTACTCTCATTACGGTCTTTAATGTCACGTGATCCTTCAGAAATCATTATAATATGCTGATTTGCTGTTCATAAAACATTTTTTATTATTATTATTATCAATATTTTTACTCGGCTGTTTCCAACATAATAATAATATTAAATGTTTTTGAGCAGCAAATCAGAATATTACAATGATTTCTGAAGGATCATGTGAGTAGAAAAATGAGGCTCAAAAATTCAGCTTTAAAATCACAGGAATAAATTACATTTTAAAATATATTCAAATAGAGAACAGTTATTTTAAATAGTACAAATATTTTAAATGCATAATAAATGCAGGCTTGGTGAGCAGAAGAGACATCTTTAAAAAAAAATGTAATCTTTAAAAAAATCTTTAAAAAACTTTTGACAGGTAGCATATATTCAAACATTTAAAAAACATTTAAATAGAAAACTCTATTTATTAGAAAACAGTTATTTTAAAAAGTTAAAATATTTTAAATGCATAATAAATGCAGGCTTGATGAGCAGAAGAGACATCTTTAAAAAAAAATCTTTAAAAATCTTTTGACAGGTAGTGTATATTCAAACATTTAAAAAACATTTGAATAGAAAACTCATATTTTAAATTAGCCATTTTCAAAATGTAGTTTTACTGGATTTTTGATCAAATAAATGCAGGCTTGGTGTTTATAAGAGTCATCTTTCAGGACAAAAAAACTTTTGAATAGTAATATAACTGTAATTTTGTCTATTCTACCAGGGGTCCAGTGAATGAAGATGTGTTTGCAGCTCCGGCCATAGCTGAAGGCAAATCTTTAGATTCAGACATCCAGGAGATCACTGAACAAATTCATAGACTCTTGCTGCAGGTAAAAAAATCAGCAAGTTTCTGATGCCTGGTGTTTTAAAATCTCTGTGTTGTGTACTTCATCCTTTAGGATGAGAGAAATGAAAGTCTTTGGTGAAAATGTGTTTTTTGTGTATTGCAGCCGGTACACAACAACGGTTCGAGTGGCTATGGGAGTCTGGGCAGTAATGATCACCTACTGAGCGTGGCGTCATCTAGTGAAAGTAACGGTAACGGAACACGTCAGCGACAAGAGGAAGAGGATGGCAGGAAAGCCAAACCAGTGAGTCACATGATGAATCTAGATCAGTGGTTTTCTGTTAGTGAAGCTATTTTTGCAAGTCAAATGCTTCGCGGTCACTTTTTTTCATGCGTTGAGGCTCTGGTGGATTTATTTGTCTTTTTGTGTGCGTGTGTTTTCTCAGAGGAGCTTTCAGGAGATCTGCAAAGGAGTTCACATGCAGAAAAACCAGGAGCAGCAGTCCAAAAAGAGCCCTACTAGTATGTAGCAAAATCCTCCGCCATCTGTGCACCGTCATCTGTCATCAAAGTCTGGTTTTGTGCGTCACTCAGGCTGCATGATATGAAGAGAGATTATATTAACAAAGACTATGAATGTGATTTGAACTGTAATATTGAAACATTTAACATTTGTGGCTGTCACTTATAGGATAAAGGAACCCAAAATTAGTGGAAAACATCCAACAGTAATTCACAAATGCAACATTTTAGTAGGAATATAATATTGTAAGTGACCCTGAACCACAAAACCAGTCTTAAGAAGTGTATTACGGGTGTATTTGTAGCAATAGCTGGCAATGCATTGCACGGGTCAAAATTTTAGATTTTTCTTTTATGCCAAAATCATTAGGATATTAAGTAAAGTTCATGTTCAATATAATAATACAATATATAAAATTGTATAATACATTATATAAAAAATAATATAATTTATATTGTTTAAATACACTACTATTCAAAAGTTTAGGGTAATGAAGTTTTTTTAATAAAATATTTTTAGATTTATTTTATTAAATTAATTATTCATAAAATAAATATTTATTTCATTATTTATTTTTTATTATTTTA
This sequence comes from Garra rufa, assembly GCF_049309525.1. Lineage (NCBI taxonomy): Eukaryota > Metazoa > Chordata > Actinopteri > Cypriniformes > Cyprinidae > Garra > Garra rufa. The sequence goes on from NC_133370.1 coordinate 9,583,849, forward strand.
TTAAGGATGAATTAAACTGAGGAAAAGTGAAAGTAATAATTTATAAAAATTTTATAAAGGTTTTAACAAAGAAAAATTTTATTTTACAAAAGATTTGTTTCAAATAAATGCCTTTTTTACTGTGTTCATGAAAGAATTTTGAACAAATATATATATATATATATATATATATATATATATATATATATATTATAGTTTCTGCAAAAATATTACACATGACAACTGTTTTCAACAATAATAATGAATAAATAAGTTTTTTTAAACACCAAATCAGCATATAAAATAATTTCTGGGGGGTTTTCATGTTACAGTCCCATTTTTGTATTTATATTTCTTAACATTTGTTAATGTATTAACTAACATGAACAAGGAAAGAATAATACATTTATTAAAGCATTTATTCATCGTTATTAATGTTAATGAAAATGCAGTTGTTCACAGTGCATTAACTAATATTCACAAACACAACTTGTCATTTTAATAATTCATTAGTAAATGCTGAAATTAACATCAGCTAAGAAGAAATGCTGTAAGTATTGACTAAAGTAGTCAATTAATGTTAACTTTGCTGTAATGTATTTATAATACAGATTTGTTGAATTAAATTCGAACCATTAATAATCACACTAGGCAATTCCAATTTTAATTCGACTTGTTGTGCAGCCATTCTAAAGGCTCTTTTTCTCTCTGCAGAGGTCCAACAGAAAAGTCCAGTGGTTCGACCCAAAGATTCTGCGCTTCCTGTGAACTGGAGAGAGTCTCCTGAGGAGCAGCATGCTGCAGTGCAAGAGGAGCTGGCCTTCAAAGACCAGACCGTCTACTCCTATCAACAGATTAGTTGCCTGGACAGCGTAATAAGGTACTAAGACACAAAGTCACGTCACAGTGAAAACTGATGGTCCACGGACAGAGAATGTCTTGACTCACTTAGCCAAATTTAATGCACTTATTGATCCTGTGGTGCAAAGAGAGTATGGGAAACTGGATTAAGCGTGCTATGAAGAAGAATGAACTTGTTTTCGAGAGTCGTGAGAGGACATTAGGTTATGCAGGATGTAGAATCTCATTAGCACTCTTTCACAGCAGGATAGTTGTTCTGCATGTTTCGTCTAAAGCATAAAATGATAGAAAATGAGACAAAATGCTTAATTTTAATGCTTTCTGTGCGGTTGTTAAAACAATTTCCTTACAAAGTTATTAAATATTTACTGCAAACATACTGAGATTTTCATTGGTGATATTTTAATCAGGGATTTCAGAGAGATTAAAGAAAATGTAATACGAATTTAAGAACATTGTGATACAAAACAATGTAATAAAGACAAAACAAAGCAGAAGGCTTTTACTGTATGTTACATTTAGCCTGGTTAGTTGTTTCTAAGCCTTGTTTTTCATTGATGATGTCTTTCTGTCTCCATCAGGTATTTGGAGAGCTGTAATGTGCCCATCACAGTAAAGAGGAAGTGTCAATCCTCCTCAAACACAACATCCTCAAACTCAGATGAAGACAAGCAGAGAGCTGTTGAGAGCTCCATGCAAGTGTCTGAAGGTACTGAAAAAAATCCAGTTTTTTTATAATTAAGCAGGTTTCTGAATTGCTTTTCATCAGAGAAAAAAAAAAAGAACAATAAAATACAAAACATTCAAAACAAATCTATTATAAAGAATGTTTCATCCCAAAATTATTTTTTTTTTACCATTTTTAATTTTAAATATTAATTTATTCGATTTTTATTTTATTATTATTTAATACATTTTTAATTAGCAATTTTGTATGATCTATTATTATATAATTTATTTTTGCAGTAATATCTGAATTTTATAGTGCTATAATACTATTCCAGGACAGTTATAAATTCTTAAACACACTTTCGTTGCGTAATTTTCACAATAACGTATAAAACTATCATAAAGAATATTTCACCCAAAAATGGAAATTAAAATCATTTTTATTTTCAAATTTTAATTTATTTGATTTTTATTTTATTATTATCATTTAATCAATTTGTAATTAGCAATACTGTATTCTATATATTATATTCTATATAAAATATATTTCTTCTCTTTTTTATAAAAATGTTTGCTTTTGAATTTTTCAGTAATATCTGAATTCAGTACTTCTTTAATGTTATTCCATGATGGTTGAAAATTCTTAAACACACTTTTGTTGCGTTAATTTCAAAATAACATAAAACTTTTAAAACAAATCTATCATAAAGAGTATTTTCAAATAGTGATTTATTATATTTTTATTTTATTATTATGTAATCTATTTTAATTAGAAATATTCTATATATTATATTCTAATATATATATATATATATATATATATATATATATATATATATTCTTTTTTTTATAAAAAATGCTTTTTAATGCAGTTATATCTGAATTTTATACTGCTATAATGTTATTCCATTACTGTTATAAATTATTAAACATGCTTTTGTTTCATAATTTTCAATATAACAAATCTATTATATAGAATATTTTACCCAAAAATGGAAAAAAAAAATATGAATTTATTTAATTTTTATTTTATTATTATTGAATCAGTTTTTAATTGGCAACATTGTATTGTCTGTATGTATATTTGTTTTTATAGAAATGTTTGCTTTGTAATTTTGCAGTAATATCTGAATTTTATACTGCTATAATGTTTTTCCATTATACATTTTTAAACACTCTTTTGTTGCATCATTTTCAAGACATTTTAAATGTATCCTCCATGACAATTTCAACAAAGCTTCATTTGGTTATCCAGCCAGATGAAATCCCTCTGGCAAAATTCGCAGTTTACCTATGTTCACACTAAACTAAACGTTCAAGTTTGCAAAGCATAAAAACACATTTACACGAAAAACAAATATAAAATGAATATATAATATGGTATTGGCTCATAAGACCATTTTGAGTGTTAATCCCTGTAAACACATCCCTGCATTTTCTTTGTGTTCAGAAGCGGGCCATTTAAAGGACCAACCGGGTCTCTCAGAATTAGATGTGTCTAAGAAGCCTCCAGGCTCTGGTGTAGTGAGCCCGTCTCTGACTCCACTCCCGCTGCCCAGTAAACCTGAAAGCGTGGTGTCCATCACCAGCCAGTGCAGCTACAGCAGCACCATTGTACACGTAGGAGACAAGAAAGGTAAGACGATTTATTATGTATTTCTGTATGCCTGTCTGTCTGGCCTGTCTGTCTTTCTTTCTCTACTGCCTATCTATTCTTGTAAATAATATTTCTGTAACAAAACCTAGTGAGCTGTCTTGATCTCTGCTGCCTACATATGAAATTGTGTTAGTTTTATTTCTAAACATAAATATAAAATATAATGTAATATAATAATAAATAAAAAATAATAATACATTTTCAGATTCAGAAGCATTTTCATGTTATTAATATTACAAATTTAAACAATTTTATTTATATCAATAAAAAACATGAACATGTTCTATTTATTTTAATATTTGATAAAAATCTTTAACAGTATATAGCACAATTAGGCAAAACCGCTTTTGACTTTAATTTGTCTTTTCTTTGCAAAACACAAAAGCATCTGTACTTCAAATATTACTCTTTTATAATAAAATATTAATTGTTTTTAATACAAAAAATTAATTAACAAATAATGGTGATAATGTATAATAAATGTAAAATAATAGCCATAAATTATTAGGTTATTGTTTCTAATCATTTTGTTATAATAAAATGAACAAAATTAACAACAAATTTAAAATGACAATATAAATTAAAATAATAAGAATTTTCATGTTATGAATATTACAAATCTATACTGTTTTGTTTATTTTAAGAAAAAAGCTTGAAATTTGCAAAAAAAAGTCTAAACATAAATATATACAGTACAATTAAGCAAAACTGCATTTAATTTAATTGGGTTGTCTATGTAAGATACAAACGTGTCTGTATTTGAAACGTTATTATTTTGTAATAAAAAATATTGTTTCTAATAATTTTGTTATTTGTTTATTTTACTAAATGTAAAATAATAGTCATATAAATTAAGCTATGTGTTCTAATCATTGTGTTATAATATAATAAAATAAATCAAAATAAACAGCAAATCTAAAATGATAAATTATAAATTATCAAATATTGTCAAGCTTTTTCATGTTATGAATATTAAAAAATATATGCTATTTTGTTTACATCAGTACAAAAAAAACATTAAAAATGTATATTTTAATGTTTGCAAGACACAAAAGTATCTGTACTATAAATATATATTTTTTAGGTAACAAAATATGTAATTAATAAACGGTGATTGTAATACATAATACATTTAAAATAATACAAATTGATTATGGTTAAATTATTGTTTCTAATCATTTTGTTTTAACAACGTTTTCTAAATCATAAACAACAAGCTTAAAATGATAATATAAATTATATTTGTAAATAATACATTTGCTGATTCTGATAAAAAAATTTCATTTCATGAATATTACAAATCTATTCTATTATGTTTACATCAATTAAAAAACAGACCCCCATAAAGAATATTTCACCCAGAAATAAATAAAAACATTTAAACATTTAATTTATATTCTATATTGTTTTTATTATTCTATATTGTTTTTACTTATTGTTTTTTCTATATTTGTTTGTATTTTCTATAAAAATGTTTGCTTTTTAATTTTGCATTACTATAAAAAAAAAATATTTTTGTATTCTATGTATTATAGCATATTCTGTATTCTATAAATTATTTTTTCATATTAAACAGCAAATTTAAAATTATAATATAAATTAAAATGATAAAAAATAAATTTGCAGATACTGATCAACATTTCTATGCTATGAATGTTACAAATATATATATATATATATATATATTATATATATATATATATATATATATATATATATATATATATATATATGACCCTGGACCACAAAACCAGTCTTAAGTCGCTGGGGTATATTTGTAGCAATAGCCAAAAATACATTGCATGGGTCAAAATTATTGATTTTTCTTTTATGCCAAAAATCATTAAGAAATTAAGTAAAGTTCATGTTCCATGAAGATTTTTTGTAAAACTCCTACTGTAAACATATCAAAATGTAATTTTTGATTAGTAAAATGCATTGTTAAGAACCTAATTTGGACAACTTTAAAGGTGATTTTCTCAGTCTTTTTGATTTTTTTGCACCCTCAGATTTCTGATTTCAAATAGATGTATCTCAGTCAAATATTGTCCGATCCTAACAAACCATACATCAATAGAAAGCTTATTTATTGAGCTTTCATATGGTGTATAAATCTCAGTTTTGTCAAATTTAACCTTATGACTGGTTTTGTGGTCCAGGGTCACATATATATATATATATATATATATATATATATATATATATATGATATTTTGTTTACACCAATTAATAAAAGCATTAACAATTGATTGTTTTAATATTTGCTAAAAATTGCATTTAACAGTATTCAGTGTAAATTATTAGTGTTATTGTTTGATGACTGCAATTGTCAAAATGGCCATCTAATTGGGGAAATGAGCATCCAAAATGAAATAAAAGCTAAATAAAAAGCTATCTATGCAGCTCACAAGGTTTTGGCTAGTTTATCTGTATTAGAGCTGTATGTGTGCTTTCTGTTCCTTGGTAAAACACCTTTTTTGTTTCAGTCGTATCCTCAACAAGACACATCTCTTCAAAGCTAGAATTCTCTTCCAAACTCCAAAGTTAGTAAATTCTTCCCATGACATAGGGACAAAAAAAAAAAATTTGATTGCAAAGCCTTTTGATTGAGTTGATGAGTAAAATAACAGTGCAAATCTCACTGGCAGGGCTTCAATAATGTATGCACTGTACTTGCATTTTCCCCTGGTTCCCATCCTTACATGCATGAGATAAACTTGAGAAGACCTGGATGCAGCCCGTAAACAAGTGCTGGTCGTGTCACCTGTGTTTTGCGAGAACATTTTGCTCATTGGAGAATTAAGCATCTTGTGTTTGTTCTTTGCAGAGATCATTGAAGACGTCCCCAGCGCTGAAGGCACTGAAGGTCAGGGTCTCACCGTTCCTCCGGCCGCAGTCTCGCCGCAAAATCAGGAGCGAGAGGCTTACAAGAAACTGGGCCTGACCAAGCAGGTTCTGGCGGCTCACACTCAGAAGGAAGAGCAGGCTTTCCTCAGCCGCTTCAGAGAGCTGCGAGGTGTGCATGCGTTCAAAGCCGACTGCTCCCAATATCTGGAGAGACAGAAAGGACAAGTTGCATCTGAGGGTAAGCAGTGTTTGAGTGTACATCTGAATCTTACAAAACTGCACAGCACTGTGTTCTTTTCCAGTGTTCTTAGTGTCTCAGAGAGGTTCACAGTAAATGCTGAGTTTATAATGTGTCGTTTATGTGCGTTTTGGGAACGCAACAGGTGCCTACCATCATCCCAGTCATGAAGAAAGCTTATAAACTGATCATTTAAAAATACAAAAGTGAAGACAAATAATCAATATTAGTACTGCAATTTTACAGCTATTCTGTAAATTAAATTATTATTTTTATTCATTTATTTTTTTCTTTAATGCTCTTTTTGTACAGGTCAGTATTATAAAAGTAAAAAAAAAAATTACATTTACATATAAATTGTGGAAATAATTTATTTTGTTTGATATTTGTATTTAATAATAATTATACTGTTGTTAATGACCATAATAATAATAATAATACTTTTTTTTACAGGTCAGTATTACAAAAGTAAAATAAATGTGCAGTTAATTTATTTTGTATTTTTATTTAATATAAATAATAATAGTAATAATAATAGTAGTAGTAATCCTGACCATTATAATAATTAGTAGTAGTAGTAGTAGTAGTAGTAGTAGTTATTTTCCTTTTGTAATATTTTCTGTAAAAATATAATTCCTAAAAGTGGAAAATATAAAAGAAATGATGATGATTGATTATTGTTATTTTAAGGAATTAAACAAAACAAGAAATTATTTGTATTTTATTTTACTTTTATTATTAATTTACTTTTATTAATATAAAAAAAATATATAAAATGTTTAAAATATAAAAAAAAAATAATACTTATTAGTAGTAGTAGTAGTAATAAAAAAATATGAAACACAACAAGGAATTATTTGCACCTTTATTTTTCTTTTGTAATATTTCCTCTAAAAATATAACTCCATACATAAAAAATGTAAAATATAAAAAATATAATGATGATAATGATTATTAGTATTGTTGTTGTTGTTGTTATTTTAAAAAAGTTAAACAAAACAACTAATTTTATTTTACTTTTGTAATATTTAAAACTTTAAGGGCCAAATAATAATTTTATTCAATTATTGTCATGTATTGTCATTGGCTACTTTTAGCCTATGCATTTTATTTTACTTTTATTATATATTTTACTTTTCTTAATATAAAAAAATAAAAATATAAAATGTGTAAAATATAAAAATATAAATAAATAATAATAATAATTAGTAGTAGTAGAAGTATAAAAATATGAAACACAAGAAATCATTTGCACCTTTATTTTACTTTTGTAATATTTCCTGTAAAAATATCATTCTTAAAATAAAAAATATAAAATGTATACAATATAAAAAATATAATGATGATGATTATTATTGTTGTTGTTGTTGTTGTTTATTTTAAAAAGTTAAACAAAACACGAAATTATTTGTATTTTGTTTTACTTTTATTGATTTTACTTTTGTAATATTTTCTGTAAAACCTTTATGCATTTTATATGTATCTATTATGCTTTTTCACTTTTTTGAATTTTAGTCAGTGTGCAATGAGTATGTTTGGGGATAAAACAAAGGTACAAATCTCAAAGTCCACTCCAAAGGGAAATATTTAGTTTTTTAAAAAAAATCACTTTTCAAGAACTACAATGAACGGCTGCTTTAGACTACACAGCATTGTTTTCTGGATGCTGTGGTGTCATTAAATCATTAAAATAAATCCCGCCTGCGGAAATTCAAATGGTTGTGGGATGGGTAGGGACAAATAATTTATTTATTTTTTTTTCAATTATTGTCATGTTAAATACAAATTAAGTCATATTTAAAAAAAAAAAAGACTGCTTTTAGCTTTATGCTGGAGCTGGTTTCGGGCAATGAAAGTAAGTATGTAAATAATTAAATAAATTAACAATAATATCATGTATCAGCTATCTGGCAGACTGACATAGGACCCAACACTACTGTAGCATCAACTATACCTTGATGTATCTTTAACTATAAGGTAGCTGAGGAAACTTGCTGCTCTGGCAAGGGGCGTGGCAGGACTGAAACGCAGTCTACGCTGTTCGCCAATCACAACGCGGTGGGACAGCTAACCAATCACAACACATTTGGTTTTTCAGAAGGCAGGCCTTTAAACCCGGAACTAATCGGGCCATTTGTGCCAGGCTGAGGAGAAAGGTATTGTAATGCAAATTATGTGAAAAAATAATGCGTTTTTCAAACCACCCCCAAAACAAAATAAGGATTTTGAAAAAGAGCATAACAGGACCTCTTTAATATACAAATATAAAATGTGTAAAATACACATTTAAAAAAAAAATTATATGCACCTTTATCTTACTTTTGTAATATTTCCAGTAAAAAAATAATCCTTAACAGTGTTGGGGGTAACGCATTACAAGTAACGCATGTTATGTAAGAATATTGCTTTTTCCAAGTAACTAGTAAAGTAACGCATTACTTTTTAATTGACAAGAAAATATCTGAGTTACTTTATTTTTTAAATAAAAAGTATTGGTCACACTTTATATTAGGTGGCCTTAACTATTATGTACTTACATAAAAAAATATTGCATTGCAAAACACCTTTGCTTCTATTAAGGTGGGATGTGGGACAGGTTTGGTGGTATGGGTAGGTTTAAGGGTGGGTTAGGGTGTAAGGGTTGGTTCAACAGTGGTAATTACGTAAATTAATTACAAATGTAATTACATATAGGTTTTTTAAAAATATATATAAATACAATGTAAAAACATGTATGTACACAATAAGTACATTGTACCAAATGATTAATTTAAATGTAATTAATTACATAGTAGTAGTTAAGGCCACCTAATGTAAAGTGGGACCAAAGTATTTATTGATTAAAAGCTCTCCTGTCCCCATGTTGTAAGAAATTGTAAGATGTTACTTAAGCTCTTGAATAAATGTGAACTTGCATTTATTCACCTCACTCACTGAAAAAACAGATACAGTATTCCTCAAAATGAATAAAAACTGTGAAATTCAACGCAAACGAGTTATAATTAAATATGTTAATACAAATATCCTTAATTTTATTAATTTTATTAACCAATGTCTTGGCTGTCGATCTTCAATGATTCAAATTATCCATAATAATGAGCAAAAATTACTCAAGATAATCTAACATTTGTTTTCCTTTTTTTTTTTGCTAGAGTCGACCTTTTTTTTTTTCTTCTTTTTTTTTTGGTCTACTGTACAGACGTGAATTTACTTTTCTCTAAGCCTGAGGCTTTTGGTGTGAAAAGGCTTTTACATTACAATTTTAAATAAAACAGTACATTATTATTTATTTGTATTTATTTTACTTTTCTAATATTTCCTGTAAAAATATAATAATAAATTATAATATATGAAAAATTTAAAAATGATGATTCATATTATTATAAAAAACTAAACAAAACAACACATTATTTGCATTTTTTTTATTTCCTGTAAAAATATAATAATAATAATAATAATTTTAAAAATTATTATTATTATTATTATTATTATTGTCACGATTATTATTAGTAATAGTAGTAGTAGTAGTAGTAGTATTTTTTCCAGGAAATATTACAAAAGTAAAATAAATTAGCAAATAATTTCTTATTTTGCTTATTTTTTTATTATTTTACTACTACTACTACTAATAGTAATATATGAAAAAAATTATAATAATTAATTAGTACTAGTATTATTTAAAAATTAAACAAAACAATAAATGGTTTGCACTTTATTTTATTATTATTTTACTTTTGTAATATTTCCTGGAAAAATATAATAATAATATCTGAATATTTTATTTAAATATTATATATTTTTTTAAATGCTATTAAAATTATTATTATTATTATTATTATTATTATTATTATTATTATAAACAAACAGTTTTTACTTTGTAATATTTCCTGTAAAAATATGATAATAATAATAGTAGTAATAATAATAATAATAATTCAAAAAATTATATTATTATTATTATTATTGTCACGATTATTATTAGTAATAGTAGTAGTATTTTTTAAAGGAAAATTACAAAAGTAAAATATACTTTATAATTTCTTTTTTGTTTAATATTTTTTTTATTTAATAGCAGCACTACTACTACTACTACCACTATTATTTATAACAATATATGAGTATTTCATAAGAACTAATGAATATTATTATTATATTAGTTGTTATTATTACTATTACTTCTATTTTATTATTTTACAGTGATATTATTATAAAATAATAAAATAGCAAACCTTTTTTTATCAGTGTAAATATCCAAAAATGTTGCATCACAGTAGTCTTTGCATGATTTAAATTAATAATTGTTTCCTCTTTTTCTCTGCAGCTGTTCCCGCTGTTCGCTCTTGTAAGCAGGGTTCCGGCACGAGGGCCAATGAGACCACCGGAACCCGCCGGGGCCGTAACAAGAAGACCAAGTCCAAGCGGATCAAGCCTAATGAGTCATCCGATAGCACTCCTTCCGGCCGTAGACCTCCGCCCAGACCTCAGCTGCAGAGCCTCAACCAGACCTCCTGGTCTCCCTCGGACACATCCCAATCCACTTTCCCCATCGCCTATCCGGCTGTGATGCCTGCTTACCCGCTGCAGATGTACCCGGGAGCCGGCGGCATGCAGCCCAGGGTGGATGCTCCACTGTCAGGCTTCGGGGAGAATCAGTGCAGCCAGGATCCACGCATCCCCATGCAGCCCATCCAGACGCCATATTCGGCTCCTTTGGTAACGCCCATGGTGGCACTGGTGCTGCCCAACTATGTGTTCCCACAGATGGGCGGCACTCCACAGCAGCCGTTCTACCCGAAGCAGGGAAGTTTCCCCGCACAGCCTACCTTTCAGCCTCAACCTAGTTTTGCCGGCCAGGCGCCGTTCCCTCCGCCATCTACATTTACCATACAGACCCAATTCACCCCCCAGAACCCCTTTAACCCACAGACTCCATTTCCGCCACAGCCGTTTTCGTTCACGTGTCCCGAGAACCCCCCAAAACCGCCTGAGCTGAGGGAAGAGCCTTCTCGAAGCCCCACCCCTCAGTCCATGGGTGGAGGCGGGCCGCCGTCCCCGCCATTGTTCCAGTCGCGCTGCAGCTCGCCTTTGCAGCTCAACCTGCTGCAGTTAGAGGAGACGCAACGCTCTGCTGAGAGACAGGAGAATGCGGCGCCATCTGTTGTACCACAGACGAACTGCAGCAGTAGTGTGGAGAAGGCAGGAAGTGTTACCGTGCAAGCTAAACCTGATAAGAATGTGCCACAGGTTGGTTGGGAATCTTTCATTTTACTCTGTGACACACATATCTTATATTGCATTGAATTTTTGACCATTCTGTTCATTTTAAATACTTTTCTTAATTTCATTTTATCTGAAGGTGTTCAAACAACTGACACAAAAACAGAAAAACTCAAATGCAAAACTTAGTATTGACCAACAGGTGGCAGTATTTACTTTTTTTTAAGCAAGACAATCCAAATTTAAGTTTTGCGTCTTGGTGCAGTGACATTAGATTTTTGAGCGTGCAAAATTATTATTATTATTGCAAAAGTAATATCTGTATTTTAAAAAAAAAATTGCAAGTAACTGTATTGTTATTAATTGTAATATCTATATTTTTAAAATAATTAATTATAATAAAAAAGAAGAAATGTGAAAATATTATGCCAAACAATTTTCAGCAATTGCCAAAGTAATATGTAGTTTAAAAATAATTAATCATAATAAATAATAATAACATTAATAAATGTTTTGTATAATGTAAATTTAACTGATTTTTATTTATTTTTTTATTATAAATATATTTTATCATAATAAATAATAATAATGACAAATACTATAACAGCCTATTTTTATTTAAAAAAATAATTAATAATAATAATAATAATAATAATAATAATAAACGTGTTATAACAAAAATGTAGCAGATTTTTATTGCAAAAGTAAAATTTCTGTTTAAAAAAATAATAATAATTATAATAAGTAATAATAATAATACAAATAATAAATGTAATGATTATGCTTGCAGTATTCTTTAAATTAGGCTTTAAGCATGCAAAATTATTCAGGATCCCCAACAAGAAATTATGTCACACTTCCTTCTGTATTAAAAATAATAGTTAGAATATATTCCAAATAAATAAATAAAATTATTATTATTATAAATTGTTATACCATCTTCTTCACTTTTCCAATATAGCATTGTTCACATTAGGTTTTTAAGCCTGCAAAATTATTTAGGATTCCCTGAGAGGATATGAAGTTATGTATTTTCATAAATATTTAAATACATTTAAATAAAAATACTACCTCCAACTGCATCAACCATGCCACTTTAAAAGCTTGCATCCATTGTTTTGAGCTAAGAAGCAGTTCTGGGATGTCTTTGTATATATTTTTTTAATGAGCAACTGGTATGCAGGAGATGAAAATAGCAATCAAACAACTATGCAGTTATGTTTATAGATGTGCGAATGTGTCTTTTCAGAATAGTGAAAAGTTGTGAATTGAAACCACTTGGCATATTCAAAGTGATTTAGATGCTTTACTTAACACTGTGGTTTAGTATTGGAAAATCAGCATTCATTAGTTATGTAAAGATACAAGATAATAAATTAATGGAGTTTATGTTCTACATTTTTGTTGTTTTTCAGGTTGAAGGGTCACCTGTTGACGGTCAGCATAGCGATGCATTCTCCTCATCTAGTGACCTGCTGGACATTCTCCCAGAGGACTCGCGCTCCGGCACCAGTTCTGCCACCTCAGGCTCCATGGGCTCTGGGTCCAACGGCTGTGGAACCTCTGCTAGCGGCGGGTCTGCCAGCAGAACTGGTGAGTTTTGAAGTTTACAGTGGTACAGGACACATTAAATTAATAAAAAGTGACTGTGAAGACATTTTGATGTTACAAATAAATGAATACTGTAAATATGCATCATAGTTTCCACAAAAATATTAAGCAGCACAACAGTGTTCAACATTGATAATAATAGAAGATCAGCATATTACTATTCTGCCCTCCAAAGGCAAAGTGCAGTAACTACACATTTGGTCAAAATTGAGTTAAGGCTTAAAATGGACTTTGTGACAACTGTTTTGTCTTGTTTCAAAGTCTCCTGGTTCAGTTTTGTCCTGTTTCAGAGAAACCAGAGTGTCAACATGTTTGACTAGCTGGCGTAAAAACTTTAAAGGCATTTTTCTCAGTTTCAGTGTTGGCATAGTTACTGCACTTTGCCTTTGGAGGGCAGTATTATTTCATTATTCCTGAAGGACCATGCATTGACTATTTAATTCAGCTTTCCCGTCACAGAAATACATTGAAATATATTAAACAGTTGTTTTGAATTGTAATAATATTTTTCAATTTTGACTGTATTTTTGATCAAATAAATGCAAACTTGATGCGCATAACTATGGCATGTTGCGTTTACTGCAATTATTTCTCATGTATATTATTGTTTAAGTAAACAATCAGCAATAAAGACTGTTAACAGTTGTGAACAAACATTATTAGATCTATTAGGCTGCTTATGATCACTTATGATTCATTATAAAGGGCCTTTTGACCCAAAAATGCATTTGACTGTTCGCACACCAGTCTACAAAATGCGGTACAAATATTGTATACTGTTGTTATATATTTTGATGTTCTTCAATGGTTCAAAAAGCGGAAGAACCTCATATTCTAAGACCACAATAAACAACATGCATTCCCACTTCCTTAAAATATTCAGTTTGATTTCTCATACATGCTTTCCATGATAAAACTGTGCTGGTCAAAAGGTCAACTTCTCTCATCACACTTTTTTTTTTTACTTCCTCAGGAAGCAGCAACACAAGCAACAACAGCAGTAACTACTTCGGCAGTGTGGATTCCTCTCAGAAGTCCCATAAGGCCAAGGGGCAAGGCTGTGGTTCGGGCTCTGGGGCGCTGGATGGGAGTGAGACCCTGATCAAGTATGTACTGCAGGACCCACTGTGGCTGCTCATGGCTAACGTGGACGAAGATGTAATGATGTCATACCAGTTACCATCTCGGTGAGTGGGCTAAGAGAAGAAATAGACCCCCTCCCACTTTACTAGTAGTAATGCCCGCTTACCAGTAACCAACCAATCCCCCTCCCTTCCTGCCCTTCATTTTTAGAGCTCTAGTAGCAGTTGTTATGTAGTCTATACTGTGTTTGAAGATGTGAAACCAACTGTCATGTTAATAGAACGATGCAATCTAGAAAGGAAGTCTTTTACCTTCCTGTCAGACCCACACTTAATTTTCAAACTGATTTACACACCCTTTTGTCATCTAAGATGTTCATGTGTTTCTTTCTTCAGTCATAAAGAAATCTTTTTTTTTTTTGAGGAAAACATTTCAGGAATTGTCTCCATATAGTGGACTTCTGTGGTGCCTGTGAGTTTGAGCTTTCAAAATGCAGTTTAAATGCAGCTTCAAAGGGCTCTAAATAATCCCAGACAAAGAAGAAGGGTCTTGTCTAGTGAAACGATTGGATATTTTCTAAAGAAATGTACAATTTATATGCTTTTTAACCTCGAATGCTTGTCTTGTCTAGCTCTGCATGTAAACTGTATTCTGGTTCAATACAGTTGGGGTATGTTGAAACACATCTCATTTTCTCCTCCAACTTCAAAATCCTCCTACATTGCCGCAGAAGTACAAAGTAAACGTGCAAAGAAGGTCAAACGCCCTTTACAAAAACAAAGGTAAAACGGCGATTTTGAAGTTGGAGGAGGTGCACAGAGTATGCATGCACATTGCAGAGCTAGACAACCCAAGCATTTGTGTTTAAAAAGTGTATAAATCGCACATTTTTTAGATTGTTTTGCTAGATAAGACCCTTCTTCCTTGGCTGGGATCATTTTTAGCCCTTTGAAGTTGCATTTGAACTGCATATGGAAGTTCAAACTCACAGACACCATAGAATTCCATTATATGGAGAAAATTCCTGAAATGTGTTCCTCAGAAAACATACTTTCTATGTGACTGAAGAATGAAAGACATTAGTAAAATATCTGTACATTTTTGTTCTTGAAGTGAACTAATTCTGTAAATACAATAGGAGGTTAAAGATATGTCCAATAGGGGGCGCAATATACATGTGTTTGACTAAACTTAGCTGCTGATCAAGTGGTGTATGTTTGCGTTTTATTCGTTTGAAATCATTAACAAACCAGTCAAACCACTTTCGGTTTCAAGTGAAAATAGGTTTATAGGTTTTAAAGGGGTCATGAACTGCCTTTTTTAGTTTGTACTGTTCTTATAATGCTGTCAAGATTTTGATATCAAAAAACTTCATAATTTAGAAGTAATAGCTATTTTGTGTGCCGTTTTTAACCCCCCTCATCAGAACGCTGTTTAAATAGACATGGCGGATTGTACACTCTGAAGTAAACGCTCAATGTTATGATTGGCTAACACTTGTGTATGTTTGACAGCCTACATCCCTTATAGATGGATGCATAAATACTCAGTACATGATATAGTTATTATCACCTCACTTACCCAGTTAATTGGTTACACTGAAAATTGCAAACATTTGTTGCATTGCAAGTTTTCTAAAATGTTAGGTTGAAATATGCAACTGAGGCATTAATTAATCTAGTACAAAAATCTAGACACTGAAGTCAGTTTCAAAATTCTTGTTTAATTTTTTTTTTTTTTTTTGACATATTAGAGTCAAATGTATCTCACTCCATAATTCAGAAAAGCGCAATAAATAAGCTTTCTATTGATGTATGGTTTGTTAGATTAGGACAATATTTGGCCGAGATACATCTATTTGAAAATCTGGAATCTGAGGGTGCAAAAAAAATCTAAATACTGAGAAAATCACCTTTAAAGTTGTCCAAATTAAGTTCTTAACAATGCACATTACTAATCAAAAATTACATTTTGATATATTTATAGTAGGGCTGGGCGATTAATCGAAAAGTAATCGAAATCGACATTCAGAACCTATAATCGATCAAATTTTTCCAGGTCAATTATTTCAATTACTTTCCCTTAAAAACACTACTGCGTGTGGAGTCACGTGACCCCGCTCCGTTACGTTGCGTTATTCCGCCGACATGTCGATGGAGAGCTTAAACAGTATTTATACAGTAAAAAGTATTTACAGGATATACAAGAGTAATTTTATTTAGAAGAGATACTGCTTATTTTCTACTTTTAATATTTATTATTATTTTATAAATAATTTATTTTGTTTCCAAAAGTGCAAGTTATTTATTTTCACTAATTTAAGAAAAATGTGACTTTTCATTTTAAGCAATGTGTGCTTTAATTTCAGTTGTTCAACACTGATGTTCAATAAATAATCATAGATAGTATATAGTGTGTGTGCACCCTTCATTCAAAAATCTCTCACTTGTAATATGTGCGCATATTTACTGTACAAAACTTGACAGTGAACTATGAGGGCAAAAAAATAAATATTATTTAAATATAATTAAATATAATTTTATTAATGAATAAAATAATCGTTCATTAATCGTAATCGGGTTAAAATGTTCAATTAATCGAGATTTTGATTTTAGGCCAAATCGCCCAGCCCTAATTTATAGTAGGAATTTTACAAAAAATCTTCATGGAACATGATCTTTACTTAATTTCCTAATGATTTTTGGCATCAAAGAAAAATCAATAATTTTGACCCATACAATGTATTTTTGGCTATTGCTACAAATATACCCCAGCGACTTAAGGCTGGTTTTGTGGTCCAGGGTCACATTTTAGAAGAACAATGGAATTTTGGCTTCTCAGTTCATGACCCTTTTAATCCTGTATTCTGAAGTGGTTTTTACCATGAAAATAATCATAGATGCTGGCTTGGCACTAAATTACAAACATATTTTCCCTTCTGCAGTGACATCCAGAAGGTTCTAAGGGAGGACAGAGAGAAGTTGCGACAGATGCAGAAAAGTCAGCCGCGCTTTACAGAAGAGCAGAAGAGAGAGCTGGCGGAGGTGCATCCCTGGATGAGGAGAGGTGGGCTGCCCAAAGCCATCGACGTCAAGGTTTGTATACATTCATAAATTCATGAATTGTGTCTTAATTTTGATGCCTACAAGATGTATACTACCGTTTGAAAGTTTGGGGTCTGTTCAATGTCACATGATCATTTAGAAGTCATTCAAATATGCTAACTTGCTTCTTAAGAAATATAAACAATTCAGCAATAAAAATGTGTTTTTGTACATATAGTTACATACATACAGTTGAGGTCAAATGTTTACATTCACCTTGCAGAATCTGCAAAATGTTAATTATTTTACTAAAATAAGAGAAATCATACAAAATGCATGTTATTTTTTATTTAGTACTGACCTGAATAAGATATTTCACATTACAGATGTTTACATATAGTCCACAAGAGAAAATAATAGTTGAGTTTATAAAAAATTACCCTGTTCAAAAGTTTACATACGCTTTTTAATAGTTTTTTTTTTTTCTGAATGATCAGCTGTTTTTTTTGTTTTTTTTTTTGTTTGTTTGTTTAGTGATAGTTGTTCATACTTCCTTTGTTTGTACTGTTCTTCAGAAAAATCCTTCAGGTCCCACAAATTCTGTTTTTTCAGCAATTATATGTATTTGAACCCTTTCCATCAGTGACTTTATGACTTTGAAATCCATCTTCTGACACTGAGGAAAACTAAGAGACTCATATACAACTATTACACAAGGTTCATAGCTCACAGATGCTTGAGAAGAAAACACAATGCATTAAGAGCTTGGGGTGTAAACTTTTCGAATTTGCAGATCAGGGTAAATTTAACTTATTTTGCCTGTAGCATCTAAGGACCAGTACTAAATGAAACAAAATTATATTTAGGCAAAATATTTTTTAAAAATTACACGGTTCAAAAGTTTTCACCCCTGGCTCTTAATGCATTTTTTCCTTCTGAAGCATCAGTGAGTGTTTGAACCTTCTGTAATAGTTGCATATGAGTCCCTCAGTTGTCCTCAGTGTGAAAAGATGGATCTCAAAATCATACAGTCATTGTTGGAAAGGGTTCAAATACACAAAAAAGCTAAACAGCACAGTATTAAGAGTCAAGTGTATGTCAACTTTTGAATGGGTTAACTATTATTTTCTCTTGTGGACTATATGTAAACATCTTTTATGTGAAATATCTTACTAAGATCAGTACTAAATAAAAAATAACACACATTTTGTATGATCCCTCTTATTTTGGTAAAATAATTAACATTTTGCAGATTCTGCAAGGTGTATGAAAACTTTTGACCTCAACTGGAATTTTCAGTAAAATTACAATTAAAAAGTAATAACTCTGACCACATTTCACTATCTGGTCAATTCCAGATGGATAAAATCAAGCCTTACAAGTCTCAATGTCGACTAATATCTGTGTTTATTTCCAGGCGTGTGTCGGCTGTGAAGAGGTCAGTGAAACCCTAGCAGAGGAGGATCGACCGGATCTGCACATGGGAGAAGCAGAAAGCAGTGATGTCAGTGTGCCTCCAGCCAATAACAGCGAAGACTCTACACACTCAGAGACACATGGCTGTCCCGGTCCTGTCACATAAACTGAACCCGTCTGTCCACCTGGAAGAAAACAGACCTCGTCTGAGCAGACAAAGCGGACATTCAAGCATCAAACAAATGCTTCTGCCGCGGCCTCAGACTTTCACGAAGACTCGTTCTTTGCTCGATTGTGTGAATGTGTTCGTGTAAATGTGTACAGATGTGTAAATACAGGAATGAGTGAGAGAATTAATTATTTCCAGACAGTCCAAACTGTCACTAAAGCCAGACTCTGTGCTGTTCAATGACCATTACTGTTAGATTGTAACATTAAGGAATTATGATTCCTTTTCAGTGTTTCACTAACAGTCTTTAACTTATTTCTTCTTTAGAATTTTTGTAAAGAAACTATTTTATATGTATGTTTTTTTCTTCTAAATAGGCGTACAAGCTCTTGAAACAATTCTTCTGGTGTTTGATAGTTGTGTCGTTGGATATGTTTCTGATATCCTTTCAAATTCACAATTTAACACTGAGGACTTTTATGAGCTGAAGTATTATTTATTAAAACTCGGACAGATGTGACGTACTTTTTGGCGCAAACCACAATAACTAGGTCACATCACATTGCTTTAGCACTTGCAGCTTATTTGCTCTGACAGTGAATGTGTTGAGAGCTTAATGCAATTCATTGCATTAGTAGCATTAGGTGAATTTATGTGAAAAGTATTTGAGGCTTAAGAGTTTAGGTGCTGTTGTCTTGTTCAGACTGGCTGTCTGATGGTCTGTTGCAATGTAGAAGCTCAGTGTTAAATTTCTTCTCTTTTATAAGCCACACAGACAGAAGTCTTGATCTCGCCCACTGTCGCTACCTAACCTGTGAAAACCTGCTGTACGACCACAATTACCATAAATCCACAGCACAACGCACCTTATTAGGGACATATGGGCAGAATGAGATTTCAGAATTAGGTTCGAAGGTCTGTGTTTTGAAAATAGCTAAAACACTAATGTGGAGGTCAACTTGACATTAAGCTCTTATTGTTGAGAAAGCAACGTTTAGCCCACGTTGTGAATAAATGTGCTTGCATTCTGTCACTTTCAAAACTCGTGAATTTACGATGTTTCTTAATACTGAAGTGAATTTGAATTAAAGTCTATTTTGTAGAAATTCTCTTGTTTGTTTCTTGTTATATTTAAGACAAATGTAATGAAAATTGAAATTGAAACGAATTAAATAGCCCTGATCACGTATTTTTACACAGGCTAGATTAAACTTTTTTGGATTTATTTTAAGTCAGCTGTCATATTTCTGTCTACTGTCTATATTTTGTTAGAACTGCTTTAAATATATAAAATTCTATAAAATTAAATTTAGATAAACTGCTTTTTATAGGCAACTCTAAGTTCTCTAATATATATATATATATATATATATATATATATATATATATATATATATATATATATATATATATATGTATATGTATATGTGTGTGTGTGTGTGTGTATATATATATATATATATATATATATATATATATATGTGTGTGTGTGTATATATATATATATATATATATATGTGTGTGTGTGTGTGTGTGTGTGTGTGTGTGTGTGTGTGTGTGTGTGTGTGTGTATATATATATATATATACTGCTGTTGAAAGGTTTTGGATCAGTAAGATTTTTTTATGTTTTTTAAAGAATTCTCTTATGATCAGAAATACAGGAAAAACTGTAATATTATTAAATATTATTACAGTTTAAAGTAATGGTTTTCTGTTTTAATATATTTAAAATATAATTTATTCCTGTGATGCAAAGCTGAATTTTCATCAGCCTTTACACCAGTGCAGCATCTCCTTCAGAAATCATTGCAATATGCTGATTTATTACTTTTATTGTCAATGAAACAGTTGCTTAATTTTTTTTTTAGAACATGTGATTTTCATTTCAGGATTCTTTGATGAATAAAAAATTAAAAAGAACAGCATTTACTTAAAATAGAAATCTTTTCTAACAATATAAGTCATTGCTGTCCCTTTTTATCAATTTAACACACGCATCCTTGGTGAATAAAAGCATGGATTTCTTTGGAAAAAAATTGCTACAAAAGATTTATATATTTTAAATAAAAGCTGTTCTTTTAAACTCTTTATTTTCATATCCTGAAAAAAGTACAAAATTAGGCTTTGCATCACAGGAATAAATTACATTTCAAAATATATGCATATATAAAACAATCTTACGTTTTTTTCTGGATTTTTGATCAAATAAATTATTTTTAATGAAAAAATGTAAATCAGAGAACGTAAGTTTTTTTGTGTGTGTATAAAATTCCTATTTTCAGTATGTTGTTGTGCTGATAATAAGACGTCAGTCCAACCCAGTCCTGCGCAAATGGACCGTTGGAACAGAGGGGCCCTTTTTTCTGCGCCATATGTTCAAAGTCAGACGACCGTTACAGCGGTTTTTTATTATTATACAGCGCACATCCGATCCGACGCACAACTTCCCTTCATGTGATCAGCCTCTCGCCGCGCACCCAGACAGGAGTTTGTATGGGAAGCCAAACAACCCAAAAGTGGGACGAAACAGCGCGGTATTACAGTGCTCGCGCCGCGCTGCCCATTGGGTGGCGCTAGCAAACACGTGTTCCATGCGCTGTCGAGTCGGTCGCGCGGCTCGGTCCATTGGGCCGCGCAGATGACATGTCAGCGCGGCGCGAGCACTGTAATACCGCGCTGTTTCGTCCCACTTTTGGGTTGTTTGGCTTCCCATAAGTTTGTGCCTCCACTCCTCCACACATGAAAGGCGCGCTAGTTCCTCTCTTTCACACCTGCGCCAATTTGAGTCCAAGGTGTGAATGGTTCCCTCAGGCCTCCTACTAAGACGACAACCTTCAGATGCCGAAAATCCGGCCCCGACCCGATGAAAGCAGTGGTAATACAACCTGTCAACAGTCTGCGAACAGTATATGTGGATTTAAAAGAGTTAATACGTATTTACATCAAACGCGCTGGTTGTAGAAAACTTCCAAATGGGTTTGTGGTAAATTAGTGATATGCTCATTTGGAGCAATGGGACTGATATTTGGTTTTGGTCGACGATTGATTTAAACAGAAACCAACAAATACTATTTAAGTAACCTCAGTTTAATGTTAGCCTACTTAAAACCTAAAGAAAGAGGCGAGTGTCTGTTTTACAAACTCTGACTAACTGTTGTTAGTCTTTTTGTTCGTGCGCAAGTATGGCGGTTATCAACCGTTTTACACAAATTTAGGATGTAGATACACGTTTTTGTATATGTCACCCCATCCCTGGAAAGTCATTTCAATTAACTTAATTTTCATTGACATTTCTATAGCAAATAGAATAAAATATCTTTTTTAAGGCTGAAACGTCGTTACCATTGGCTATCAGTCAGTCAGAAGTTACAAAACCATCAAGTTGATGGACTTACCTATTAATGTTAGTTTTAGGTTTTGTGATGCATCCCTTACAAAATACTAGCTTATATATTAGCTATACATTATATAGAAGTAATCATACTTTTTCGTACGTTTTCTGAAATATAGCTACTGTGTTACAATATAGGTACCTTAAATGATGTTTTTGTACATTTTATGCAAAGTTATTTAGACTTCATTTGACGACTTCAACCCACTGGAAAAATCATTTAAATTAACTTAATTTTTCATGTTTTTGTGTGTTTTATGCAAAATTATTTAGACTTGATGTCAACCCAAGTCATTTAAATTAAATTAATTTTTCATAGACATTTCTATAGTATTTTTCTTTTTCAGGCTGAAATGTCATTACAGTTGGTCAAACATTATGGAAACCATGTGTGAATTTGACTGACTTACCAATTAGTTACAAACTATTAGCTTATTTTTTGGTGGTTACTCAACTGTTTTCTGAGATATACTAAGTTATGTTATGATATAGTTACCTTAAATTATATGTAGGCCTTGTTTAGGCTATACGTTTTTGTATGTCTCATGCAAAGCTATTTAGACTTCATTTGAAGATGTCAACCCACCCCCTGGAAAAGTCATTTAAATTAACTTAATTTATCATAGACATTTCTATAGTTTTCTGACTGAAGAGTCATCTGTCAAACGTCACAGAAACCATTAGCAGTTGATACAGGCCTATTAATGTTGGTTGCAGGTTTTATTGTCTGTTCCTTACAAAATACTATTAGTTAGCTAATATACAAGTAATCTTACTTTTTGGTGGTTACTCAACCAGTTTTCTTAGATACACTAGATTATAGTTCCTTAAAATATACATAGGCCTATACATGTTTTATGCAAAGTTATTTAGATTTGATGTCAACCCAACTCATTTAATTTATATACATTTTTCAAAGACATTTCTATGGTAATTTTTTCAGGCTGAAAAGTCGTTACAGTAAGCTATCAGTTGGTCAAACATTACGGAAACCATGAGTGAAGTTGAGTGACTTACCTATTAGTTACAAACTCATTTTAAGTAATCTTATTTTTTGATGTTACTCAACCATTTTCTGATATATAACATTATATCTAAGCCTATAGGCTATATGTTTTTGTATGTTTTATGCAAATCTATTTAGACTCCATTTGAACATGTCAACTCACCCCATGGAAAGGTCGTTTAAATTAACTTAATTTGTCATGGACATTTCTATAGTTTTCCGACTGAAGAGTCATCTGTCAAACATCACAGAAACCATTAGCAGTTGATACAGGCCTATTAATGTTGGTTGCAGGTTTTATTGTCTGTTCCTTACAAAATACTATTAGTTAGCTAATTAGATACAAGTAATCTTACTTTTTGGTGGTTACTCAACCAGTTTTCTTAGATACACTAGATTATAGTTCCTTAGGCCTATACATGTTTCATGCAAAGTTATTTAGATTTGATGTCAACCCAACTCATTTAATTTATATAAATTTTTCAAAGACATTTCTATGGTGATTTTTTTCAGGCTGAAAAGTCGTTACAGTAAGCTATCAGTTGGTCAAACATTAAGGAAATCATGAGTGAAGTTGAGTGACTTACCTATTAGTTACAAACTATTAGCAAGCTCATTTTAAGTAATCTTATTTTTAGATGTTACTCAACCATTTTCTGATATATAACATATCTAGGCCTGTAGGCTATATGTTTTTGTATGTTTTATGCAAATCTATTTACATTTCATTTGAACATGTCAACTCACCCCATGGAAAGGTCATTTAAATTAACTTAATTTGTCATGGACATTTCTATAGTTTTCAGACTGAAGAGTCGTCTGTCAAACGTCACAGAAACCATGAGCAAAGTTGCAGGTTATGGTCTGTCTCTGAGGAAAATACATAATATAATAATGTTTTCCCTCAAAATGTCATAATTAAATAAATCTACAAACATCTAGGTTTTGCTTTACCTATTTTTGGATGACAGACTTGACTAGTAACACGTAGTCTTCAACGGACATGATCTTCAGCACCACACGACACCTATCGTGCCAGTCATAGTGTCTGCGCTGGTTGTTAACCGTCATTGAGGTGTTACGTTTTACACGTCTGAGGGGCCAAAACACCTAAAGCGGACATTCACACTTTCAGAAATAATGGAGAAGGTGTGATAAAGTAGGTTACATTCTCTGGCTATTTCATCAAAGCAATTGCAGCTGCCTAAAAACGGGATAACATATGCTGTGTCAATTCCGCGAAAAGCTTCAAATTCGCCTTAGATTTAAAGATAACAATTTGCATTGTGGAAATCAAAACGTTTTATTGAAATCACAATCACATATAAAACACATTAAAATGTCATTACATCTGACATTTATTTCAAAATTGCTTCATCATAAATGATAACATACATCTTTTTCTTAAATGCCAGAGATCTATATCTACGGCAACGACATTGAAATATATACACCCTAGCCTACAATAATTAGAGACGGGAAGACACTCCCTAGAAATATTATTTATCCTTACAGTGTTGTTTTAACTTAGCTTATACAAAAACAATTAAATAAAATACGAACTTTTTGTGTTAAACTGGATTTGAAATGCACATTGCTGCACCAAGAAGAGCTTCTGAGGGGTATCCACAGGTCGATGACAAAAGATAAGAAAATGTTGCAGCTGCCCTATACCTAGAACTGTCCATGGTCTTATCATAAAGGTGCTCCTGGACTATTGGATGTTTTAATAGCTCTAAACTAAAGAATATACTGTTCATGAATCAACTGGGATCTCCAGAAACATCTACCAAGGTCTCCACATGGACTTAGAGGGATACATAGTCGGCACGCTTGGCGCTTGTTCCCTGGCGTCCGCCGAGATTCGGCTGTGCTCCGTGTCCGTGTCATCCAGGTCAGAGCAAAGGTCGTCGCTGGAGGTGGTGGAGGGGGCCGGGGACAGGGCTGAGGAGCCGCTGCTGACCACGCTCCTGCCTCCGGGCGACAACGCGGCGTACATCGCCTCGCCAGGCCAAGTGCCACAATTACTAGAGTCCGACATGAGATCTGACAGGATGTCCTGAAAGCGATCCTCGTCGTTCAGAGGCATGCACTCCAGGAGGTGGTTCAGCAGGTCGGCGGCGATGGTCGCGTCGATTCCCGGACAGCTTGACACGAAGGTGTGCACCTCATGCATGCACTGGATGTACCCCGCGGCGAACCGCTCGTTAGCTTCGCGGTTCACGCTGTCAGCTTCTGCGGAGGAGAAAAGCGGCGTGACGTCACGACCAAAATACGTACAACTCGGTGTGTTTTTTTTTTTTTTTTTAGATGAAGGCCTGTGTGAAAAGCTCTTCTTACCCTTCGCTTTGTTTTGCAGGATACTTTCCACGCGCTTCACGGTCATTTCCAACACCTCGGCATTCTCCATTTTTACCTGCGCCTACATAATTAAATAAATAAACACCGACGTTAAGACTCTCTTAGCGCTGTATGTTTATGCTGGGCACAGATGCTTTGAGAAGCGCTAAATAAACTTACATCCGGGTCGGCTAGCAGTAGCCTCAGCTCTTGTAAACTTTCATTGATGCGGGCGCGTCTCTTCTTCTCCACCAGCGGCTTCCTCGTCTGAAGAGAGAGAGAGAAATGCGTTTAACTTGTGGAAAGCGTCAATAAACTTGATTGTGTGATTAAAAAGATGCGTTGTGTACCTTTCTGTCTTTTATTCCGTAATAGTCCTCCTCGTGTGTGTTGCTGCGGGACGCAGGGGCCATATTGCTGCAGTTTTGAGACCGCTGAGAGAAAGTCTGAATGGGGGGCAGATGGTCGGCGGGTTCAATTCGAGACAAAAGTCTGTGCTAACAAGCACTACATATACTGTGCAAAGTGGGCGATTGAAGGGGGACATTTATGAGGGCTGATTTACATGTGAATGGGCCAACTGGTAACCAATCAACAGCCTTGCCTTTGTCTGGGCACTGTAAACCAACCCGCCCTGTGAACCTGTGTAGATGGACCAGACAGAGTTTAGTGAATAAAACTCAGCTACGCTGATTACCTACACTACCAGACAAAAGTTTTTGAACAGTAACATTTTTAATGTATTTTAAAGAAGTCCCTTCTACTCACAAATCCTGCATTTATTTGATCAAAATACAGCAGTAATATTGTGACATATTTTTACTATTTAAAATAACTGCTTTCTATTTGAAAATATTTTAAGATGTAATTTATTCTGGTGATCAAAGCAGAACTTCATTACATCATTACTCCAGTCTTCAATGTCACATGATCCTTCGGAAATCATTTTAATATGCTGATTTGCTGTTTAAGAAACATGTGTTATTGTTATTATCAATATTTTTATGCTCTCTATACACTATACTAATTAAAAGCTTAAAGCTTAAAGAAATTTCTATTTCTGATAAATGCTGTTCTTCTGAACTTTCTTTTCATCAAAGAAACTTGAAAAAAATTACTCAGCTGTTTTCATATAATCAGCAAATCTGAATATTAGAGTGATTTCTGACGGATCATGTCACTGGAGTAATAATGCTAAAAAAATCAGCTTTGAAATCACTTTAAAATTACATTCTAAAATAGATTAAAATAGAAAACAGATATTTTAAATAATTAAAATATTTTAAAATTGTAAATGTTTTTGCTGTACTTTGGATCAAGTAAATGCAGGCTTGATGAGCAGAAAAGAGTTATTTAAAGACATTAAAAATCTTACTGTTGAAATACTTTTGACTGGTAGTGTTGATAGATAGATAGATAGATAGATAGATAGATAGATAGATAGATAGATAGATAGATAGATAGATAGATAGATAGATAGATAGATAGCACTGTCCATAAGTTAATAAATTACTCAGTGAAAAACTATATCCTGTCCTTTAACTGAGAACGGTCCTTTAGTGGAGAAACTTCAATGTTTTTCAGCTCAATTTTCTTCAAATTAATTTCAAAGTGGTAATGAAAATGTGACAAAGAAACTGCAGGTTTTAATTTGGAACCAATTTATTCACATATTTTTACTTAAAAATCCAACAAACGTTGGCTACTGAGTTTTGAAGGTTTAAACTTGATGTTATCCTGTAAATTACAGAGTATAGTGAGAATGAAACTTAAAAAAAGACATGAAATGAGAAGTGACTTAAAAACTGAGAAGGTAATGAGGAAACCTCAACCACATAGATGGTATTTAACATTAAAGCAATTTTTACTAACATTTCTCTTAAGAAATGTCATCTGTCACCTGTATATAGACTGACAGATGTTTGTAAGCAATATAAACTGACTTCCAATTGCTTGTCTGAACTCTCGATTTTACTAAGAGGATAAAAATCAGATTAAATAAATGGAAAAGACATCATCTGAATGGCTAGAAGCCAGAGGCTGGTAGTTTTTATGCATTACATAACAGTATAATAATTTCCCCCTAATACGACAATTACAGAACATAATTCTTTCTTTTTGAACAGACAAAAGGGAGCCCTCTACTGGAATTCAGTTCACACGCACGGCATCATTTCCATCGGTGCGGAGTTGATCTCATTTCTGCGGCGCGTCCTGCTTTTCCAGTGTATGTGGGACATCCTCAGCGATTTATTATGTGGCCATATATGAAGGTAGCCTACATATGAATGTAACGCAAAACATATGAAAACGCACATTGTAGCCTAGTGTTGAAATTTAACACTCATGCACTGAAAACCAAACCACGCATTAAAGTCATATTTAAGTCAAAAATCATATTTACATTCATAAAGGCTGTTACGAATAGCACGTTTTAGTGTATACAATGAAATACAGCAAATGAGTTTGCTTATTTATTTGAACATATTTCTTATTTTAGATTGCATTTCATATAATGGTTGTCATAAATACAGTTTTGTCTATTTCATTTGTTTAGTAAAAACAAATAGTCTCAGTAGAATCCCTTTTAATGTCACTAAATCAATCTTTTAAATCGAGTGCTATGATAAATGATGAAATGTAAAATCATTTTCTGTTTCACAACTTGAAAATACTTGATTATGGTTCATTTGCACTGTTTGGAGATTATAATTCATAAATTATAACCTACATCAGAGCCATAAAAAGCATTAATCAGTTTCAAGTTATTTATTGACTTCCGGCAGTCTGATGCAAATCTGAACGCGTAGTAGAGCACCGTAAACGGCCAAAATAGAACCGGAATGCACGTCCATTTGTGGGAAAAATTCCACAATAAAAGTCCAAGACGGGAACAGGCGGAGATGAACGACTGATTTAGAAAAATCCCGTGGGATATTTTTTTTTATCATTTAAAGTATCACTTGAATTAAAAAAAAATAAGTTTTTGTTCATATAAAATAACATTCATGACAAGATAATCTTTTTATCATTCAAAGTTATTAATTTGATAAATGAACTTGGCACATTAAGATTTTTCGCCATTATTGTTATGCAAATTATTATTAGATTAGATTTTTATCTTGAATATGCACTAATAATGCAATTAAAATATTATTACATCAATGCGTAATAATGCAAAACATCATAATTTAAATATTTAAATCGAAACAAATAATATCATATTGAAGAGTTACATTTATTGCGCAGGATGTTTTTTTTCTTTTACATTAGGCAAATAGGCATTGTGTAGACTATACTAACACTCGGTATCTTAAAAAATATAAACAAAATGCATAATTTCATTATATAGGCATAATGAAAATCTTAAAAGAATGGATGGATTGTTGGACGCTCAGTGTGTGTTTTAAAAGATCAAACTGATTTTTTCCCCATATGATTATTATCTATAGTTGTGAAATAAAACATTGTAATTCTTGCACATCGGAACATAATTCGGATCTGAACGGGTTAACAGCCAAGGCTTTTTTTTATTGAGAAAATTGTAAGTGATACTAATTTTAGAAAATAGACGCCGATTGGTGGGCTCTTACTTTGAAGTGTGCCGGAAGCGAGGGAATCCTCTTTAAGTTCGCCCTCTGTCGAGCGATTCATTCACAGCTCAGAACCGTCCTTGGTGGTCAGTCACTGCAGGACGTCCTAACCGCAGAACACTAAGAAGAAGCGTCAAAAATGGTGAAGATATCTTTCCAGCAAGTAACTGTACAGAAGCCAGAAAAGGAGAACGATGGAGACAAAGAGGAAATTCAAATGCCTTACTCTCACGTGAGTTACAGCTTCCTATTTAAAACCCATTATTGTCTATTGTTTTATTGTCTGCTGTGAAACCATCCTTTGTTTTGTCATGAACCTCCAGGCAATAACGAAAGCAAGAATGCAAAAAGATTTTTTTAAATTTATATTTATACTTAACTTATGCTTAAGAAAAATTATCATTGCATTTTAATATTTTAACTTTAATAGTGCCATTATGTCTTTAACTGTAATGTGTATACAATGTAATATATACATTTATTACATTATTAATTTAGTTTAATAATAAAAATGATTATTATTCTATTAAATATTATTATTCACTTTGGCAAGCTTGTGCAAGTTTGAAGTAAAAATAGTTTAAAAATGAATTGCACTTATTAGGTGTGAGGCAGTATTGAGATGCACAGAAAAAAATACTGAAACATGATGCTGACAGCAGATTTTCAACAATTCAACAATTTTCTTACTTCTAAGAATGCATCAGTTTCTGTCTTTATTTTATTATTGCAGTCTGATAAGTATCAGGAAATTTTAAGTCCTAACTAAACAACTCAGACTTATGAATATATTAATATAAAAGTATATTTGATAAACTTTGGCAGGCTTGCACCTGCAGTTCTGCATTGGTTTACAGCTGAGGCAGTATTAAGATGCACAGCAGGATGACATTACATCATCCCTCAGCGTGTGCCCGCCACTGCAGATTAGTGCTGAACAAATCGGCTTGAGCTGCATTGGTGTGTGTCTATGTGTGTCCTTTCCATGGACGCTTGCTATTTGTTCCCATGCAAGTAGTTGTTCAACTGCAAAACCCTTTATCACCACTTGAGTGGAGCTGTAACAGTGCAAATGACTGCATCCTTTTGTTTTGATGCGCCTGGAACACTCCGTACCCGCTCCGAGGCGAACAGGCACACGCTTGATCCTGCCAGCCGGGGTGAAACGGGATCTTTGCCTTGACAAAATGGATGCCTGACATCCGTCTTTTTTGTCTGAGTACTGTAATCGGCTCTCAGGAATATGATGCTGACAGCAGATTTAATCATTTTCTCATTTCTGAGAATGCATGAGTTCAGAGTCACTGGAAGCTGTTAATGTGCATTTAACTGTAAAGCCAAATAGTCAAATAAAGTCCATTTATTAGAATTCAGCTATAGAGTAAAATTATGAAGTAGGACATTTGTGGGCGACTCAGAACGTTCCCTTCTCTTGTGCGTCACCTTTTTCATTTCGACCTCATGTGCCTGCATTCATTTTCTCTACTAGAGTGAAAATGACGTGGATTCATCTAATCTGATACTAGTGCTGTTATTTTCAGCCTGGTACCCACACACTGTCTCCTACCCGCTGCTACTGTGTGTCCTCCCTACGTAGATAGGAACTCCTGTACAAATAAGGAGCGTGGAAGTACAGTACGTGCCTAAAAATATCACTCTGCCAAGAGGAGATAGTAGCTCTGTCAGCAAGTCTGTTTGATTCACGATGATCCAGAGCCTGCGTGGGCCGATCCGAGCTGGTGTCCTCGGCACCAGCGTCTCTGAGAGACTGGAGGCGGATGGATTGCTCACGCCACCTGACGTCTTGAGACGCTGCCATGACTAATTTCTTGGCTGAAAGTAATGCACTGCAGAAAATGATTTTCTTGCTAAGTATTTCTGTCCTGCTTCTCATTAGGAATATCTATAAATTCTCAACCAAGAGAAGGAAAGAGGCTTTTAAGATTTAAAGTCTCACTTTTTAATTTTTTTGTTTTTTTTTGTTTTGTTTTTTTCAAATTAAGTGCGTTCATGAAAATAAATAAGTCAGTGGGGTAAGAATTTTCTTAGTGGTATATCTAAAAATGCTTAAATCAATCTGTACTCAAATCAAAACAAAATGTGCTGAACTTCTGCTTAAAATATTTTAAGATTTTAAGTCTTCTTTTGTAAAAAATTTTTTTTAAATTAAGTGAGTTTATGCTTAAAAAGAAATGTCAGTGGCGTAAGAATTTTCTTAGTGTTTTTTTGACTTGTTTTTCCATTTCTAACATCTAACAATTCTTAAATCAAGCTGTACTCAAAATCAAATAAAAATGCGCTGAGCTTATGCTTAAAAGATTTTAAAAAAATTAAGTCTTGTTTTCTGAAAAAAAAATATTAAAATGAAGTAATTTTATGCTAAAAAAATAAAGTAGTTGGTGTTTTTGTCTTTTTTTTATTAGTAATATCTCAAATTTTTTAAAATGAAATGTACTCAAAAATGTCTTATTTTCTGAAAAAAATATTTAAATTAAGTGAGTTTATACAAAAAAAAATGTCAGTGGGGTAAGAATTTTCTTAGTGGATTTGTCTTGTTTTTCATTACTAATATTTAAACTTTTTTTTTAAATCAAGCTGTACTCAAAATCTACTGAGATTATGCTTAAAAGATTTTAAGATTTTAAGTCTTGTTTTATATATATAAAAAAAAAAAAATTAAGTGTGTTTATGCTAAAAAATATATATAAATGTCAGTGGGGTATACATTTCTTAGTATTTTTTGTTTTTCCATTACAAAAAAAAAAATTAAATCAAGGTTGACTCAAGAAGGAAAATGACATAAGATATTAAGTCTTTATTTCTGGGAAATGTGTCAAAATTCAACAACACAAAAATACTGAATAAAGTATTTTTTTGCAATGCAATTTGTGTCAGCTTGCACAATTTGGTTATGTAGATCAAGTGATATATATTTAGATTTAAAAGGGAAAATGAAAATTCATGTCAGTCCAAACATATATGCAAGTCTTTTCTTCTGTGGAGTAATTTTGGGTCCCATTGACTTCCATAGTTTATTTGGTTGCCAAATATCTTCTTTTGTGCTCCACAGAAGAAAAAAAGTCATACAGGTGTGGAGTTTTTATTTTTTTTTATTTTTTTACATCAATGAAAACTGTCCCAATTGTTTTGAATTCATAAAACTAATTGAAGTTGTTTTGTGTTTCCCAGCAGGATGAGTTGGTGCTTCCGGTCAGATCTAAGAAGTCTCCCTTTAGTGGCCTTTGGTGCGTGGTGCTCGGTTTGGTGATCTTCCTGTCAGGCTTGATCATGGCGTCTGTATGCCTGTACAGATACTACTTCAGCCCCCAGGTAAGACGCTAGACGTCATTGAATCCGTTCATCATCTTTTATTCACAAACAGGCCTATTAAAGTTCATTGCCATAGCGATCGCCATAGCAACACCTTGCTGGATCTTTCACTCAGTCTTCCCTTCACTAGTTCAAGTGCCCTCTATTGAAGCGCTCTGCTTTCTTTCTCCAGATCCCAGAGGACAGTTTGTTCCACTGTCGGGTGATTTACGAGGACCCCTTGTTCGCCCCGTTACTCGGGCGGCAGGAGCTAGAGGAGAACGTCGGCATCTACCTGGAGGACAACTACGAGCAGATCAGCGTGCCAGTGCCTGATTTTGGAAGCGGTGACCCAGCTGATATCATTCATGACTTTCACAGGGTGAGGATCTTTCCTAGAAGCACTTGAGCAAGTGAAGTTCTGCCCATTTAGTTCTGGGTACAGTTTCTTCTAGTTCTCTGGCTGTACAAAAGATGGTGTTAGTCATCACGGCTCCCCCAGATGGACTGTGAACCATCTCTAAGGAAACCTTTTGTCTGCGGAAATCATTGTTTAATATGCAGCGCAATGTGCCAGGCACAGGAGTACATGCAAATGTTTCTGTGAAAGACAAGTTCTCGGAAGCTATAACTCCATGAAAATGTCAGTCTGGTAAAAAGCAGAACATTTAGTTCTTCCAACTCCATTCAAGTCACCAAAAGTGCATTAGAAACCATAGAAGCCATATTGTGAAATATTATTAGGATTTGAAAGACTTGTTTTGTATTTGAATATATTTTAAAATGTAAAATATTCTTTTGAGCAAAGCTGAATTTCCAGCATTACTTCAGTCTTCAATGTCACATGATCTTTCAGAAATCATTCTAAAATGCTATATATTATTATTATCATCAAATATTTCTGTGGAAACCCTGATGTGATTTTCACAGTCTTGCTACTGTCGCTTTTGATTAATTTAATGCATCCTTGCTGAGAAAAAGTATTCATTTTAAACTGAGTTCAAATTTTAAGGGTGGATATATTGAACTTTAACAAATCACACACATAATTTTTTGATTTGATTCTCGAGTCGTTATTAACGGAGGTGTTGTCCTTTCTCGTTACCACAGGGACTCACAGCTTACTACGATATTGCGTTGGATAAGTGCTACGTTATTGAGCTCAACACGACAATCGTCATGCCGCCCAGGAACCTGTGGGAGCTGCTTGTCAATGTCAAGGTAACAGATTGCATAAAGTTTTATGTAACCCATGAACAAAAGGTCTCAGTCCGTGAGTCACTTGTTTGATGTGCCGCCTTTGTTTCTGAAATGAGAAACATTAAGTACTTTATGAATGAAGGTAGAACTGTACCTTCAGAAATCAACTGTTGATAAACAGTATTCCCATGGTCATGGAAAAAAAGTTTTAGGGTAATGGTGAAGTCATGGGAAGATTTTAGTATATCTTGACACTGGACCACAAAACCAGTCATAAGGGTCAATTTTTTTTTTAATTGAGATTTATACATCATCTGAAAGCTGAATAAATAAGCTTTCCATTGAGCTTTCATATTTATTTGGCTGAGATACAACTATTTGAAAATCTGTAATCCTAGAGTGCAAAAAAAATCTAAATATTGAGAAAATCGCCTTTAAAACTGTCTAAATGACGTTCTTAGCCAGGCATATTACTAATCAAAAAATAAGTTTGAGTAGAAAATTTACAAAATATCTTCATGGAACATGATCTTAACTTAATATCTTAATGATTTTTGGCGTAAAAGAAGAATCAATCATTTTGACCCATGCAATGTATTTTTGGTTATTGCTACAAATATACTTAAGCTACTTAAGACTGGTTTTGTGGTCAAAGGTCGCATATTATAATTCTTTATTTTTAGTTTCTAATTTACTAAGTTAAATTACATTTGGTCTAGAATTTAATTTTCTAACTTATTATTATAAGTAGTAGTATTATTAATTTATTCAGTTAATGAATGAATGCATGCAAACCCTAAAAGGAATTTGTCACTTTCCTAGCTGAGGCGACACACAGATTTCGAATCTGTTTGATTCGTCATAACCAGTGTGTCAGCATTGATGGAATGAAGCCCGTAACCCCATGTGACCATTAGTATGCATTTGTGTTTTGGCAGCGGGGAACGTATTTGCCCCAGACCTACATCATTCAGGAAGAGATGGTGGTGACGGGCCGCGTCAGAAACATGCGTCAGCTGGGTCCCTTCATCCACCGGCTCTGTTACGGAAAAGAAACCTACAGACTGAGACGCCGTAGTGGCCAAAGACGTGAGTTGAATACTGAAACAAATAAGATTTGTAATGTTTAGACTAAAAAAAAATGATGAAATGATCAGAAATTCAAAGAACAGCATTTATTTGAAGTCTTTTTGTAAAATCATGTCTTTACTGTTACATGTTAGTCCATCCTTGTAAATAGAGGTATTAAAACTTTTGATTCACAGTTTCAGAATATTACGTTTTCAACATTTGAAGATTAAAAGAAATGTTTCTTGAGCAGCAAAACAGCATATTCAAATAATTTCAGCTTTGCTTTGCATAATGGGAACAAATTACCTTTTAAAATCTATTCAAACAGAGAACAGTTACATTTAAATTGTAAAAGTAGAGAACATGTAATCGTTTGTTCCATCATCTTTCACACATTATTTGTTACTGGAACCTGCACACACAGATGTGTCTGTGGTTTTCTGCCAGCTCATTTAGTTCCTGTTTTTGGTTTTTTCTCTATCCACCCAGTTATCTTGCGAAAATCAGACACTTTAACTGTTGCTGATAGCACAGCAACATCTTCCTCTTTTATGAGTCAGAGTGCTGTAGTCTAATGTTAAATATTGCATTCAGGCCGATCTGGGCATGTGCTGCGTACTTTCAGTCTGGTGCGTGTAGCACGCTGACACCGATCTTCATCCTGATTAATGCGTGCGCGCGTAGGTGTGTAAGTGTGACTCACGATTGTGGAGTACACAGAACGTCTCCAGTTAGAAAACCACACAGAGGGGGATGTGATGCACGTCAGACACTGATGCATTGTGGGAGTTGTCGTTTGGATCAGAGGGCATCTCTCTGTGGTGTGATGCAATGCAGAGGCTGAGGTGTGGGTGCCGTAGCTTGGCTCCTTAAGGACTTCCTCTCACTCATCCGTGCGCAGATGGTGTCTGGGTAGCTACAGGAAATAGAACTTGACTTACGACACTTGTGCCACACCAAGAGTGTGACCACCACCTAGTTCTACTTCTCCAAATTTAATTTTTCAGTTGGGAAGTCTATGACCTAAACGATCAGCTTCGAGATGAATCGAGCCTTAAAACATTGAGTTTGAAACAAAAAATAATTGTAATTTAGAAATAAAATGATAAGGGTAGGCGTTGAGTGGGTTGCGAGTTATGTAGTCGGGTAACACACCTAGTTAACTTACAGAAAGTCACTATAGCTATAATTCTTTTTCCAAGTCCCCATTTAAATGAAAAGTTTTCTTTGATTAAGTGGATCTCTGTTCGGGGTTATGGGTCGAAATTTTTGGGATGTTAGTAATTTAGCTAAATTGAATGGTAGTTTACTTTCACAAGTTTCAAAGGTTTGAGGTTCATTTTATTTAATCTTGTTTCATTTTATTGAATGAAATCAACACTTATTTAACAAGAATGCATTGAATTGATTAAAAATGACAATGTTACAAATGATTTGTTTTTCAAATGAATGCTGTTCTTTAGAACTTTCTATTCATCAAATAATCGTAATCAGAGTTCCCACAAATATTTTAAGCACTACAAGTGTTTTCAACATTATTAATAAAACAATAAACTGTTTAATAAAACTGTTTGCAATTCAGCGTATTAGAAAGATTTCTGAATGATCATGTGACACTTTGCAGCACAGGAATAAATTACATTTTAAAATATATTCACATGGAAAACTGTTATTTTAAATCATAATATTCACAATATAACTGCTTTTACTGCATTTTTAATTAAATAAATGCAGACTTGGTCAGCATAAGAGACTACAAAACATTACAAAAAAATTAACTTCTGAATGGTAGTGTAAAATACTTGCTGAACCAAGCAGTGCAAAAAGAATGCATTAAACTGATAAAATGACAGTGAAGACATAATGTTACAAATGATTTATTTTTTAAATAAATGCTGTTCTTTAGAACTTTCTATTCATCAAATAATCATACTATGAAATGTATCACAGTTTTCATATTCCATACAAATATTTTAAACACTACAAGTGTTTTCATCATTATTAATAAAAAAAGTTTACAAATCAGTGTATTAGAATGATTTCTGAATGTTTGTGTGACACTAAAGACTGAAGTAATGATGCTGAAAATGCAGCTTTGCATCACAGGAATAAATTACATTTTAAAATATATTTAAATAGAAAGCAGTTATTTTAAATCATAAAAATATTTCACAATATTACTGCATTTTTAATGGAATAAATGCAGACTTGGTCAGCATAAGAGACTTCTAAAACATTTTTTGAATGCTAGTGTAAAATAATTGCAGAACCAGGCGGTGCAAAAAGGATAAACTGGTCAAAACTGACTGTGAAGACATTATAATCTTACAAATGATTTCTTGTCTTAAATAAATGCTCTTCTTTAGAACGTTCTAGTCATCAAATAATCTTACATTAAATGTATCACAGTTTCCACAAATATGTTAAGCAGCACAACTGTTTTAAACAGAATGCTAATAATAATAAAATGTGTCCAAATCAGCATATTAGAATAATTTCTTAAGGATCATGTGACATTGAAGAATGGAGTAATAATGCTGAAAGTTCAGCTTTGCATCACAGGAATAAATTACATTTTAAACTATATTTAAATAGAAAGTAGTTAAATTATGATAATATTTCACAATATTACTGATTTTACTGTATTTTTGGATTTTAATAAATGCAGACTTACTTAAAAAAAAAAAAAAAAAAAAAAAAAAAAAGATGGCCAGTTTTACTGACCAAAAACTTTTGAATACCAACATATGTAACTGTGATATTTAACACAATGCTACATAAAAATGAGCATTCTTGTTTAACCCGACTCTAATCTGTTTGTTCCTCAGGCGTCGATAAGAGGGAGACCAGAAACTGCCACAGCATCCGACACTTCGAGAACACGTTTGTCGTGGAGACGAAGATTTGCGACCGGCTCCTGCTGTAGTTTCCCTTCCCTCTTCTCAACTCTACTGAGCAAAACCCAAAACCGACCCCTCCCCATCTGTCCAGCTTAACAGCACTTTATCAGCATGATAAACCTGTACATAATGTTAGATAATGCCATTATTTGTTTGTCAGTTCGATTTTTCCAAGGATAAACTGTAATTACTTTTGTAGTTTTTTTTGTTGTTGTTCTTTTTGTCTTTGTCTGAATTAGATTTTGATTTGCATATTATAAAGCACATCGTCTGGATTGTAGTTTTATTTCACTCTCAGGTTATGTATTTATTTATTTTTTTTCAGTGGGGAAGTTTCCTCAAATATAACTGTGAGATTAGTCTCCGACGTCTGGCATGCACTGACGAGTGATTTGCGTTTTCGGGGGTTTTTTGTTTCTCTGTAAAGCCTCGGTTTGTGTAGGCTGGTTTTTGTGGTGTTTCATTTGTTTGAAAATGTCGTTCATTTCTTTCCGGGTTAGCTACGAAATCCAGTATTAGAAAATCGTCTTCAATGCCAAAAGATGTATACCTCATATTTTAGAAATGTATGACTTTAAGCCTGTTTTTTTTAAGTCATAGCGTGAGTTTTTGAACGTGACATAAGCAATATAAGTTTCTTATCTTGGATTTCCTAACTTGACGACATCTGTTTGTTTGTTTGTAGTAATCTGAGCAGTTTCTAATGTTCAAATATTCTGTGTTGCTCTTTCATATACACGTGAATAAAGTTTGTAGAAAAAGGTGAAAAACTAGCCACCGGATGTTGGTTTGAAATGTTTCGTTATCTCTAAACGCAGTATACCTATACTGATAAGAACAGGCTGCTCTTTAAGATAAAGCTGAATTTTTCTGCACAGGTATGCAGAAATCTTTTCTTTGCTGTTCCTATTCCCTTTTTTTATGTACGGTCCTTCCATGAATAATGGTGGAATTTTTCATTTCATATCGCTTGCACTTTTTCTAATTGTACCATTTATATGTATTTGTTCCTCTTCCACATACTTGTGTAGCAACAACTGGTTTTATCTGGAATAAATGAGGCATTTAAACTGATGCACTCTATTCTGCTGCTTTGTAAATAATAATGGCTTGTAAAAATCCGTCAATAAACTGTTGAAACCCTATTCTCGCTCTGTTTATCATTGCAGATAAATGAGCGCATACACGTGAGCTTTCAGCACACTTGGCCCACAAACCACATCACAAAAAAGTCCTCGTGTAAAACAACAGGAGAGGGTGTGGACTTGAACACTGTTGACTTGAAACTTTCACTTCCTTATGCCAACCTCTGAGTTTTGTGCAAGCGTGTGAAGGTTTTTATACTTTTTCACACCCTGTTTGACGTTAAATGAATCATCATAATGCAGATCTTATTTGAGAAGCTAGTGGTTAAACTCAAAAAGGATGGTTTATTTCTACAAACATAATGCATGCCACAAAAGTAAAAGTGCGTACATATTAGGCTACTATGCAAAATTTAAGTGCAATCAGGGGAAATAAAAATGCAGTTTAGATGTATGACACAAAAACAGAAAATAGACAAACGAAACAACTGTAATGCTTTTAGAAATGCGGCAAATGGAGTGGCCAAACTTTTTACAGTAGCTATTGCCCTTCTCAGCAAATATAAACAGCTTAGTTGATGCAAGTTTTGCAGAACAAAGTATATCACATTGGCAGGTCATGAACGACTTTGGCTCAACGTTCGGTCTCTTCTTCCCTTTTTCACCCGGTTTAGGACGTCATAGCTAGGTAAACAGAGTTGCAACCGTTTCACGCGATGCACACGAGCAGAGACTTGCAACGCACCCTTGCGTGAGTCAGCTTTTGGTTAAGGACTTGGTTTTTTTTTATATAACCATTTCCTCTCAGACAAAGATCTTGTTTACCTCAACAACATGTGATAATGATGGATGGTGCTTTACTGTCCATTCCAACTCATGCTCTGGACCAGGCCGAGTCCCACGGTTTTGGACGAAGAATCACATCTCACTCTGCCTTTAATAGTCTTTGTGCTGAAATAGTAGATCAAGGGGTCCAGACAGCTGTTTGTGCTGGCCATGCACATGGTAACAGTTTGTAGGTTAAAGTAAACTTCAAGAGTTGGATTTCCATGCAAGATATCAAGTTTCTTCAAGCCAAAGAGAATAAAAGCAATGTGAAATGGGATAAAACAAACAGCATAGATGAGCAAGTTGGACAGAAAGAGCTTCACGATCTTGCTTTTGCTCAACTCAGAGTTGCACGAGGAAGTTGCCATGCTGTAGCCTTTCAACTGCCGCACGACTGCCACCGTACAGCCCAGAATGATGCAGAAAGGTATTAAAATACCAAAGAAAGTGACAAAGCAGAGAATTACGAAACCGTACTTCCAGTTTGTTTCTGAGTATTTCTCAAAACAGCGCATCACGTTACAGTTTTTGTCCATATTCTGAGGGTGGTTTAAGGCTGTTGGCACTGCCAATCCAATGATGATCAGCCACACCATCACACAACACACAGAGGCCATCGGTACTGTCCGCCAGTGTCGAGATCTCAGCGGATACACCACGGCCAGCATCCGGTCCACGCTGATGAGCGTGATAAACAAGGAGCTGGAATAGATGTTGACAGCAAATAAGGTCCCTGGTATCATGCATAGCATGTTTCCCAGCGTCCATTTACCTGTGGCGAAGTAGAAAATCCGAAAGGGCAAGGAAAGCGTGAAAAGTAGGTCCGATAAGGCCAGGTTGGCCATGTAGATCACCGGAACGGATTTCTTCAAGCCATTCCGACAAACCAGTATCCAAAGAGACCAAAGGTTCATAGGAAGACCCAAGAGCAGCACGATGCTGTAGGTGGAAGTGAAAAGTGGATATCTGAAATGAGATGTGCTGCAGTTTTCTGTGTTGTTTGGTGGCATTTTCCCAAAAGACAAAGGCGTCTTAAAGAGAAGTGCTCTGTCGAAATGTGAAATGGCTCTGTAACGTTTTTTTGTTTTTTTTCCTGTGAGGTACCTTTTTTTTTTAGTTCCACTTGTTAGTGACAGGAAACAGTGGGAGGTGTTAGTAAGTGAACTACATTTGCATGCAGATATTTAAGAGGAGCAAACTTTGCTTGCGGGGGGTTGAAGATGTTTTGACTTGTGGTCAAATGCAAACCAATTAAATAAGGTCATGTTGGATGCAAACTTCACACTTTTTGTCTCAAAAAAACTTTAGAAGAAATATGTCACTAATACTGTACGAAGAAACAATATATATGAAGCAATCAGGACTACATTGCACTGCCCCAGAGAAAGCTTTGTAGCTTTTTTCTGAGAGAGCAGAAACAAAACATGAATTGATTATGCATATGCTGGTTAGGTACACTGCAAAAAGTTTTCACCAGATTCAACTTAAAAACAGCAGCTGCCTTAAGTTTTTAAGTTAAATCAGCTTAAAACTACAAGCCATTTCAACTTAATTCAATAAAAATGAGTTGATTTAACTTGTGAGTTTAAATGACTTAAGTTGATTTAACTTAAAATTTTAAGGCAGCTGCTAAACTTAAGTTTTTAAGTTGAAACTGGAGGAAACTTTTTACAGTGTGTGTTTTGGTGCTGGGATGCTGGTTTTGGCCGGTTTGTGCTGGTCCTTGACTTAAATTAAGTCTTTATTAAACGTCCTCCTTCATGTACTGAGGGAAATACAATAGTGCAATTCCAAGTAAATCATCTCAGTGTCTGAACATCACTGATAGTGTTGGAGATAAAACCATATCGTAATCACTCACAAGTCACATAAAGCAACAAAAAAGAAAATATGAAAATCTGTTGCTTGGTGACATCAGCATGGTCACTGTGAATGCAAACTATTTGCAAAATATATAAACTATAAAGTATTTCTGCTGTTTTTTTTCTTTTGCAGTACTTTTTTTGCAAATTAACAATAGGCTGCAACCACACAATTGTTCATCTGCAGAGCGATAAACATATTGCTGGCTTGCCTCACCACAGTCTCAGATATTGTCTTGACGACAAAGGTCAGTTCAGCAGCACAAGCAGAGACACAAGTGCTTTTCGAAAGTCCTGTGGGTGGAGGGGTTGGGGAGACGAGATGCTCAAAGCAAACAGGATGAACGTGTTGCACATTTTGTTAACAATAACGTTTTGTGTTTTTTTGGCATTTTATGTTAAACTTTATATGTATGTAGCTGCATGTAGGCTATATTATATAGCTGCATGTAGGCTATGTTATCTAGCTGTATGTATGTTAGTAATATTTACAACATTTATTCTAACGGTATTGTTTTTTTACTTAAATGTTTTATTACATTTAAAAAAGAATAAATTCAAATAAATTAGTCAAATATTGTTTGATTTATTGTTCTAGAGCATTCAGTATTCTGCTGTTACATGTTGTGTTTACTACCCACTTGCAGGAAAGTGTTGATGTCGTGGCGCCCTCTTGAGGTCGATGTTGCAGAAGTTGTCAAGCCTACACGCGCTGATCGTTTGGCGCGGTTTTACCTCAGTTTGAAATGTGAGGAGATTCTTTAAAAGACGGAGAACAAAAATAGCGCGATGTGAAGAGAACTTTTTCTTACGATCCATTCAAACAAACTGCAAATCGTTTGGCAGCGTTAAGGGTTTTTAAGTTCTGCATGTAGGACGTACAGATTGTATACAACTCTGTACTACAGGTAAATATACTTACAACTAACGTATCTGAACATTAATTGTACACGAAAACACTACAAAAGTACGACTATGACATTACGATTTCGTTATATCAGGTTATATCATTGAAACACGATGGTTATCTTTGAAGTACGGACCTTCCCTGCTGAAAAAAAAACAGCTAAAACCAGCCTAGGCTGGTTGGCTGGTCTTAGCTGGTTTAAGCTGGAAATGGCTGGTTTTAGCTGGTCTCCCAGCCTGGCCAGGCTGGTTTTAGCTGGTGGTTTACCAGCCTGGCCAGGCTGGAAAAATGGCCAAAACCCCTCTAAAACCAGCCTGCCTCCCAGCTATGACCAGCTAAAACCAGGCTGGTTGACCAGCTAAAACCAGCCAACCAGCCTAGGCTGGTTTTAGCTGGTTTTTTCACCAGGGTTGTAAATGCTGCAAAGTGCAAATGCTGAAAGTTTATTAACACACATGTGAGTAATTCTGAGAAAGCAAGTTGATGAAAAATAATAAAAAATCTAACTGGCTCTAAACGTTCATGGTCAAAATTATTCAACCTCCAAAAGTCATGGTGGAGAATTGTTTAATAAACACCTATAAATGCTGCTTGGAAGTGCTTCAATCTTGGCCCATTCCTCACCTGAAAAAGCTTTTTTAGATCACTGATTATTTACTCGTTTTTACTTTGCCACTGCTTTCTTCGAATTCAACCAAATATTTTCAATGAGAATTAAATCTGAAGATTGAACAAACCACTCAAGGAGATTTTATGACTGAACCCTGAACCAAGCATAAGTAGATTTGGATGTATACTTTTGGATGATTTTCCTGCAGGGTAGTCTATTGATCCTCAGCTTCAGTATCTGCATCTTGTGATGCCTCAAAATGTACTGATACTTTAAAGAATCAATCATGTCTTTCATACAGACATGATTTCCTCTTCCT
Source organism: Garra rufa (assembly GCF_049309525.1). NCBI lineage: Eukaryota > Metazoa > Chordata > Actinopteri > Cypriniformes > Cyprinidae > Garra > Garra rufa. Next base: position 9,627,063 of record NC_133370.1, read on the forward strand.
GCAACAGAAAAACACCCCCATAACAGGGCTGGTCCACCTCAATATTTGACTGTGGAGATGGTGTTCTTCTGCTCATAAGATTTGCATTTTTTGCACCAGACATACCGTTGATCCATGGGTTCAAAAAGTTCCAGTTTGGTCACATCAGACATAAAACATTCTTCCAGAACTCCACAGGTCTATCCAAATTAATTTTAGCATGTTATGTCAGCATTATATGGTCGTGCCACTTGGTCAAGAGTGGCATTTGGCAAGAACATGAAAGTCATGCTTTTCTTGTGGTCATTTTATACTCTGGATTGAAATGTTTTTCCACCTTTCATTAGGTCGTCTTAAAGTCTTTGGCTGTACATTGCAGGTTTTTCCTCAGTTGTTCTGATCAAACATTTTATGTGCTTTCTCTTCAACACCCTTTTGGGGTTTTCTGGTGCAACAAATCTTAAGGAATAAGGCTGCCAGCTTGTATTTTAATGTCTTGGAAATCTTGATTTAGCCTTAGACATTCTAAAGTAATACATTTTTTTCTTCTCTATAGCTTTTGTGAGAGCTCTGTTGACTTGTAATGTAACTATTCACCTTCAGAACATGCATGGGCTAACTGTATTTATGTGTAACAGCTCAAGCCATTTCAGTTTTCTAATAGAGTTTCTAAAGGTTTAGCTGTGTTTCAAGACAAATTTGTTCCCCACCATAAAAATAAGTGACTAAAAACAGCAATGTTAAATAGGGGTTGAATAATTATGACATAGCTGTGTTAAAAAAAAGTCATAGAACTCAAAGATATTATATTACATATTGACATTGTCACTTTTAATATGCCAGTGATCAGTTATTGATGCAATTTTTATAAAGTCCTGGATCTTCAGAAAGAGTTTGTATTTGTGAAGTGCAATTGTGTATCGATTGCAATTGTATATTAAATACAATTTTAGTTTTTAGTATTTCAAGTTAATTTAGAGGAAAAAATAGGCATTTCAAAATTGGACTAAAATGTAAACATAAATCTGTTTTTTTTATGTTATATACTACACATTATAGTAATATATCGTTTTTAGGCTACTACATAAATAAGTTGAAGACATATTATTTATTTATATTTTAAAATAATTAGTATTGTAGTTGTTTTTATTTATTTATTTATACATACATTTATCGCTCTCATTTTGCTCGGGCTCGGATGTTATTTTGGCGCCATCTGCTGGTCGTAGGCGGAAGAAAGTTTTAATTTTACATCACTAAAAGAAGGAACTAGCATAGCCTACAAACACATGGCAAAGCATTATGATTATAATTGAAGGATGATACAAAATTTAGCACAATGATTCACATAAACAACAACTGTTCAAACATGTTCCTTTCAAGCTTTTCATTCTACTTTAGTCCCCACATGAAAAACAAGTCTATGCAGAAAAGTAGGTTAGAATGCATCAAGAGCCATGTGGTCAAGGATGTAGTTGATTCAGAGTATGAGCGACAATTGAAAAAAGACAAAGGAAACAAGGTGGAGAAGATGCAAATACACACTTCAGTAGAAAGAAAGTAGGTCCCCCGTGTATTAATCTTTTACTCATTATCACAATTTTATAATTTGTAATTTGTGATTAACTACCATTGCACTAAACAACAACATATACCACAGCACATCACCACAAGCAGGTGTTGTGATCACCAGTCTTTTCCTGTTGGTTTAAACAGCTGGGGTTTTTATTTTCTGTTTCACTCTAAACAAGTTTTATCCTGACAAGCCGGAGTAAAACATGTTTGTGCATCCCAAATAAGCCGTCTTGTGTTCATAACGGTTTATCACACGGTTCTATTTAACTAAGGAGGATGCTGAGGTTGGCACACTTCATATATCATGTCAACAGACAGCTGACATCCAGATATGAAAAGACGCTCACTATCTGACTAAGTGAAACTAGTGGCACATGGCTCTGTTCCCACACATTCTTACCCACAACTTGTGGAAATCGGGGAACCTGTTCACAATATACACACTTTTATTAATATACAATTCAAAAACAGGTGAGACAAGTCTACACAAGTATATTTTAATACACAGATTTATGAGGCAAAATACAGAACAAAAGAGGTAATCATGAAGTAAGTAATGCCATACCCAATGTTGCATCAGAAACATGTGTGAGTCATTGTGAAGGTTTCGAGATGGTTTGTGAGACGACCATCGCGTGTGAGCATGAATACCTCAAGTTTTTCATGTTGACAGTGCTTGCATGCGATAAAGACAAATACAGAGTCTTTGAGGCAAAATCCTTATCGCAGGATCGTAAATTCTTCGAAAATGTGACGGACACAGTTTAATTTCAAATTATATAAGAACACTGCAATGGTGACATATTTTTGTAGGCCAGTTCGGAAGTTCACATCACCTTGGTTTCCTCAATGCGATTTTTCCATTGACTTCCGGGTTATTGCGGAAAATAAGCTCTGTGATCAACAAAAGCTTATCATTCTTCACAAATGCATACCTTCTTTGAATTTTAAAGCCTAAATACAATCACTGAAAGCAAAAAGCTAAACATAGGCTATAACCATAATCGCATGATTTCAACTTGACCATCACTAAACTTCTGACAGCTCTTTTATTCTTCATTTAAAAACTTTGACATGAGGGCATTTAATGGCATGTGTTCCCATTTAAAGTTAATGCTTTAAAACATGTATTTCTGATTTGTTTGAAGTCATAGAATAAAGGAAGAAAATATATTAAGCTTGTGTCAATCACCAACTTTATTTGAGCCATTTGACCAAATAGCCTGTTCAGGGGGATGGAACCGAAAGTGCTCAAGTGTTAAATCTCATTTCCGTCTTTTGGCCTACAAAAATACATCATCCCTGCAGCACTCTATTAAATACAGTATTTTAAATACCCCACATAATATGTCTTGAGAAATCACACCTTTCTCTCTTATAGCCTTAGACTCAAAAACAGCAAAAATGGGTCGGGGGGCAGCTCATCCATTTTTAGCCAATCAGAGATGCTCTCAGATGCTATCTCTTTGTGTGGGTGTCTGCTGTCATAGCTTTGAAGGGTAGAGTGTCAAGGATGTGGTTCAAGGAATGGTAGATATCTCATTTCTCAGCGGCTAAGGTCTTGTGGACGTTAGACTTACGTTTCACAAATGAAATGGAATTGGCTGGAATTGGATCTTGATCTTAAACGCCAATCTAGACCAATTTTGGGACTGCGCATTTCTAAAGGCCAGTTTTCTCATATTTGGCACACTTTTTTAAATTAAATGGATAACCTGTTATAATTTACTCACCCTCAAGTCCTTCCAAACCTGTATGAGTTTCTTTCTTCTGCAAAACACAAGCAGTGCTGGTAATGCATTACAATATTGCATTACTTCCTAAAAAGGTATCTAATTATATTAGTTTTTCATTACATTACTTTTGTGCTACGTTTTGTCTGAGCTGAGCTTGCTTGTTTGTTTTATTTTTGGCAAATTAAAAAAGCCCTTTCACACCAAAAGTGTAACAAATAAGCCTCAAGCGGAGGGAAATGTAAATTCACATCTGTACAGTAGCAGATGTTATAAAAAAATTGTATGTTTATCCAGAGCCATTTTTGCTTATTAGTACGGTTGAATTGGATCATTGAATGTCAGCAGCAAAGACATAAAGGATATTTTTGTTATTTAACATATTTAATTATTGAAGGTTTGTGTGATATTCTAAGTTTGCATTTCACTGTTTTTATTTATTTTGAGAAATACTGAATCATATTTTTCTGCAAGTGAGATGAGTAAATGCATGTTCACATTTAGTAACAATCATATTTACACAGTGCACATAATGCCTCTTCACTACTTCCGATTTCTCTCAACATGAAAACAGCAGAGCTGTCTATCAAATGGGTAACTGGTGTTACGTACTTGAAAAAGTAACTCAGATACTTTTTTAATATTTATATTCATATCATTTATAAATTAATATATTTATGTTATATATATTATGATATATATGTTTCGTGTGAATTTATATATACATGATAAATATACACAGTACACACACATATTTTATGTAAACACAAACTCTTATTTTGGACAGCACTACTTGCAATGCATGACCCCCAAGACAAAGATGACATGAAAAACAAAAGATGATGTTTTAAAGACTGTTGGGAACCGAACATCATTGGAGCCAACAGACTTTCCTTGTATGGCTAAAATAAAACATCTAACTTCTCAAAATATCTTCTTCATGTTCAAAAAGAAACAAGAAACAAACCGTTTTGGAATGACATTAGGGTGACTAAATGGAACGAGTGAAGTAATTTGTCCATTTATGTCCATTCAAACATCCATTAACCTCAAGAACCTGTCCAAAATAATGTCTTGAAGTCTAAGGTGCAGTCACATTTACGTTGTTTGGTGTGTTTTCATGGGCGAATTCCCTAGGAATCTGCACAATCTGGAACTTCGTGAGGGTGAAAGATTTCACCAAGCAGATTTTGCAATGGGTTCATTTTTTTTTAAGATTTTTTTTTTCAGCTTTTCCCTTTATTTCTGATAGAGCAGTGTAGAGGAAACAGAAAGCGAAGTGGGAGAGCGAGGGGGGATGGGATCAGGAAAGGTCCTCAAACCAGGATTCGAACTCGGGACATCCGCCCATAGCGCAACAACGCTATATGTCAGCACACTGCACACAAGGCTATCAGCGCTGGCACAATGGGTTCAAGTTTACATGAGAATTTGCTGAATTGACCAACAGAAAGCTGTTTAGTTTGAATGTGAGCTGCGCTGAATTTCGCTAGTGTGACCACACATTTCCTTTGACTGGAAATCCGTTAACACACATTCTGAAAGTCTAACAAACTGAATGTGACTTCTCAGACATCTGAGCTGCTGGTGATTCTTGCTCTGCTGATGGACAGTTTAAGCGTGTCTTTGGTGGATCGGACTTCCTTGGCGATGAAATAGTAGCATAGCGCGTCCAGGCAGCAGGTCACGTTTGCAATATTTATTGACACCTGTATAAAGAGGGCAATGTTCTGTTTCTGTTTGCAGTCTGAAATATAGCAATTACGGACAAAATACTGGAGGAGTATGGCCAAGTGACAGGGAGTGAAGGGCACTAGGAAGGCAGCCAGGCCGCTGTAGATGATTCTCACACCAGCTTTTCTCTTGTGGTCTCTGATGTCTGAGGCATTGAGAGTACGGACGCTCTGAACGGAACAAGCCACCAGCACCGCGGCGGGTAACAGGAAACCAAAGACCTCCAGGCAGACGATTATTGCAGTGCTCCAACCCTTATTAGAGAAGCGATGGAAACAGGTGAAATTCCCCTGTTTCTCCTCCCGGAAGGTGTAGATAGGTGAAGTTGCTGCCATGACGAACACCCAGATGAAACTGCACACAATCATGGCATTTTTTTTCGAACGCAGCTGCTTGGCTCGAAATGGGTGGTTTATGGCGATATACCGGTCTATAGCTATGCACGCAATTGTGTAAATGCTGCCATACATAGCTACAAAGTAAAGACTTTCCAGGAAGGAGCAAAATAACATCTTGTCTTCTGCCCACTTATGGTGTGCTGCGTGCATTTTGAAAGGCAACTGCAGCAGCAACAGCAGGTCCATTAAAGCCAGGTTGGTCATGTAGATAGTGGACTCTGTCCATTTTCTGAGCAGCTGACAGAACACCACCAACGCCGCGATGTTTAACGGCAAGCCGAACACCAAGACAGGCACGTAAATCACCAAGTCCAGCTTCTGCGTCAAGGTGTCTACATCTTTAGTCGAGCAGTCTGAGCTATTGAAACTGTCCACATCTTTAGTCGAGCAGTTCATCATAGTGAAACTGTCAGGAGAGAGTGCAAAATACATCACATAGGTCTTCATGAAATTTCTAACTTTCACAACTGAAATGTTTATCACATGCACACTCATCAGTGTTGTTTTTTTTTTTCACTTGATGATGCAACGATTGATGTAGTTCTTTTAGATTTCTAAAAATAAGCAAAATAGAGCAACTTTTGTGGATGTTCTGAAAGGAAAGGTGCATTAAAACGGTCTTTCCACACAAAATCTTTCACATTTTCTTGCTTAAATTCAAATAATAAATAAATAAAACTTTTTAAGCGAATTGTTTTTTTTTTTAAAGGCAAAAGGAAGCTTCATGTAGAAAGTACCGGATGACTTGAAGCTCGTTTTTCATCATGATGTTTCGAACACATCAAACAATTTACAGGGCTTTACGTTTCTATTCTTGTTTTCATTTTGAACAAGTTTCAACTTAAAAAAAATGAACATGATGTGAATTTAAACCTTTCATTTTTTAATTGTAAAATTCTTCCAGATGCAATTAGTTGCATGAAGCACTTTGCACCACAGATGATTAAAATGATCAAAATATTGAGATTTATCATTACAGTCTACAAGATCATCATTGGTGCAATTTTGCACAATTGTTTTAATTATTGTAACCATAAATATTATTGAGAAGACTAATGTGAGTGTTAAATTATTGATTAAAAATAGTTTTTTGTAGTTCATTCAATTGCTCTGCATAAAAGTTTTTGCAGCTCTTTAGATCACTGGTAGATATTCTTACCTTTGCTGATGAATTCAAAGAATCATTTCTTCTCAAGTGAAACCAACGGTAGTTTTCCGTAGTATAGCGCACTCATGAAGTAAATCTTTGTTAAGAAACAAAATATGACCGTTTAAAAAAAATAGAGAGGAAATGGTGACAATGAAATTACCAAATACCCTAAATTTCAGACACATTCACACATTCTGACAAGCACATGCTTGAACACACACACAAAGCAACCTGCATTCGTTTCACAACACCCATACGCATTTGCATAGCTGTAAAATTTGTACCTCTGCTGCCAAACATCAGCAATATATTTTAAAACCAATAATCTACAGAGCGAAATCCGTTGGATGTGACCCAATGCAGGACAAACTGACGGATGTCTTTTTTTTTCTTCCTGCATTATCTATGAAATACAGACAGTGTCTTACGCTAAACGTTAAACCTCTTTGACATTTCATCTACTTCTACATCTTGGTCCGAGACACATGTCAATAAACCACAGTCTTTCCCTTTTCAGACATGTGGGCTGCATCTCTCACGAAACCATGTCTGGTGTACAAAAATCACCATTAGTCTCATGAATGACATGATGACTGGTTTTGTCCCACCTGTACACCACAAAGCAAAACTCTGATATGTACATACTTGCTGTATTACTAATTATAAATCATACGCTAAAATATTTTTCCACACAACCTGCAAGCTATTTTCTAACCCCGAAACTTACTAGAAGAGAGAGTACATTTATTGAAACTATGCCTAAACTGACTTCAATAAAAGAGGTTATGAGACCTGAAACACACACACACACACACACACACACACACACACACACACACACACACACGCACACACACGAACACACTCATGTACATGCAAATAATAATTGTGTTAAATTAAACATAACGAGTGTCTGTGCTTACCAGGACGACAACTGTTTCATAGGAGATACTTTCCCTTAAATGCTATCAAGAAAACTGTAGTTAGTAGCACTTCTGTTTTCAGAGGTTTTTGCCTGTGACCACATCCTTGCTAACAGCAGCATGCCTTTGGTACTTTTCTGATATCTTCCTGTTAGCCTGTAAGTAGGCTACTTCGTTTTCTCTTAGTCAGTATAATCACAGCTCAAACATGAATATAGCTAACATGAAATACGTTTTGGGAAGTTAACACACCCTGCGGTGTGACATACTATACTTCATCCTAATCTATTTTAAACATTTTACAAATGTATGCGGCTATTGTTATCGCAAGGTTATTTGTTCTTATGAATGCATATCACACTAACATGAGCATTTAAAATGAAGACGTGAATAAAAATAGGGAAAAAATACAAAAAGGTTGGCAACTGAAGGATATGAACGGCAAAAACGAACTAAAAAAGTTGTTAAGTCTTATTTACCAATTAAAAATGAAGAAATAACACTGCATCAGCTATAAAGACAAGATAGGCCTAAATACAATTCAATCTCCTAAAAATATTCCAATTAAAAAGTGTCAATATCTAAATTTTAGATGAATCACCCATAACTTCCTCATCTTTTTAAAAAACATTATTATGGAATTATGTTCACTGCCAGAAAATATTATTCATTATATAAATAATGTTGTGTTAAAATAAGTTCACTAAAAGATCAAAAAAATAAATATGTTTACGTTTTTATGCTGAAAAGTTTAAATGGACTTAGAGGCAAGTATTTAGAAACATATAAGCAATGAAAAAAAGGAAATCAGTCGTATGGGAGCCAAAGAGGATCACGTTACAAATCAGAGGAAATAGAGATTTCCTTTTTGTTTTGACTGTTTCAGGGGCATCACTTAACCCACACACAGTATAGATACTTTAAAGTGCAATATTCTGTAGTGTCATTTCTCAGAATTACATTGTTACATGACGCAGCGTTTTTGTGCTCATCTGCTTGCGATCAGAGTGATTAGAGAGATGCTGATATCTCCATTTGTCGAGGCTTTAAAACAAGAGAGAAAAACAATTATGTTGTTTACTGATTAAATAATCATTCATAGATTTAATTAGTCTTAAACTGCACATAGTATATTTGTAGCAATAGCTAAATACATAGTATGGGTCAAATTTATCAATTTTTCTTTTATGACAAAAATCTTTAAGATATGAAGTAAAGATTATGTTTCATGAAGATATTTTGTATATCTACCATAAATATATCAAAACTTAATTTTTGATTAGTAATATGCATTGCTAAGAACTTCATTTGGACAACTTTAAAGGCTTTTTTCTCAGTATTTTGATTTTTTTGCACCCTCAGATTTCAGATTTCCAAATAGTTGTATTCCATACATCAATGATGATGCACAAATCTCTTTTTTTATTAATTTAAGCTTGTGACTGGTTTTGTGGTCCACAGCCACATAAACAGTGTTGAAAAAGAAAGTGTAAACAAGACTAATCATATTAATGCCTTTATGTACTGTATTGTATGTGTATTTAATAACCTAGCAACAGGCCTACTTTTAGGGAACAAATTGTGAATAAAAAGTCCCTTAGAGGTTTGTGTACATTCCACAAAACCTCTAAATTCCTCAAACCTTTAGTGTTGTAACAGATAATCATATTTAGTTCACTTCAGTTCACTTCAAAGAAAAAGAAAAAGCCAAAACTAGTCTATGGCTAGGATTTATGGTTTAGTCTTTATAGGCCTTTTATAAACAACAGAACTAAACATAGGAACAAACAGCTATTGAACATGAATATATAATCAAAACAATTTAATAAAACCAAAACAAACCAGTCATAAGGGTCTATAATTTTTTTAAATTGACATTTATACACCGTTGATGTGTGGTTTGTTAGTATAGGACAATATTTGGCCAAGATACAACTATGTGAAAATCTGAGGGTTACAAAAAAATCTAAATATTGAGAAAATCACCTTTAAAGTTGTACAAATTAAGTTCTTAGCAATGCATTTTACTAATCAAGTATTAAGTTTTGATATAATTACAGTAGAAAATTTACAAAATCTTTATTTAAAAGAAAATTCTATCGGCCTAATTTTGACCCATACAATGTATTGTTGGCTATTGCTTCAAATACACCAATGCTATTTAAGACTGGTTTTGTGGTCCAGGGTCACGTATATTATTAAAATTGACAAAAAATGTTGCTTTATCATTAGCCTGTAGTTGTTTTAGTTTCTATGTATTGTAATTATTAATTCAAATCAAATTAATTATGTAAATATTCCTGAGAACACAAATGTTCGTTTTTTTTTTTTAAATGCAGTAAAAAGAAAACACATGAGCGACGGCAAATGCAGTGATTGACAGTTTTGTGTACTTCATTCATTTAAAAGTTGGGTACTATCTGCAGTGTGTGTGTACGTGTATGTGTGTGTATGCGCGCGCACGCTTGGGAACTGCTCCTGTCAGCACGCTCGCCTCATCCGGGCAATTTTCAGCATACGTGTTGTCATGTGACCCAGCTTCAGCCATCTTGTGGATACGAAACGAGAGACGCCACTCGCACACAAACTCAGCGCTGTCAGTAAAAGCAGAGGTAAGACAGCGGGCCCGGCGTACATGGTTTTGCTCTAAAATAAAACGTAACTATTCCTACGCGAACTCTCAGTAACATAGACCCGCCCCAACTTAGCGAACCGACGCTATTCTAGCCCGCATGGTTGTTAGGCCTAGAAGCACCGGGCTCGATTAGACCGGCCTACCGCTGACGATGCTATCAGCGCTCGCTAGGCAGCTGTAATGGAACACGGTGTGACTGGAGACCGTGAGCACAGGCCGCGTGGATTAAAACTCGTGTCAACTCACTCACACTATTACTTCGATATGATTCTGCGCTCCTATCGGCTGTAATTCCGAAAGTATTTGACACTTCGTACATTTCGCGGCGGTGCGTGGGTTGATTTAAAGTTAGTAGGAGTTGGAAGTCAGAAAGTTAAATGTCCAGCATTAGCCAGTCCAGGATTTTTTTCCTTATTAAAACGCTTAAATGACACATACAGCTGTCCATTCAATTGTTTAAATTACATCTAAACGAATTTATTGGTGTTTTCTTGATTGAGCTTGTGTACTGCAGTGCTTACAGGGTGTATAAAAGCATGGATCGACAGGGACATGCCCATTGAGACCTTAAACTGACATTTAACAGTCTTTGCTTTTGAGGTCTGCGAAAAATATCAACATGTTAAGTCTTGACACAGATCTATTACACGTAATTGCTTGAAAAACTAACCTTGTCTAGTCAAGCCACGTCTAATATTGACATTTTACCTACAAGTGTGTTTTTCTGACCTTCTATTAGCTTCTAAAAAACTAAAACGCCTTGTTCCACACATTAAAGCAGTGAAAATCGACCATTTTATGCTTATTTTGTGAATTTTTTAAGCAGGCTGTACAATGCTAATGCATTGTAAACCCTGCAATCTGTTGACCATCTGTTTTCAACCTAAACTAGCTTTATCGACTGTTTTGTATTCAGCTGTTGCCCTTTTTCCTCCCTGACTGGTGTTAAACACTTGAACATGCTTGTTTGTAACCCTTATAATTGCATGATTTTGTGGGTTTGTTCAGAAAAACTGATCAAAGTGCTTTTTATACGTATGTAAACTATGTTTGGTTTTTGCTGATGGCAGTATGTGTAATCTGGATCGGATTGCTTCATTTGGTTGCACACGTGGTTTAAATCCCAGCAATAGCAAGTCACTCCTGTTTGTTTTGCATAGACGTTATGTCATCTACGTAATGTGGCTGCGTAAGAATGTATAATAATAAGCCAAAAAATAAAATGTTAAGATCTCTTTATTACCCTTGAGATTAAGGTCTTGTTTGACCTCTGCAGTATGCATTTTGTACATGTGATAAGTAAAAAAAAATTAGTTGCATTACATAGTGGGCAAGGGAAGCCGTGGGTTGCACAGATGTCTGAGAATGCCCTTCCTATTTGGGAGAGTTCCTAAAATAGCTCTTGCCGCACTAAGAGGGGAACACTAAGGTGCCGAACGGATGGGGGTCACCTCAAGAAAATGCTGGAAAAAGCGGTTTAGAGCCAAAGTCACTGGTGTAAAGACGTATTATAACTTGTTGGTTTACTTGTTGCACTTTGTGCATGTACAGTGAGGTCAATAAGTATTTGATCACCCTGTTATTTTGCAACTTCTCTTTCTTTAGAAATCATGGAGCGGTCTACAATTTTTTTAGCATAGGTGCATTTCCACTGTGAGAGACATAATCTAAAAATAAAAATCCGGAAATCACATTGTATGATTTTTTTTTAAACAATTTATTTGTGAATTGCTGTGTCAAATAAGTATTAGATCACTTGAGTCAAAATTTTTTATATTTGGTACAGAAGCCTTTGTTAACAATAACAGAGGTCAAAAGGTTCCTGTAGTTCTTCACCAGGTTTGCACACACTGCAGGAGGGATTTAGGCCCACTCCTCCATACAGATCTTCTCTAGATCTGTCAGGTTTCGGGGCTGTCGCTCAGCAACCCAGAGTTTCAGCTCCCTCCAAAGTTTTCCTTTTTCCATTTAGGTCTGGAGACTGGCTAGGCCACTCCAGAACCTTGATATGCTTCTTACGGTGTGCTTTGGTTCATTGTCATGTTGGAAGACCCAGCCATGACCCATGCTCTGACTGAGGGAAGGAGGTTTTTGCCCAATAAGTCACAATACATGGCCCTGTTCATCCTCTCCTTAATACAGTGCAGTCGTCCTGTCCCCTGTGCAGAAAAACACCCCCAGAGCATGATGCTTCCAGCCCCATGCTTCACTGTAGGTATGGTATTATTGGGATGATACTCATCATTCTTCTTCCTCCAAACACGGCAAATGGAGTTAAGACCAAAAAGTTCTACTTAGGTCTCATCTGACCGCAGGACTTTCTCCCATGACTCCTCTGGATCATCCAGATGGTCCCTGGCAAACTTCAGACAGGCCTGGACATGGGCTGACTTAAGCAGGGGAACCTTCTGTGCGATGCAAGATTTTAAACCATGACGTCTTAGTGTATTACTGATAGTAGCCTTGGAAACGATGGTCCCGGCTCTCTTCACGGCATTGACCAGCTCCTCCCGTGTAGTTCTGGGCTGAATCTTCACCATTCTTAGCATCATTGATACCCCATCAGGAGAGATCTTCCGTGGGGCCCCAGTCCGAGGGACATTGACAGTCATCATTAGCCTCGTCCATTTTCTGACAATTGCTCCAACAGTTGTTCTTTTTTCACCAAGCTGCTTGGCAATTGCCCCGTAGCCCTTTCCAGCTTTGTGAAGGTCTACAATTTTGTCTCTTGTGTCTTTTGATAGACTTTGGCTGATTGTGGGGTGCACAGGTGTCTTTATGACAGCTAACGACCTCAAACAGGTGCTACTAATTTAGAATCATGAGCAGAGTGTAGCTGGACTATTTAAAAGCAAAATAACAGGTCTTTGAGGGTCAGAAATCTGGCTCATAAGCAAGTGATCAAATACTTATTTGACACAGTAGTTCACAAATAAATTGTTAAATCATACAATGTGATTTCCGGATTTTTATTTTTAGATTCTGTCTCTCACAGTGGAAATGCACCTATGCTAAAAATTGTAGACCAATCCATGATTTTTAAGTAAGAGAACTTGCAAAATCACAGGGTGATTAAATACTTACTGACCTCACTGTATAATAATTATACTTAAATGGGGATTTAGAACTGAATAAATCATTCATGTGCTTTGTGAAGGTGTTAATTTGAGAATATACAAGGTTGCTCTGATAGCTTCATTTATGTTTGAGCAAACGGTGTCACTCCAAGAGAAGTGATCCGCCTGTGTGTTTTCATAAGCGTTAGCGTGTTTTTGCATTTGGCATCTGTATTTGCAATCGCAAATCGAAGGGGATGTCCCTAAAGGTGAAAGATATGTACGTTATTTTCAGACACCTTGAAATGTACCTATGCAGTTCAGCATGGTGTATTTCTTTTTTTTTTTTTCAATGTGTGTAGGTGTAGTTTTCACACCTTGAACTCTTATTGCACTCAACACACAAAGATAATTTTATTTGCTAGTTGCAAATTGGTTCTAAAGATTATGTAGATTTTCAGTAAATTGCATGCATTTAACTACAAGTCAAGTTGTCTTTTTTTTTTTTTTTATTAGAATTTTTAACATTAGTTAAATGTACAATCCTGCATGTCGTTATGCAACCATAAATGTGATCCTGAACCACAAATCCAGTCATAAGGGTCAATTTTTTTGAAATTGAGACATCTGAAAAGCTGAATGAATAGGACAATATTTGGCTGAGATGCAACTATTTGAAAATCTGGAATCTGAGGGTGCAAAAAAACTGAATATTGAGAAAATTGCCTTTAAAATGTCTAAATGAAATTCTTAGCTATGTATATTACGAAAATAAATAAAAAATAATGTTTTGATATATTTACAATATGAAATATACAAAATATTTTTATGAAACATGATCTATACTTAATATCCTAATGATTTTTGACAAAAAAAAAAAAAAGAAAAAACATTCATTTGAACCATACAGTGTATTTTTGGCTTTTGCTATAAATATACCTGTGCTACTTAAGACTGGTTTTGTGGTCTAGGGTTACTTAAAAATGCCTTTTTTTATTTATTCTTTGAATTTTCAGTCCTTTTTACTTAAGCCAGTTTATAATTTTGTGCTGAGGTATTAATTGAGACTTCTTTTTTTATTGTCTTCAGAATTTTCAAGGAAAATGGCAGAAACCCAGACACTTAACTTCGGACCAGAATGGTGAGTGTTGTTGTGGAAGCCATCTAAATAGTGTTTTAATGACATGTCATAAATGTTCAGTCTTATTATGTACATGAATGTAATCAGGATTGCTTCCGAGAGCCTGTCTTATCTGTTATTGGAAGTTTTGTGATTATGCAAAGTGAAACTTAAGCTCTGTAGATGTCATCTGCGGCATGCTGTCAATTACACAGAAAAGATTTTAACTCGGGAAGCATGTATGGGTTTTACCACAGATTTTTTCAATTAGATTGAAAAGTTTCGCATTTAGAGGTTTCACACACTAAAACTGGAGGTTTAGATCTTAATGTCCGGAAAAAGTTCAGAATTGATTGAAAATGATATCAGAATTATTTAACACATAAGGATGTTATATAAATCTAGTAGGTTTTTATTTAGTTGTTTTCAAAAATCCGATCGCAGAACGCAGAAAACACATCTTCATCAATTTAAAAGTTTATGTAAATGCTTTAACTAAATTACAAGCTTCGTATTTCTTTTTTTTAAACCCTCCTGGTCAGTTTATATACTTACAGCTTGTGAACTTTGTTGTAAGTTCACTTAAATAAAAAGTAGGAATGTAACGATATTAACAATATACATCGTGGTAGCGCAATAGCAAAACTCGATATTATCGTGATCACGTGATGATTTGAAACGATAGGTCTTTCAGGCAAAAAAAATTATATTTGTAAAATATTCTAACATCATAAAAGATCTTTAAAGTTGTGATTTGAGACACATTTTTGTAAACCTGTTTTTATTCAAACTAGGGTTTTCCTTCAAAATAAAAGCTCTATTGTCATTTAGGTCAAAATAGTAGCTTAAAAGTGCAGGATGTTTGGCTGTAATTTAGACTGAGACCGTATACCACAAATAAAAAGAGGGTTGAGCCCCCTTTAAAGTTCAGGTACAAGTCAATTCACAGACTTTTTTTTTCTGATGAAATTTTTTTAGGAACATGGGCTGGAGCTCATATTTCGATATATTTTTTTTTTTTCAAATATCGAAAACGTATCGTGGACTTCATAACAAATATTGTATAGTAAGATTTTGATATCATTACATCTCTAATAAAAAGTAACACTTTAGGCCTGTTACATGCTAAAATGTTGGAACCAATTTTTCTGTAATGTTGACTGCCTGTATTTACTTAAAGACTTTTAATACACCATGAAAGAAATATAAAAAATATGCTATCTTTGTTGTTTTTACATTAATTTGGAAAATTCTGAAGAAAAAAATAAAAAAACTGTTCTTTGTTATGAGTATACATACAGTATTTGTGATTACTGACATGTTTAATGATATACTGACGTATCATGTTTTCTCTCGGCTGTGTCCCAGGCTCCGCGCCCTGTCTGGTGGAGTGGGTACCAGCAGTGTGGCCTCCCCTCCGCTCTCACCCGCATTGCCAAAGTATAAACTCGCAGACTATCGCTACGGGAGAGAAGAGATGCTAGCACTTTATGTAAAGGATAACATGGTAAGGATGACGGTCAGCTTTTGCTGACTCAGTCTCATTTATCTTAAAGCATCTTGTGTGGTTTGCATATTCAGGTTTAAACATTTCCAATCCTTTTTGACCCCTTTTAGATTCCGGTAGATCTTCATGATAAGGAATTTCTACCTATTTTACAAGAGGAGCCCCTGCCACCATTGGCGTTAGTCCCATTTACAGAGGAGGAACAGGTGAGGATTTGACCCGTTTACTCAGAAGACTTGCACATGAATTAGAAAGAGGTGCTTTCTCCAGCAGCTCTCTCTTCTCTATGAAACTGAAGTTGGGTTAAACTTCAATGAAAATCTCTGCCTACATATTCAAGTTGTGGCATTTTTTGTTTTTTTTGCATATGTCATTTTCTCATTTTGGCACATGCTGTGGTCGAAACGGATAAGGAATGTACGCTCTTTTGCTCTCACGCAACCCATTTCTGAGCTTGCAGCTATGCACGTATTGGCCCCTTACGTTGCTGTGCGTGTGTCTGTCTCCACAGAGAAATTTCTCCATGTCTGTAAACAGTGCAGCAGTAATCCGTCTGACAGGAAGGGGTGGAGGGACGGTGGCAGGGGCACCCAGAGGCCGAAGTTCTTCACGGGGGCGAGGTAAGCTGCCTTGCAACCACAGACTTTCCTTTTTCCCTGCTCAGAAGAAGTGCTGTATCTTAATATATTTCTAAAAGCGGAAATACTGCACTTTCTGTTAAACCAGAGCACAGTGCAGACTTTTCACACCTTGTGTAACTTTTTCCTTCTCATGCAGAGTTAAGGTGAGCAAAGGTTAGACTAGTGCATGTGCTCATGAGCCCCTTTTCTTGTGCTTAACAGGGAGGGGCAGAGGAGATGGGTTTTACCAAAGAAGTTTTGATGAAGTGGAAGGAGGTTTTGGCCGTGGAGGGAGAGAGATGCATCGCTCCCAGAGTTGGGAGGAGAGGTATTCAAAATGAACTGCACCTGCAGCACAAACTGTCTGTAAGCAGTTGCGAATCTAACATGCAGACTAAAGGTCCTGATATACATATGGCCTAGTTCTTTTTTTGTTCTATGCTTAGGGGTAAAAAAAATACCTTTGCAGTGGTATACTGTCAGTGAATATGTTTCGATGCAGCCTGTCCTCTCAGTAACAAAATAAACACAAAAATGACAGCAATGAGAAAATAGCAGTATCGAAAGCATCAAATCATAGAGATGTGAATGTTTGCATGAGCGCTGCAATTCATTACTCCAAGTGTGTCACATTTATTTATATGGCACTCAACACACAATAAATTACTTTAAAGCAGCTTTACCATATTAAACATGAAAAAGCTGTGTCATTGTCATTTTCGATTAGATTTCTGCTACGAAACACATGTATGACTCCAATGGACTGAACAGAATGAAAATAAACTAGAGAATTTCTCATATCCCCATTACTTAATCGCCTCAGTAGTTTGAAGGCGTTTACTAATCTAAGCAAACTTTCTGGACAGTTTGTTTTGACAGGCTGTATCGAACTCTCAGAATAAACTTCAAGCAAAATTTTGAGATGACGTCACACTAATTTGTTCTTGGATTTTATTGGAATTACAGTGGTGGCCAAAATTATTTGAACACTAGTATTTTCACCAGCTAAAAATGGTTTTGAGTCCGTTATTTTCTTGTCTTTTCTTGTAGTGTGTCAGTGGGAAATGTCAGTTTACATTTCCAAACAGTAATTTTGCCATTAATTGTAATAATCAAGTAAGATTTTTGTTTGCACAATGAGTCAGACAACAGCCAGTGCTCCACACAGAGATCTGATCTGATCTCATCCTCATCCAGTCTGTTTGGAATGACATGAAGAAACAGAACAAAGTCAGATAGACTAAATCCAGAAGAACTGTGGCAATGTCTCCAAGATGCTTCAAGAAACCTGCAAAGCTACAGTACTTTAAAAATGCTGTAAAATGAGGCAAAAATAATGTCATCATAAATAGATTTTCTTAATGATCCGTTGCATTTAAAGCAGCTTTTGCTCTTGGTGCACTTGCACTTAGATTTTCAGCTAGCCTTGCCGGTAGGTCTCTTGAAGCATCTTAGAGACATTGCCACAGTTCTTCTGGATTTAGTCTGTGTCAGTTTGTTTCTTCATGTCATTCCAGACAGACTGGATGATGATGAGATCAGATCTCTGTGTGGAGGACGGGCTGTTGTCAGACTCCTTGTGTGAACAAAAATATCACTGGATTATTACGGTTAATGGCAAAATGAACTGACACTACAGCAAAAGATTGAAATAACTGATTTAAAACCATTTTAGCTGGTGAAAATACTGTATGTTGTGGCCTTAAAGTGGTCAATTAAAACCACCATTTTTAATAGCCCAGATAGTGATCTAGAAAAATCATTGATAAGGGAAAAATGAAGTGTTTAGTTGTTTGTTTTTTGCACATTTGGTTGAGGTTAACCTGATAAGTTTTTCTCTTGTCTTGCCCAGGGGAGACAGAAGGTTTGAAAAGCCAGGTCGAAAAGATCCAGGTTAGTATGCAAGATTTTTAAGACATAAGTGAAAGTGGGATTCAATTTTTGTTGTGTCACCATGCCATATACAGCTGCCTGTGATTGAGAAATTGCATGAAAGAAAAAAAGACAATCATTTTCTACATGCATGATTTCTTTGCACTTATGGTTTGTGGGTTTAAAACTGACAGCTGACTCGCCCCAACAAAGTATGACATGATGTAATGCATCACATTTTATGTCGGCACTGAACCAACTGAATCTCTTTGTCCACAGATGGAGCACCAGCCCATTTTCCTCTCAATCATGGTAAGTGCTTCTCTTTGTTAACAGAGCTATAAAATGTACATTATTGTTTAAAAGTTTGGGGTTTGGAAGTATGGAAGTGAGAATTTATTCAGCAACGATGCATTAAATTGATAAAGTGTTAGTAAAACCTTATAAATTGTTACAAAATATTTCTATTTTAAATAAATGCTGTTCTTTGAACTTTTTATTTGTTAAATGAAAAGTATCACTGTTTCCATGAATGTATTGAACAGCTCAACTGTTGTCAATGATAATGCAAAATCTTTTTTGAGCAATGAGTCAGCATATTGGAATGGTTTTATAGGATCATGAGCCACTGGAGGATGAGTAATGGCTGCTGAAAACTCAGCTTTGCCATCACAGGAATAATTTGTTTTAAAATAGAAGAATTTCAGTAAAAGTTCAGAATATTATTACATTTTTGACCAAATAAATGCAGACCTAGTGAGAGACTAGTCTAAAAAATTAAACACTTCTGTGTAAAACATTATAAAAGATTAAACTTTTCAGCAGTAGTGTGTAATAGAGGCTTGGCATTCTTCCTGAACTTTGAGTCCATCATAAATGCTCAACATGGAATACTTTATGTAAATTTTAATGGACTTTTTCTTCTTAAAAGTACGGGCAAACTATGAGGATGCTGGTGCAGGGACCGCTCGAAAGCACGAGTTCATCCGCTCAGAGAGTGACAACTGGCGCACGTCTCGAGATGAGCAGAATGGAGAGGAGGATGATTCGGGCTGGAGGCTTGCGGGTTCTCGACGGGATGAACGATGGTGCCCTCCAAGTCCAGGTGTGTTGCACACCCATTTTGTTCCTCTACTTTGTATACCTAATTTGAAAATGTTGTGATCTAAACAAATTCCTCAATTGCCAGACGGCCCACGATCAGCAGGGTGGCGGGAACACCCGGATCAACGTCGGCGCTTTCCTTTCGACGCAAGGGGTGAAGATGGCGGTTACCGTAGACCTCGGTCGGGCAGCGGGAGCGTAGAAGAGGAGAGAGACAGTTTGCCAGAATGGTGTCTGGAAGATGCAGAGGAGGAGACAGGGACATTTGACTCTTCTGGGGCCTTCCTCTCACTTAAGGTGAGGGCGTTGGAAGTGAGTTCTTGATTTTTAATATTCTATTCTATATTATTAAGTAGTAATAAGGATGTTTTTCTAAATTAATTTGTTTTTTAATAAGTGAATTTTTCTCATTGCTTTGTTAGAAAGCTCCTAAGGAGCCGATCCTGGAAGAGGCGGAGCTGGACTTCAGGCCACTAGAGGAGAATGAAGAATACACAGAAAAGGATGACAGTGAATCAGAACAAACCAAAGATACTGACATAGAAAGTAGACGTGAGAGTGACCGAAATGAAGGTGAGAAGGAAATGTCATTGGGATACTGAAGAAATTAATAAGCTTTAAGCTGAATAAATAAGCTATCAATGATGTATGGTTTGTTAGGATAGGACAATTTGAACTATTTGAAAATCTGGAATCTGAGGGTGCAACACAAAATCAATATACTGAGAAAATCACCCTTAAAGTTGTCCAAATTAGGTTCTTAGCAATGCATGTTACTAATTAACAAATGAGTTTTGATATCTATGGTAGGAAATGTACAAAATATCTTCATGAAACATGATCTTTATTTACTATCTTTATTTTTTTACTCATTCAGTATATTTTTAGCTTTTGGTAAAAATATACCCTTGCTACTTAAGACTGGTTTTGCGGTTCAGGGTCACATATCAAAATTGAAACCAACTGTTTTCTCTTTGAATATATTTATTTATTTATTTTGGAAATGTATTCATTTTTCAGTTTTCTTTGAGTAGAATTTAAAGTTCCATTCTTGCTGAATAAATGTATAAATTTTTTTTAAGTATTAAAATCTCACCCCCCCCCCACTTACCTTTCAAATCGTCCTAGCACAATGTCAATTAACATCCCGACGACCCTTTAACAATTGTCAATCACTGTCATTTTTTTTAATCAAACATGACTTTTTTTAACAGAAGGCAGTAAATCAGAAGAGCCATCACCAGTTGCTGTACCGTTTCCAGCCGTGGTAACGCCTCCCAAGGTGGCAACCCCAGCTCCCCTTCCATCTGTGCACCTGGAACAGCCTGTAGAAAGTGAGAGACTATTGGAGAGAACGACCGTACCAGAACTCAGATCTGACCTTAGTAAAGCACCACTACACACAACCCTACCAAACAGCATTGTGGAGGCCATTTCTATACCACATGTCACAAACACACTCCCAGGTAAAAATCACATGAATGAACATTTATTTAGAATATGTAGTCATGAATAAATATATTTAGAAATAAAGTTCTGTAATTTTAATTTGAGGAACCCCTAGTTAAACCTGCCTCTGCTTCCAGATCTTCCGGTCCCGAAACCTTCAGTGCTCCCTGTTCAGTCGGTGCCCACTCAACCCCAGCCAGTCAAGCCTTTGGAGATGCCAGTGGCTGTTGCTCCTGTTCTCCCCCACCCCATGGGCATTGTGGGTCCTATCAGCCGGCCCTCTGCCCTGCCCTCTGACATGGATGAGGATGAGGGACTCAAGCACTTTGAGCAGGTTTGAATGTTAAGCTGATTCCTAAATGCCAAGTTTAAAAAAGATTCACAGCAGAGCTACTCTATCAGCCACATTATAATATAAAGAATGTTTGAATGTTAGATACATTTCATATCCTCTTCTTCCAAACAGGAAGCCGAGAAAATGGTGGCATACCTGCAGGACGGCGGTGTGGACGATGAGCGTTTGGCAACTAAGATCGGTCACAAACCCACAGCTCTCCCCATTACCCATGAGGCTGCATTCAAGTGGTTTTACAAAGATCCACAGGGAGAGATCCAAGGTAGGGATATCAGGATTCAAACTAATTCTAGCACTGCATTATCAGGGCTCTAGAGTGCGACCTAATTTCTCAATGGTGCGACTAAAAAAAATCAAAGGTTGCACCGGTGCGACCAGCCGTTCGAGGGGGAAAAAAACGAAACTCCGTCACTCTTAAAGTCTCCCTGTTGCTCAACAACAGACACACATGAGACCCATATCGTGGTCTAAACCAATCAGAGATGAAGGACGGATCCCGCTCCCCCTCTGATTGGCCGTGGTCCAGATATTCCTGTACGTGTGTGTACGTTTGAAAATGCATGTGATGCAGTCAGGATGTCTCTGCATTGTCAAGCGTTTACAATACCTCCTCCGCAAAAACACGGACTGGATCGCGGACTCCATTCATAAAAAACGAATTTACTATGGCGCGGAATGCCACGTAATACGTCGATTTCTGGATTGATAAATCAAAAGTTGGTCTGTCACTTCATTCAAATCGCGATATGGACTAGTGTCTATGAAAACTGAAAGGCAAAAAGACCGTTTAATATGAATCCTGCATGTTCCGTTTGCCTCTATGTATTAATGGTGGAGACGTGTATTTTTTTTTAACTACACACGTATAGGCTACTGAAGCACGCGTGACGCTCCCGCTAATTTTTGGTATTTGCATCTCACATGAACAGAAACTCAATCTCCAAACCTACTGTGTCACTTTTACCGTTTCATTTGAGAAGGAACATATCATACTGTACACACAGGAAGTTCACGGCAACCTGTCAAAATAAAAGTACGGTTTAACATGAAACAGAACAATATTAGTCCTGTATTACTTTTGTACAGTATAATGTAGGTGTTCATATATTCCTATTTATAAATCATATATATGTTTGCCAAAAATTAAAAAGGTTTATTTTTCATTTGATTAAAAATAAATACATGTTTATGCTTTCATTTGATTATGAGAAAAATTAAAACAAGAATTTCGAAAAATAAAAATAAAATAACAATTTTAAAGCCCTATTGTTCAAAATGTTAAAATAGAGAGTTTTGGACTTATTTTTTCACTGAAATGT
Organism: Garra rufa; assembly: GCF_049309525.1. Classification (NCBI taxonomy): domain Eukaryota; kingdom Metazoa; phylum Chordata; class Actinopteri; order Cypriniformes; family Cyprinidae; genus Garra; species Garra rufa. Next base: position 9,649,592 of record NC_133370.1, read on the forward strand.
TTTCGTTATTACACAAAGTAGGGTAAAGTACTGGGGAAAAAATATGCTTCAAATAAAGAACTTTATATTGACCAGATTGTTAGTTAATCATTTACAAGTCAATATTGCTTATATGGACAGGGATTAAAAAATAAATAAAATAAAAAAGTAAAAAAAAAGTGAACTTGTAAAACTGCGGTGTTAAATGTGATGCGGTTGAAAATTTGGGTGCACCTAACTTTTGTGCTGGTGCACCTAAGAAAAAAAGTTAGGCGCACCAGTGCAAAAAGTTAGTCTAGAGCCCTGATTATGAAAGCTGTTTTGCAGGTAAAAGATGGTTAGATTAATGACACCACCATAGCAGTTTAACTGTTTAGGACAAACAAGGGACTATCACAAAAAAAAAAAAAACTAACTTATGACTAAATCTTTTCCTTGTATTTTAAAACCTGCACCTTACAAATGCTTTTCAAAGAGCCTATAGCTTTTGCCCCTTGCCTGCGATGAAGCCTCTAACCCTCAAAGAATTTACAATGTTACTGTGCTGCTCTGAATAGCCACATTCAGTGATCACAGTGTCTGTCTTCTCACAGGACCATTTAATAACCCGGAGATGTCTGAGTGGTTTCAGGCAGGCTATTTCACCATGACCTTGCAGGTGAAGCGAGGCTGTGATGAGATGTTCCAGCCCCTGGGAGAGATGATTAAGTTGTGGGGGCGAGTGCCCTTTACACCTGGGCCCACACTACCTCCCATACTGGTAATAAGACTCTCATGTGCCAGACCCAAGACTTCCTCCCCCAGATTTTCAGCATCATAAAAAGTTTTGCTTTGCTTGTGTTTTGTTTTTACATAGGGAGATGCAGAACAAGAGAGGATGAAAAGACAACAAGAGATGAATGCTCTAAATATGTATCAGCTACAGCAGCTGCAATATCAGTACTTACTCAGGTATGATGACAGACGATGAAGGGTTTAATTTTTGCTGTGCTAACAGAATTGCCAGAAAGAACAGCCAAAAAATAACCTGATTAAAAAAACCCATTTTATTCTTCTGTCTTTTATTGTTCTGCCCTAAACTTGCACTATTTTAATATAACTTTTAAGATAATATTTATGGGCCATTCTGCAGAGTCAGAGTTGGAAACATTTTTAAATAAATGTCTTTTTCCACAAATATTGTATGTATGCAAATTGTATAATATCCAAATTCTCATTGTATTTTCAGAAAGTTTTGGAATATTTGTCCTCTCCCCAAATTTGTCACTACCGAAACACAGTAATATATAATTGAATTAGAAGGGTTGTATTGACATATTAAGATTTTGCTTACATTTTCCTTGTAAATATATATTTTTCTGTTTTATTAAAACATTTTCAGAGGGTAAATCAATAACAGTTGCAATTTTAACAATATTTCAAGATTTGTTGTATTTTGAATCCAATTATTTTTTGTAAAAGGCAAAAAGTTGATCATACTGATTTCAAAGTTAAGGAATAATTAGTTTGAATATACATTGTACCGTAAAACTATCATAACATCCTAGTTGATAATTCAGTGTACTTTATTTTTGACAAAACATCCCATGTTTCGGTAGTGACAGTAAAGCTTTGATACCGAATGTTAACCCACATACTAAAACACTACTAAAACATTCTAAAAAAAAAACTAAAAAAAATTGCATAACGGTACTAAAAAATGTTTTTTTCCCTCAAATAAAGGATGACCCGAAAATTAAAGATGTCACTACTGAAACTTGACCACATTTACCTCAAAATGATGGAGCCTATCTACTCACTATGTAGCTATGAGACAGAGACACACATATTTCCTGATCATAAATGTAGGGGTGTATTTAAAATGAGTCTCAGGCAATGGACTAAAACATGCACTGTTTCAGTAGTGACATAAACATGCTGGACACATTAAAAAATAAAATTAAGATTTTAAAAATTTACAAATTTATTTATTTTTTTGAACTTCACTTTTTTTAAACAATCAAAAAAAAAATTAAACACGACTATGGAATAAAATGCAAAATTATTTGAAATTAGTTTAAATTTAGGGGTTAGGGTTTGGGACAGCCAACTCCCAATTGGAAGTACCCAATAAATTTTTTTCCATTGTGAGACAGCAGTTTGCACCAATTCTGTAGAATGGCCCTTATGTGAAAATGAAATCTTTTGTAACAAAAGTCTTTGCTCTCCCTTTTGATCAATTTAATTTATCCATATGCTAAATATCTTATTTAGTTAATTTCAAACGTTCATTTTTGTTATTACATTATCTTATTTAACTCTGAACAGAATGAAAGTTGCTAAATACACTTTCTTTTTTTCCTCTAGGCAACAGTATGCTCTGGCTCAGCAGAAAGTTTTAAGCTCTGCACCTCCTCCACAACAGCAGCAGCTCAATCTCCTCCTCCATCAGGCGCTCAAGATCAGGTTCGATTTAAATTACTTTTGTTTTCAGTCTTCGTGTCACGATCACACATCAGAGCAAACAGAGGATTGTATTATTAATACAGCAAAGTGTGGGCGGTGTGATACATTGCATTGGTGTTGTGGTTGAGCGTATGTGACATAATCTCACGGTTTGATTTTTTTGCCCCTGCAGAACGCCAGAGCCACAACAGAGCCTCTTACCTCCTGTCACACGCTCCATGTCGGTTCCAGACTCGGGTTCTGTATGGGAAATGCAGAGCCCTTCCACTCAGGCATCCTGTTCTCCAAACATGCAGCCCACCACTCCCAGCAGTACGTTTTAACATTAAAGAAATTAACTTTTTCTATAGTTCATTTACTCACCCTCAAGTTGTTCCAAACCTCTGAGTTTCTTTCTTACATTGAGCCCAAAAGCATTTCTTTTGGTGGTAGCCATTGACAGTATGAAAAAAAAAATAAATAAATACTATGAAAGTCAATGGGTGCCATCAAATATAAGTTTGAAACAAATCAAGGGTAAGTCATGATAGAATTTCGTGTCAACTGTACCTTTATGAGACTAACTAATGCTTAAACAGTTTATGCCTTCATCTGCCTCTCACTTCAAACTATTAGGTGCTTTTGATTTCATTTTTGGCAGATGTTCACTTCATGCTGTGGAGGTTTATGTTGTCTAGAAATCCTGTATCAGACATCAGCATTTGAGTCAGAGTGCCTCAGTAGGTTTAAATGAAAAAAAAAAGTGCTGTTGTCTTCCTGCAGTGCTTTTGTTGTATGCCTTGTGTTTTTTTAGTTTTTTTTTCCTACTCTCACTTACAGTAACGCACAACTTTTTTAAGTTTTGGATATGAGTCATGCTCATCTCGTGGTATAACCCTGTTACAGGGTGATTTGACTCAGCTGAATAGATGCGACTTAAGCAGAACAGAAACGTGGCGTTTGTCAGGGTTGTATTTGCTTTAACTAGAACAGTGGATAGTGTTTTTGCTGTTGTTTTTTATCTTTACATTTATAATGTTTGTGGCAGACTCTTACCATGCTGTTATCACATTACTGATTAATATCAGAGTCTGTCGCTTAGGTTACTGAGTTAGAAGCGATACATGTCAAGATTGAATATATTGTGTTCTGTCATTCTATTTTATTCCATGAGGTGTTTGAGACAGCATAGTATCAAAGAAATATCTGGTGCAAATTTAATTATTCTTTTTGATAACACACAACGTTCTTTTGGCACTAAATCATCTGTAGCAGCTGTGGATGCTTCGGCTGACTCATTTTCTCAGAGTAGATTTCTATGATGGCATCATGGCTGCTTCATGATCATCTGCATATGTCATCGCAGACGCATCTTTTTCTAACTATTAAAGTCATTTAATTGGTTGTAAAATGCATATTGCGATTTGTGCTATTAATATAATTTTGTTAGATCCAGCATCCCTAATGAAGTGGCATCCAAAAGTTTTCTTGAGTGTCTGAATTTGTGCAAGATGCATACACTTGATGCTTATGTCACATCAAATATAAGCTTGCAATTTTGTCTTTTTAGCTTGGGAAGGGAGTAGCGTATGGGATCTGCCACTAGACTCCATGCCTCAAGCGTCTTCCATTGAACAGATGCAGCTGGAGAAAGCCAAAGCTTTGAAGGTAAGAAAGATTGATATATGTGACCCTGGATCACTAAACACTAAAGCACAATATTTAGCAGAGATATAGCTTTTTGAAAATCTGAGGGTGCAAATAAATCAAAATATTGAGAAAATCGGAAAAAAAATTGCCCAAATGAATCAATGCACATTACTAATGAAAAATTAAGGTTTTATATATAACTAAAACAAAAATTAGAACTCCAAAAAAAAAAAAAGTAAATTAAAGAATAAATAAAGTACTGAATATTTAACTTGCATTAAAATTTAACAAACAAAAAATTGTTATATTATTCAAAATATTAACAAAAACTGTAGTAGTATTAATTACACTAAAGTGTCATTTTATAAATGTGTTTTCTTTTCTCTTCTGCCCTAAAGCTTGAGATGGAGAGACGAGAGGCAGAACTTCGGGCCAAAAGGGAAGAGGAGGAGAGGAAGCGGTTGGAAGAGGCACTGCGTGCTAGACAAGAGGAGGAGCGGAAACGTTTAGAGGAAGAAGAGCTGGCACGGCGCAAGCAGGTCTGAAGAGAAAACATGCAATGCACATTTAAGCTTAAATGCAATGCTTTACATTTGAAAAAATGTCTATATGGTACCATATAGAGGAGTGACAGTTTTTACTTTTAGCTTTTTAAGTTTGTTGTGCAAGCACTCAGTGCATTTTTGGTTACATAAAAACAGTTTTTAATGTACTTGCATAAAGAATTAGCACATTCATGTAATATTCTCACACTTAAACTAGTCATATTACTAGTCAGGATTTTAAGTGGGTGGTTCTTTGATGCTCAGTGGCATTAATGCAATATCTGTGGCTCTGTAGGAGGAGGCTCTCCAGAGACAGCGGGAGCAGGAGGAGGCGCAGCGGCGGAAGAAAGAGGAGGAGGAAAGGTTAGCTCAGGAGGAGGCACTCCGTCGGCTAGAGGAAAGAAGGAGAGAAGAGGAGGAGAGGAGACAAAGGGAAGAATTCCTCCGCAAACAGGTAAGAGTTACCTGCACCAAGTGTAATCGTTTGAGCCATGTTCAGTTTTTGGACAATTACTAAAGATTATTTAGGCAGGAAGTTTAAATTTGAAATGGAAAATACACAGTTGAAGTCAAAAGTTTACACACACCTTGCAGAATCTGCAAAATGTTAATTATTTTACCAAAAAATGAGGGATCGTACAAAATGCATGTTATCTTCTGTTTAGTACTGACCTGAATAAGATATTTCACATTAAAGATGTTTACATATAGTCCATAAGAGAAAATAGTAGTTGAATTTATAAAAAAAAACATATTTAGGCAAAGTAAGAAATGTGTACACCTTTATTCTGTTCCAAAAGACTCTTAATGCACCATGTTTCCTTCTAAAGCATCAGTGAGCATACAGTACAGCAAAATCATAGTCATTATTAGAAAGGGTTAAAAAAAAAAAAAAAACACAATGTTGAAAAACCAAAGATTTCGTGGGACCTGAAGGATTTTTTTCTGAAGAACAGCATTCAGAGCAACTATCACTAAACAAACAAAAAAAAAAAAAAACACAGCTGTGGATCATTCAGGTAACAACACAGTATTAGGAAATCAAGTGTATGTAAACTTTTGAACAGAGTAATTTTTATAAATTCAACTATTTTCTTAAGTGGATTATGTGTAAGTGTCTTTTATGTGAAATATCTTATTCAGGTCAGTACTAAATAAAAAATAACATGCATTTTGTATGATCTTTCTTATTTTGGTAAAATTAACATTTTGAAGATTCTGCAAGGTGTACGTAAACTTTTGACCTCAACTGTATAGACTTTTGTGTAACTTTTAAGTTTTGTTTCAGAACTAAAAAACGCCACTTAACCATGGTAAAATCACTAATGCCTGGCCTATGTTTTGACATTTGTTATGGTTTAGTGCTCTTATTTATCTTTAAATATTTTCCAGCAGGAAGAGGAGCGGAGAAAACAAGAAGAACTGGAAGCTCAGAGGCGGCGTGAAGAAGAAAAGAGGCTAGAAGAGGAGGCAGCAGCTGCAGCAGCCGCATTGGTGAGGCAACAGCAGGAGGAGCTGAAAAGGAGAGAGCAGGAGGCCCAAAGGCAGCAGGAGCTACAGAGGCAGCGGCAGCAGCAGCAGGAGGCGCTCCGTCGACTGCAACAGCAGCAGCAACAACAGCAGCTTGCACAGATGAAGGTAAAAAATCCTGCTCATAATTTGAAATATCTAGTGATGTAACAATATCAAAATCCTACGATATGATAATAAGATATATGAAGTCCACAATAAGATATTATTGCGATATTAACAAAGAAAAACAAATAAAGACAAATAAAGATTTTTAAAATTAAATTATTCTATCTAATGCACTTTGAGAGTTCAAAATTTAGAAATTAAACCAATGTTCCTAGGAAAACTTAGGTCTGGAAAGTTGTACCTGAACTTTAAAGGGGACTCAACCCTCTTTTTAGTTGTAATATACTGTCTCAGTCTAAATTACATTTACACTGGTGTTTTAGAAGCCAAACTAATTAGAATATAATAATAATAATAATAATAATAATTTCATATTATTGTTATTCCAATGGCAGTAATAGCCATATATTGTAAAACAATTGCACTGTAAAATAAAATAAAATGAATATTATATAGTATATTACTTTTTGCTTTACACTACAGCAGATAATGCCATTTTGTTTTAGTCATATTTTAGTCATCTGAATTTTTTAAATTTCCTTCTTTTTTGTGCTTAGCTGGTCACAAGCCTGATAAAACTAAAACTTTTTTTTGTTTGTTGAATAACCCAGTTAATGCATTTTTGTTTATCATGTGTATGTTCCCAGCTCCCTTCATCATCTAAGTGGGGTCAGCAGTCAACCACAGCAAACACCCTCTCACAGTCTCAAAATGCCCTGTCGCTTGCTGAAATCCAGAAATTGGAGGAGGAGAGAGAACGACAGACACGAGAAGAGGTATTCCTCTTCCCCACCTCACACTTCCTCTTGTAAATTACAACAGGCTACCATGTGACCAAGCAGGATAAAAAAAAAAACATTTCATACAGATATGAGAATTTGTAAGATATAGATTTTTTCCTAATCTTTATTTTTCGCCCCTGCAGCAGAGACGGCAGCAGCAGGAGCTCCAGAGGGTTCAGCAGCAGCAACCTCAGATGAAGCTCTCAGGCTGGGGCAGCATGGCCAAGCAGCCAGCGGCCACCAAGTCTCTGCTGGAGATCCAGAAAGAGGAAGCGCAGCAGATGAAACAGCGGAAGGAGCAGCAGCAGCAGCAACAACAACAACAACAACAACAACAACAGCAGCAACCACCACCACCGCAGCAGCAGCAACAACAATCAACTGTTACCCAGCAAAACCGCACACAGAACCGAGTGGTGAGTTATGTGTTGAACATCCTTTAAAGCAGCCTATAGTTCTAGTACCCTCAAAAGTGGGTACCAAATGTACATTCAAGGTTCCCACAAGTCCATAAAAAGTCTTGGTATCAATTTAAAGTCTTAAAAATCTTAAATGATATAATAAAAGTCTTTGTTATAGGAAGGAAAGACTGAAAACATTAAACTCAGTGCATAGAAGTATTAGCACAATGATCATTTTATTACCTTTTTTATACACAATTTCATCATATCAGCAAAATCTAATATCAGCTGACCTCTAATTTTATGTATTGATATTTTAGTGAGATATTAATACATATGTGACAGTCAAAGATATCGCCTGTTGCTGATGCCTTTGACGATAATAAGATGATTATTATTATGCGTCAAAAAGGCACCTAACTTTAGCGATGCAGCGCGGAGAGTCGGTCCTCAGAAACTTGCCGCGGTATAAACGTGCAGTGAAAATGGGTAAGAGATTTATTCATCATACAGTGTACATAGATTAAGTGTAGACAGTCACTGGGATAGCACAGGTAGTAAAATGTGGTTTAGGCTGAATTAAATACGATATATGAGAATCCGTCTGTATATAGTAAACATAAACATTCACCTCAGTAACATCTGTATGCGTAAACTAGAATTACGATGCGATAAAATGGCACTAAACATATGCACGTGAATTACACGCACATCGCTTCTGCACAATCAATATGAACTGAACTACAACATGAACTGATGACAAAGATCAGACATACAGTGGTAACATTATCGCAATATGACGGGTATAGAAATATACATTCATTTACATTCAAGCACGCACATTTACCACTCACTGAAGATAGCAGAGAATGAAACTGAAAGTAAACTTGAACCTATCCAACAGAACTACCGTCAGCGCTCTGTACACGCACAACTTAGTCACATGCACTACCCTTACAAAACGAATAAGGAATTTATTACATATTGACATATTTGCATATCATTAAATAAATTAGCACGATAATATCATGTATCGACGATCTCACAGGCTGACGATAGGACAATATGAAAACTGCATATCGCCCAACACTAGTAGCGGGTATATTTGTAGCAATAGTAAAAATGCATTGTATGGGTCAAAATTGTGGATTTTTCTTTTATGCCAAAAATCATTAGGATAATAAGTAAAGATCATGTCCCATGAAAATATACTGTAGATTTCCTACCGTAAACATCAAAACCTGTTTTTAATTAGTAATATTCATTGCTAAAAACTTCATTTGGACAACTTTATAGGCAATTTTCTCAATATTTTGAATATTTTGACACCCTCAGATTTCAGATTTATCAAATAGTTGTATCTCAGCCAAATATTGTCCTATCCTAACAAACCACAAATCATTGGAAAGCATATTTATTCAGATGATGTATAAATCTCAATTCAATAAATGGATCATTATGACTGGTTTTGCGGTCACATGTGCATATGTTGAATAACACAGTCTTAAATCCTGATCTATGTGCATTAGTCAGACTTTTAATAGATTGAATGACCTCTCTGTCTCTGTCCAGGCCCTCAATTCATCAGTGTGGGGTTCTGTTAATAATGTCGGCTCAAACTGGATGATGGACAGCAGTGTCTGGGGCGATGCTCAGAACTCTAATATTGGCTTCTGGGATGAAGCAGTAAAGGAGGCCGCCCCACCTCAGGCTACACGCAAGAGCCACAATCAGAAAAACAAGGGCAACGCTAACCTCAGGTGAACCATTACACAGTTTAGTGTCTATATTGCACTAAACAGTGGAATAAAACCTTAGACTTGGGTGCAGAACAGCTTTATGTGCCATTTCCATGCTGTATTTAGTCAAATAATCTGTTTTCTGCAGTAATAGCAGCAGTGGTAAAGCCAGTAAAAAGGTGGAAGAGGAAGAGAAGCTACTGAAACTGTTCCAGGGAGCCAATAAGAACCAGGACGGCTTTATGCAGTGGTGTGAACAGACTCTACACACTCTCAACACAGCCAATAACCTCGACGGTGAGTCTCTCACACACACTCGTTTCTCACCCTTGACTATCTTGCTTATTGGCATCTGTGTATTATAAAATACGCAAGCGATTGCCCAGATAATTCTTCCCACAAACCACTTCCCTCTTTGATGTGTCATCGCTTTTTTTTCTCGAGTATTTTAATTTGATTGTATGAAGAGAATGTCGATTCTGATGTTAAAATGGTCTTATTTCATTTATAAAAACATCTAATTGCAGTCTTTTGATGTAAGATTATACTGAAGAAATAAAACACCGTTATTCGTTTAATGTTCAGACATTTGTGACCCTGGACCACAAAACTAATCTTAAGTAGCATGGGTACGTTTGTAGCAATAGCCAAAAATACATTGTATTGGTCAAATTTTCTTTCCAAAAATCATCAGGATATTAATTAAAGATAATGTTTCATGAAGATATTTTAATTACTTCCAACCGTAAATATATCAAAACTTAATTTTTAATTAGTAATATGCATTGCCTAAGAACATTACTGGCAACATTAATTCTCTCAATTTTATTTTTTTTTGCACCCTCAGATTTTTAAAAATTGTTCTATCTTAACAAACCATGCATCAATGGAAACTTATTTATTCAGCTTTCAGATGATGTGTAAATCTCAATTTCAAGCAATTGACACTTCTGACTGGTTTTGAGTCACATTTAGCTTGTGTTATGGTTATAAGTATTATATATATAAGTATTATATATTATACATAACCTCTTTTAAAAAGTGGTTTAAAGTAGGAATGCACCAAATGTTTGGCAACCAAAATTATTTGGCCAAAAATAGCAAAAAAAAGCTCTTGGTGTTTGGCCGAATAAGCAAAAAGACAGAATAAATTATACTGAACAATGATATGACGCTATCAAATTGACCTGTCCAAGAAAGACTCAAAAATCATCAAGAGACTGTTTAGTTTCCCATTGCATGAGATGAGCAAGAGGTGGTTGTTGCTGGTTTCTGTATGATGACTGAAATTGCAAAATGGCCTTAAACCAAATAAACTGCATTTATTTGTACATTAAAAAACACATTAAAAAGACACGAAAAATCGCCTTCGGCCCAGTGTTTTATTTTGTTTGGCTTCGGCCAAGAATTTTAATTTCGGTGCATCCCGAATTTAAAGCTTTCTGAAAGTCATCAGTCTTTCTCCTCATCCCACAGTCCCCACCTTTGCGTCATTCCTGAAGGAAGTGGACTCACCGTACGAAGTGCACGACTACGTGAGAGCCTACCTGGGTGACACTCCACAAGCCAAGGACTTCGCCAAGCAGTTCCTGGAGCGCCGTGCCAAACAGAATGCTAACCAGCAAAAACCTCAGCAGGGCCAGCAGCAAAAACAGCAGGTGTGTTGTGTGACTGCGCACTATGATGCATGTGTTTTTCTTTTGTTATTTGCATTAAAATCAGTGTGTTTGTGTTTCAGGAGTCCGTGTGGGGAATGAGTCAAATGTCACAATCAGTCCTGCTTCAACAACAGCAGCAACAGCGGTTTGAGACGGTCACCTCGGGTAAGAAGAAGAAGAAACAGAAGATGGTACGGGCCGATCCGAGCCTTCTAGGTGAGTGTTTGAGAAAGTAATTTACAGCTTTTGTCATTTTAAAACGTGATATGATCTGTAGAGAACTTACTCGGTGGTTCAGCTTCTTGTGAAGTGATGTTAATCATGATGACTGTCAAAATAGTTTGTTTTGACTTAAATGATCTGAGTAAATTAATAAAAAAGGCAGACCACTAAGATATGTGTTGCACTTTATTTTTGACGGAAAGTCCCTAAAATTCTCATTCTTAAAATGGTTCTTATTTTTAACTTCATGTAAAACTTTAATTATAGCTCAGGCTTACTGTAATTAAAAATAAAACTGAAACCAATCACTTGAAAGAAACATTGCTGAAATAAAGTACTGCTAATACTAGTAATAAATGAGACGGTGTATTATTGATGGTCGATGATATTAAAAATAACACTCTTATGGAAGTTTTTTGTTACATTTACATTTAGACCATATTTTTATTGCTGTTTTACATTTAAGAACACCATTGTAAAATGTCCAGATGCATTATAATGTGAAAAAAAAAAAACAGTTTTCATAATTATCACTCATTATCAATTTAAATAAATATACTACCAGTCAAAAGTTTAAGATTTTATGATTTTTAATGTTTTTTTAAAGAGTCTCTTCTGCTTACAAAGCTTGCATTTATTTGATCCAAAATACAACAAGCAGTGATATATTGAGAATGTTAAATGTTATTTCTTTTGATCAAAGCTAAATTTTCAGCATCATTACTCCAGTCTTCAGTGTCGCATAATCCTTCAGAAATCATTCTAAAATGCTGATTTGCTATTCATAAAATTGTTTTATTATTATCATCATATTTAAAATAGTTGAGTACACTATTTTTCCATCAGGATTATTTGATGAATAGAAAAAATATAGAAATTAATACTTTGATTACTTTTATTTAGCAAGGATGCTTTAAATGGATGGAAAGTGGTGATAAAGACATTTATTATGTTACAAAAGATTTTTATATTAGATACATGCTGTTCTTCCGATCTTTCTATTCATCAAAGAAACCTGAAAAAAATTTAAACAGCTGTTTTCAACATAATAACAATGCTTTTTTGAGCAGCAAATCAGAATAATAGAATGATTTCTGAAGGATCATGTGACTGGAGTAATGATGCTAAAAATTCAGCTTTATATTTAATTTAATTTAAAATATATTAAAATAGAAAGCAGTTATTTTAAATAGTAAAAATATTTAAATTTGTTTTGCTGTTTTTTGGATCAAATAAATGCAGGCTTGGTGAGCAGAAGAGACTTCTTTAAAAAAAAAAAACATTAAAAATCTTTATACTTTTAGTATATGTATAGTTTAAAACAACGGATGTGCTTCATTATCAAAAAATAAATGCTCACTGATTATAGTTTTTTAAATTTATAAACTCTGGGACCATTTTAATAAAAATGAAAATTAATTCAAAATATTATATTTACTTTTCTCCCTGTAATGGTTTTAATTTCTCCACATCTCTGCAGGTTTTTCTGTCAATGCCTCGTCTGAGAGACTCAACATGGGCGAGATTGAGACCGTGGAAGACTTTTGAGGCCTGCTGATCAACAAGCTCCCCCTACTGTTTCCCATCTGAACAGCTGCCCTAATATTCCCTTCAAACCTCTTTTCTTTTTTTTTTCCTTTTTTTTTCTTTGATTTTTGGAGTAGATTCAGGGCAGCAACTTTTTCTTCCTCCCTAATCCAGAGGAAACCACAGTTGCAATAACAGCGCTGCCCCGTGGCCACAAAAAGAACCAAAAACACAACGCCTTGAGAAAAGTAAAAAGAGAGGGTTGCATCTGCAGGAAGAGGAGTCAACAGATTTCACAGTGTCCCTCCACCGAAATCATGCTCATCTCCCAGCTGATGTTTCTTTAAGTGTGAATAAAAGGAGTGCAGAGGGAAAAAAATACGTATAATCCCCATTACAACTTCCTTTTTTTAATTTATTTGTTCCTCCCCTCATTCTTTTAGCATTTTTCCGTTTTCTTCCCTTCTCTCCTCTCCCGCTTTGCTGCCCCTATGTTGACGGACGTCGATTACAACATAGGACTCGTGGAAATGTAATCAACAGTGTCCTGTTTTAAGGGCATGTTTGAAAGTTCCAGACAGTTACCCATTTCTTTGTAAAATATTAGGCTGTTTAAAGAATAAACTTTCAATTCTGCATCTGTATTATAATATATGGAAATGAACCAGTGGAGTCAAACTTTTTTTTATTATTTCAGGACGACGAATAAATCAAACAGTCTCTTGTGTGGACTGTTCTGCACGCTTTTGCTCGAAATGCACAAAGCAGGGTTGTGCAAATTTTTACGTGCAATGCAGATTTTCAAGGTTATGGAAAGCCTGGAAATTTCAGGAAGGTTTACAATTGTGTTTTGGAAATGCATATAATATACATGTTTCTAGTTATACTTGACTCTAAAGTATTTCATTGGCTGTCCATCACCTCTTTGTGTGCAGTCAAGTTATTTTCAGCCACCCTGTTTGTCCGTTTGAAGGGATAGTTCACCCAAAAATGACAATTCTAACATTAATTACTCCTTTGTTCATCTTCGGAACACAAATTAAGGTATTTTTGATGAAATCCAAGAGCTTTCTGACCCTTCATAGACCGCAACGCAACTGACATGTTCAAGTTGTTCAATGTTAAAATAGTCCATGTGACATCAGTGGTTCAACCGTAATGTTACAAAAGTACTTTTTGTGTGCAAGGAAACAAATAATCAAGTTTATCCAACAATTTATTTTCTGTGTCAGTCTTAAACGCATGTTAAGTATTTTTTTTTGTACAGATTATGCGTCGTGGTACTCTTAAGAACGTGCCAGAGGCTCACACGGAAGAAAAGAAATGATTGAATGATGTCGAATGAAGTTGTTTTCTTTGCACACAAAAAGTATTCTTGTAGCTTCATTAATTATGGTTGAAGTATTGATGTCACATGGACAATTTTAATAATGTCCTTACTACCTTTCTGTGCCTTGAACATGTCAGTTACGTCTATGCAGGGTCAGAAAGCTCTCGGATTTCCTTAGAAATATATTCATTTGTCATCCGAAGATGAACGAAGGTCTTGCAGGTTTGGAATGACATTTAACCTGTTACTTGGGTTCAGTTTCTTATGTCTTAAAATCATTCTAAGTTACTTTTTGAAACGCATAATGGTTCAGTCTCAAATCTAAATTAGATCTAATCCTGGAGCGTGTTCCCAATTACCATAGATATTTTTTTTAGTGCATCAATATTTAAAAACAAGTGCAATCCTTTACACTAAATCACTTACAATTGAAGTGCATTGCACCAGAATAAACATTAAAATGCATTTTTTTAGGTATAGCTGCAAGATACAAAATGTTTGAATTGTTAATATTATACTAATGTCATAAGCAAGTTTCATTCTCTTATTTTTCCAGTTTATCAAGTTTTTAACTTGCTGTCCTGACAACAGTTCAGTTGTGTGTATGAATATATATTTTATATATACACAGTGGTAGCCAAAATTTTTAGAACAATAGGATTTTCACCAGCTAAAAATGATTTTAAGTCTGTTATTTTCATCTTTTGTTGTAGTGTGTCAGTAGAAAATATCAGTTTACATTTCCAAATATTCATTTTGCCATTAATTGTAATAATCCAGCGAGATTTGTGAACTGTGGCAACATCTCCAAGATGCTTTAACAAACCTTCCTGCAGTGCAATCTGAAAAACTGTTTAAGTGCACCTATAGGGCAAAAACTGCTTTAAATGCAAACGATGGTCACACCAAATGTTGATTTAATTTAGTTAATAGAAGTTAATTGATAAAGAAAATCTATTTATAAAATTATTTTTGACAGCATTCTCATTTTACAGCATTTTTACATAAGGGCCCTACTATAACTGGCCTAAAACTATTTTTAGCTGGTACTCAAATTCTAGTGTTCTAATAATTTTGGCCACAACTGTATGTGTGTGTGTGTATATATATATATATATATATATATATATATAGCACTTTAGGAAAAGGGCATAATGTGTGCAGATTCAATGTCTGATTAATCCAAAGAGACCCTTTGGAAATTGCTACGTGTAGTTTGTAGCAGTTTGTTCCTGTCTGGTGTTTATGGAGGGGGCTCAGCATCTAAAACTAATATTGATATGTACTATATACTTAGTTCATGTCTCCATAACTTTAGTTTGGTGGCAGGGTGCAAAAATGTCTTGCAGGAAAAAATTCTTGAAAATTTTTTGAAAAAAAAAAAAAAAAAAAGGATTTTGTGAGGTGGTGATTTTGTATGAATTCATATTATGTTAATCTCATCAAATTCATTTATATCATGTTAATGTTTTAGAAAAAAAGTGTGAAGGTCTGCAACACAATATAATTTAATCAGGCATAGATTGTAAGAAAACATAAAAATGTGATTGTTTGAATTCTTACAAATTTGCCCCACATTTGCCAAAGATTGTGAAATTGTATTTTTTAGCCAGAACGCTGGATTAACATCCAGAACTGGAACTAACCACTTTTTAACAATTGATTATAATAAATATACACCCTAAAATATAGACAATATGGACAAACCCATCGACTGGATTGTTTTGAACCAGCGTTTGAGTTAAATGTTTAAAATGTAAATGTTAAAATGTTTTAAATTTGAATATTTTTAAGTAATTAAAAAAAAAAACTGCTATATTGCTGTCTTAAAATGAACCCAAAATAGGTTGTAAATCAAAAATCAGGAACATAATTACTAGAGGCTTCAGCAATAATCAAAAGCTGAACATTTTTATTAAACAATTTAACTAAACAGTTTATTACTTATTATTTATCTTATTAATAAATGTTAGTTTTAAACCTATGTTGGGTTCATTTTAAGCAAGAATCATGTGACCCTGGACCACAAAACCAGCCTTAAGTAGTATGGATATATTTGTAGCAGTAGCCAACAATACATTGTATGGGTCAAAATTATAATTTTTTTTTTCTTTTATACCACAAATCATGTTCCATAAAGACATTTTGTAAATTTCCTACCGCAAATATATCAAAACGTAATTTTTTGATTAGTAATATGCATTGTGAAGAGTTTTATTTGGACAACTTTAAAGGCGATTTTCTCAATATTTAGGTTTTTGGCACCCTCAGATTCTAGATATTCAAATAGTCGTGTTTCTGCTAAATATTGTCCTATCCTAACAAATACCATACGTCAATGGAAGGCTTATTTATTTCGCTTCCAGATGATGTATAAATCTCAGTTTCCAAAAATTGACCCTCGCGCCTGATTTTGTGGTCCAAAATCCAAAGTATTTTTAATAGTTAAATAAAACTACTGATAAGTCTGGGCTAAACACCTAACCCAACTGCTGGGTCTGTCCATATATTACCCACAGTGTTGCCAAGTCTGTGATTTTCCCGTGGAATTTAGCTGCTTTCATACTGTTGCAGCAGGTTGTTCTTCATGTCCACGAGTTAAAGCGACCACAGTAACGTAATATTTAGTCCCTGGACTGCTAATTTTACCGGAGAACCACCTCAAAATGTGATAGGGCTACTTTTGAGAAGCAATTGGGTGGGTTTTGTAGTGGTAATGCCCAGGGTTCTAAGCTTAAATATCCAAAATCTGCTTTTTTGGGCCAGTGTTCCATTATTTCATAAACTGTCCCTCAGTATAATTATGAATCGTTCCCAAACTCTCATGATGCTTCACATACTTTAATTACGTTGACTGTAATAAAATCGAATTGTAGTCTGCATGACCCACCTCTCTGATCTAAACTCCAACAGCAAAGCAGCTTGGGCCAATGATGGACGTGAAGACATCGTACTCCAGGAGTGGAAAGACTCACTTCTCTGGGTGTGAAGAGGGTGGGCAGTTACCAGAAGAGTTGACAAAAGTCTGCACTGTCCATACAGAGTCCTCCCACCTAAACCCAGCTACCCCTGCCTCACTAACTCAGTCTCTCACTTGCTCTCTGTGTTCTTTCATTAACGTACCAGTCTAGGAACGGTGAGCAGAAGACTCCACACAGGAACCATGGCCATCTGCAGCAATTACAGTGGTTTATCTCAGCTCGTCTTCATTGGCGCTCTGGCCATCTGCATGGCTTTTGTGCAGTCAGGTAACATCACATCTTTCCCGTTAATCAGTGATAGACTTCTCATAGATGTGTTGAGTTCTTACATTCAATTGGTTCTGGTTTGTTGGAAGCCACAGGTGAGAATTTGAGTATAGTGAGTAGTTATAGTGAGGACTTTGTCAGTGGATATTGTCTTGATGTATGAGGTCTTGATCAGTTGAAGAATGTCTAGAAAAACCTTGTTTGGAAATGCCAAGTTGTGCACACGTGTCATTTTCGTCTTGTTGACCATCATGGTTTTGCAAGGCCCCTTTCAGTGCCATGAATAGCCACTGCTGAGCAAGAAAGTGGGATGTTCAAAGCTGAATAGCAAAATCTTAATGGGCAACAAAATTACAATAAGCAGTCAATATGAAAAACGGTAGCCTCTTTTGTTGCTCAATTTAAAACAAACCAAAATAAATTTTTGGTATGTTTGATTGAACTCATCTCAGAAACAAGTACCTTTACGGTGGCGTAAGTGCGAGACGGAAACGTCATGCTGACTTCAGTGACGATCTCTTTTTCACAACCAGGTGTTAAACCTGAATTTAGTCTCGGGTTCAGTGCGTACAAGGACTCTATGGAAAAACAAGACATGCATACATTTGCACAAAGAGCACAAAGTTTATTCGTACAACTACAAAAAGCAAAAAACAGTTGCCATTAATGACTATTACCTCTTATAATAGTTCCAAAAGACATGTTGAAATGCACAAACCTGCTCATAAACTTGGGGAAAATTACGATTTAAGACAATCTCAGTTTTTCCAGCCAGACTATGTGATGTAATGCTTTTTTTTTTTACGCATTCAAGCTCCAAGGTAAGCTGTGATGGCACAGTTGATATTTCTAATATATGCTTCCAAAAGTCTGGATGATCATAATGTCACAGTGTATTTTTGATAAATTGACAAATTTTTCCCTACAACTCTTACAAATAAAGGTTCTTTATTGGCATCAGTGGTTCCATGAAGAATGTTTAACATCCATGGAACCGTTGCATTGCATAAAAGCTTCTTTATAGTGATACAAGGTTCTTTATGTTTAAAAAATGTTCTTTTAGGAAACGTTTACTGAAAGGTGAATCAACGAACCCAGAATAGTTCTACAGGGTTGCTACGCAAACCCCCTTTGAAACCTTTTCTTTAAAGACTGTATGCTGAAGAACTCCTTTTTTATTTTCAAGATATTAAAGGAGTAGTTCACTTCCAGAACAAAACTTTACAAATCATTTACACACCCCCTTGTCATCAAGATGTTTGTCTTTGTTTCTTCAGTCGTAAAGAAATTATGTTTTTTAAGGAGAACATTTCAGGAATTTTCTCCATATAGTAGACTTCTATGTCTGCGAGTTTGAGTGTCCAAAATGCAGCTTTAAAGGGCTCTAAATGATCCCAGCAGAGGAAGAAGGGTATTATCTAGCAAAACAATCTTAATTTTTTAATTGTTTTTTTACAATTTATAAACTTTTTACCTCAAATGCTTGTGCATATACTGTATTGAACCAGTGTGCACAAAGTGTATAAAAAGCGTATAAATTGTAAATTATTTTACAAAAACTGATCGTTTCGCTTGATAAGACCCTTTTTCTACATCTGGGATTGTTTAGAGCCCTTTGAAGCTGCATTTAATCAAAAAATCAAACGTAAATGAATCTCTCAGTCACTTTTTCTTAAATAAACATTACTTAACACTTTCAGAAAAAAAATCTATTTTATATTTTTACATTAACAATGTAATCAACATCTATCTATCTCACTATATATTTCCACAGATCATATTTTCAGGCCATTTCAAGTCTTATTTTGATATAACACGGATTGTTTTATTTAAATGTGTGAAATGTTTACTTGCGTTTTTAAACTAGTCTTCCTATTAACACCATTATGTTCATTTAGACTGATTCGTGAACGCACACAAACACAAGAGGCGGGATTTATCGCAGGAACCAATCCCATTTGAGCATAACCAGAGCATAACCGTTGCCTCCTCTCACGTGACTGCACATCTTTTTAAAGGATCTCCAGAACAAATATTTACAGATAATGTACTCACCCCCTTGTCATCCAAGATGTTCATGTCTTTCTTTCTTCAGTCGTAAAGAAATTGTGTTTTTTGAGGAAAACATTTCAGGTTTTTTTTTTTTAAATAGTGGCCTTCTATGGTGCCCGTGAGTTTGAACTTCCAAAATGCAGTTTAAATGCAGCTTCAAAGGGCTCTAAATTATCCCAGCCGAGGAATAAGGGCTTTATCTTGTGTTGCCAAGTGTGTGGGTTGAAGCGACCCCAATAACATCACATTTAGCCCCTGGAATGTGAATTTACCAGACAAAAAGTGTGTATTTTACACCCTGAAACAGAATTTTTAACGGGACACCCCCCTCAAAACACGATTGGTCTTGTTTAGGGCTAGTTTTGAGAAGCAATTGGGTGGGTTTTGTTGTGAAAATCTGGCAACCCTGGTCTTATCTAGCAAAGTGATATCTAAAGAAATTTACAATTTATACACTTTTCAACCACAAATGCTCATCTCATCTAGCTCTGCAATGGACATGCATACTCTGTGTGCACTCTGGTTTAAGATAGATATTGTATGTTGAAAACTCCCATCTCATTTTCAACTCCAACTTCAAAATCATCCTACATCGCTTTTTTGGTAAAGGACGTTTGGCCTTCTTTGCATGTTTACTTTGTAAACACTGAGTCGGTACTTCTGCAGTTTTGCTAGATAAGACCCTTCTTCCTCTGCTGGGATCGTTTAGAGCCCTTTGAAGCTGCATTTAAAGGGATAGTTCACCCAAAGGCATCCACGATGTAGTTCACTTTGTTTCCTCAGTAGAACACAAACAAAGATTTTTAACTAAAACCGTTGCAGTCTGTCAGCCATATAATGGCAGTCGATGGTAATCAAATCTTTTGAGAGTGAAACAAACATACACAGACAAAACCAAATTAAACCCTGCAGCTTGTGATGATACATTCAAGTCTTAAGACACAAAATGATCGGTCTGTGCAAGAAACTGAACAGTATTTATATCATTATTTGCCTCTGATCTACCGCAACGTTCAACTGTATTGTGTGCGTTCACAACAGCCGGCGCATGCCGCATCAACATGCTCTGGCAATGTAGTCGGTGAAAACTCAACACTCCCAGATGAGTTTGCACAGGGGAACGTGATCTTTTAGTTTTTAATTAGTTGCCAGAATCAGGATAAGCACAAGTAATTCCCATTTTGAAAGGCAAATATGCACTATGTAAACGATGAGTGACATACGAGCAACAGATCTACTACGGTTAGATCACGTTGACGCCCCGTGCCGTCAGTAGAACATTGCGGTGGATCAGAGGTAAATAATGATATAAATACTGTTCAGTTTTTTGCACAGACTGATCGTTTTGTGTCTTAGCACCTCAGTGTATCGTCACAAGCCGCAGTTTAATTTGGTTTTGTCTGTGTATTTTTGTTTTACTCTAAAAGATTTGGTAACCATTGACTGCCACTACAAGACTGACAGACTGCAATAGTTTGAGATTAAAAATCTTCGTTTGTGTTCTACTGAAGAAACAAAGTCACCTACATCTTGAATACCCTGGGGGTAAGCAGATAAACATCACATTTTCATTTTGGGGTGATCTATCCCTTTAAAGGAGAACTCCGGTGTGATATTGACCTAAAGTGTATTGAATCATGATACCGAGTGTGAACGTACCTTGCATATTTCATCTCGGTTTGTGTCCAGCTGTCCGAAATCTGGGGTCAGTTAGCCGATGCTCACAACAGGTTGTCAATGAAAGTCAATCGGGCATCGAAGGAGCCATGTAAATAAATCACTGTTTTACGCCATTTACGAGGCACAAAGTAGCTCCACACTTCATCGGTAGACTTCCTAGGGCCCTGACATTTAAAACGAGACATTGAGAACTCAGAAAAAGCACCGGTAGTTTATTTACAAGAAGATTTATACAGACATCTTCCACCAGGAACAGAGCAGTCGCCGCCATCTTAAATGTAGTCACGATAAGTCGATAAGGTACGTTCACACTCGGTATCATGATTCAATACACTTTAGGTCAATATCACACCGGAGTTCTCCTTTAAACTGCATTTTGGAAGTTCAAACTCACAGGCACTATTGAAGGCCACTATATACAGAAAGTTACTGAAGAAACAACTTTACGACTGAGGAAAGAAAGACATGAACATCTTGGATGACAAGGGGGTGAGTAAATTATCTGTAATTTTTTGTTCTGGAAGTTCTTTAAATCCTTTAAACTTAAACTCAGGGGAGGCAAAATGCGGACTCCCTCTGTAAATTTACCTGCTGGTGTCACTATTGGACAATGTTTCTTTAGAAAACAAGTGATATATACACTTCTGAATGTAAAATTAGCGTTGTTTTATTTTTGTACTATGTTTTTTTCTCATCCAGTATTTTGAGACACTGCCCCTGATATACTGTATATTGATATTTAGCAGCTCTAAAATAGTGTCATTCAGGTCAAGTTAGCTCAGTGTTGGTTTAGTTGGTTTACATGAGTTCACTTAAAGGATTAGTTCACTTTCATAACAACAATGCACAGATAATGTACTCACCCCCTTGTCATCCTAGATGTTCATGTCTTTCTTTCCTCAGTCGTAAAGAAACTGTTTTTTTGAGGAAAACATTTCAGGATTTCTCTCTTTATCATGGATATGGATGGCGCCCCAAAGTTTGAACTTCCGAAATGCAGTTTAAATGCAGCTTCAAAATGCTCTAAACTATCCCAGTCGAGGAGGAAGGGTCTTATCTAGCGAAACGATCGGTTATTTTCGAAACAAATTGACAATTTATATACTTTTAAAACCTCAAATGCTCGTCTTGTCTCATCTCTGCGCAGCGCATGCGAAATCTGTGTGATTCAGTTAAATACAGTTAGGGTACGTCTAAAAACTCCCATCTCGTTTTCTTCCCTAACTTCAAAATCACCTTAGATCGCTGCAAAAGTACCAACATAGTATTTACAAAGTGAACATACATAGAAACTCAAACTCCCTTTACAAAAAAACGGTAAAAACAGCATTATAAGACGATTTTGACATTGAAGACATAAACAAGATGGGAGTTTTTAGACATACCCTAACTGCATTGACCCGCATGCTACTGACTACACATTCACTGCGCAGAGACGAGACAAGACGAGCATTTGAGGTTAAAAAGTATATAAATTGTCAATTTGTTTCGAAAATAACCGATCGTTTCGCTAGATAAGACCCTTCCTCCTCGGCTGGGATCGTTTAGAGCATTTTGAAGCTGCATTTCGGAAGTTCAAACTTCGGGGCGCCATCCATATCCATTATAAAGAGAGAAATCCTGAAATGTTTTCCTCAAAAAACACAAAAGACATGAACATCTAGGATGACAATGGCGTGAGTACATTATCTGTGCATTGTTGTTATGAAAGTGAACTAATCCTTTAAGTGGTAAGCAACTCTGAATTGAATATTACGTGTCGTAAAATGAACCTAATGCACTTCTGTTATTTTTCTGAGTGTGAAGATTCCCGCCCTGACTGCCCGGCGGGCGTGAGGTGAAATGAGGACACGGGCATGGGCACGGTGGCGGAGGATTGTGTCATTCGCATGCACCTGCCTGCATGTTGTCATCTCACAGTCGCGTGTTAAAATCCAAGAAACGAGACAACCTTCTTGGCCTTGTCCTCTCGCCAAATGTTTAAGCAGTACTTAATAAATATTTAAGCAGGCCAAGAAGTGACAAACACCAAAAAAGGCGTATTTTTTCAAATCAACAGGTTACGCAGGCTGACGCCGAGGTGCGTGCTTTTCCACAGACTGGCTTCATAAACAAGCTTGTTTGACTTGCAGCACACTGGCTGTGTTTAGGCCGTCGGTTGCTCTGCCTCAGGCCGTCCTCTCTGACCACACAAGCGCCCTTTTGTACCCTCAAGTGAAGGGCTCATTGATGTATCGCTGGCCTTGCGCCCCGGTGTGCCGTACCTACAGCCTGCTTCAAGTCAGGAAAGTGTGTGCCTTGCTGAGCAAACAAACTATTATCAAAAATACTCATATGCTGGCTATCCTCGACTTGGTGACTCCAAATATTAACCTTTTATTTTAAGATTTGGGGTGGAATATGAGCATTTCAGTGTTTGGTTGTATGGAAAGGTGGTGTAAGTGGCTGCTGCATGTAAATAGTTGTATTTCAGTGAACAAATGAGGGCTCTGTTATGTGTCAGTTTAGTTTTAGGTAGAGCGGGGTCAGGCTAGGTATTGGTGTTCGCTCTGTCTGTCTTTGTGCCTTCATTTTGGGGTCAGAACCTTTGTCCATAAGGTGCCCTCTGGGAACTTTGGGCAAGCTGTAACATAGGAAATAAGCTTTGGGCTTGGTGAGTATGGTTTAGGTGAGAAAAGTCGCATGGCTGTTCTATGCCTGCGGGAGATGTGGAATGTCAGTGAGAGATGTGAGGAGAAGAAGAGAGGAGGAACGCGCAGGACTGGATAGGTGTAGTGGGACGCGAGTGCTAATCCTCCATAAACACGCTCATTGAGTCTTATAGAATGTGACTAACATTCGGCATTTTCCAGACCTGTGCATTCCCTGTGCTTAACGTTCATGGGGAAAATGTTAAACTTTTGGAGCTCGCTTTAGCAAATACCAAGATTTTTGTACATTCTTAATGTTAAAGGTGTTTTCGCAGCACCTTAGATTAAGCTAAACAACTCTTTTATTTAGTTATAATAATAGAGCAATTAGTTATTTAAATATACCCTAGGTTGTTTATTTATTTATTTACATGTATTTATATCTTTTGATTTTTTTTTTAGTATTCTGACTCGCAACTATTATTAACTTATTTAAATATATAATCTTGATTTTTAAATATATATCTCCCTTTCGTTTGTTTTAATTAATTACTACTATTTATTTAAGTATAACTAAGTATCTGTATCTTTTAATTTATTTGATTAGTTAAATATATCATATCAGATTATTTTTATTTATTATGTATTCTTACTTGCTATTGTTTAGTTTTTGACATTTGACATATTTTTTTACTTATTTATTTTTACTTGCAGTTATTATTATTAGTATTAGTAGTAGTTATTTGAATATAAATATAATTACAAATATAAATTAGTTATTTAAATATATAATTTAAATATATAATAAAAATTAGTTATTTAAATATATAATCTTCCTTTTGTTTGTTTTATTTATTTACTATTCTTAGTTATGACCATTAAAATTAAAAATTTAAATATATCAACCTTTTGTGTTTATTTATAATTTATTTATTCTAACTATATATATATATATATATATATATATATATATATATATATATATATATATATATATGCAGCTATTATTAAGTTATTTTGAATACATAATCTTCCTTTCATTTATTTACTATTCTTAGTTATGACCATTAAAATTAAAAATTTAAATATATCATCCTAGGCACCTTTTGTATTTACTTATAATTTATTTATTCTAACTATATATATATATATTATATATATATTATAATATTAATATATATAT